>NC_071556.1:3917500-4217500 GCF_026979565.1 Vidua chalybeata | reverse complement strand
TGGGGGGGGTTGGGGATGGGGATTTGGGCAGGGATGGGGCAGATGTCGGGATGGGGACAGGGAGGGGGACAGGGACTGGAATGGGGACAGGAACGGGACCTGGAATGGGGATAGGGATGGGGACAGGGATAGGGACAGGGATGCAGTTGTGGACAGGGATTTGGACAGGGATAGGGACAGGGATGGGGACAGGAATGGGGATAAGAATGGGAACAAGGATACGATTGGGGACAGGGATGGGGACAGTGATGCAGTTGCAGACAGGGATGAGGACAGGGATGGGGACAGGGATGGGGACAGGAATGGGAACAAGGATACGATTTGGGACAGGGATACAGTTGGGGACAGGGATTTGGACAGGGATGGGGATAAGAATGGGAACAAGGATACGATTGGGGACAGGGATGGGGACAGTGATGCAGTTGCAGACAGGGATTTGGACAGGGATGGGGACAGGAATGGGAACAAGGATACGATTGGGGATAGGGATGGGGACAGGGATAGGAACAGGGATGCAGCTGGGGACAGGGATTTGGACAGGGATGGGGACAGGGATGGGGACAGGAATGGGAACAAGGATACGATTGGGGATAGGGATGGGGACAGGGATGAGGACAGGGATGGGGACAGGGATGGGGATAGGAATGGGAACAAGGATACGATTGGGGATAGGGATGGGGACAGGGATAGGGACAGGGATGCAGTTGGGGACAGGGATTTGGACGGGGATGGGGACAGGGATGGGAGCAAGGATACGATTGGGGACAGGGATAGGGACAGGGATGGGGACAGTGATGCAGTTGCAGACAGGGATTTGGACAGGGATGGGGACAGGAATGGGAACAAGGATACGATTGGGGATAGGGATGGGGACAGGGATGAGGACAGGGATGGGGACAGGGATGGGGATAGGAATGGGAACAAGGATACGATTGGGGATAGGGATGGGGACAGGGATAGGGACAGGGATGCAGTTGGGGACAGGGATTTGGACGGGGATGGGGACAGGGATGGGAACAAGGATACGATTGGGGATAGGGATGGGGACAGGGATGCAGTTGGGGACAGGGATTTGGACGAGGATGGGGACAGGGAAGTGGGACACCATCCGGAGCAAGGACAGGTGCCAGCACCTCCTCAGGCTCCACTTTGATCCTGGAACCAGGATCCAGGTCCCCAGCCTGGGGAGGAGCCCCGTGGGGACTTCCTCTGATCCCCCTGGAGCAGGGGGACCCCCTCCTGCCCCCCGAGCGGGCTGGGGGGTTAGGATTCCTGGACTGGGACCCCCCCCACGCAGTGTCACAGTGTCCCCACCGCCCCCCCCCGCGGGGTGACAATGTCCCTCCCCCTCCCCTCGCCCCCAGCCCTGGCCCGGCGCTCCCCAACCGCGGGGGTCGCGGCCTCCCCTCCCGGACTACAACTCCCAGCATGCCTCGGGGGGATGGGGGCGGGGCCGTGCCGCGGGGCGGGGCCGGGGCGGGGCGGGGGCGCCGCTCCCCCTTTGTTGGTGTCGGCGGGGCCGAGCGCGGCGGGGCCGGCCCGGAATGGGCGACCAGGTACGGCCCGCACCCCCCCGGGGCCGGCAGGGCACGGGGGGATGGAGGAGGAAGCGGGCGGGTGGAGGATGAGGGGATGGAGCGATGGGGGCGGGAGGGGATGGAGGATGGAGTGAGGAGGGTGGAGGGAGGGAGAGGGAGGGATGGAGGGAGAGGGGACGGACGGGTGGAGGGAGGGAGGGAGGGAGGAGGGAGGGATGAAGAAGGAGAGATGAAGGGAGAAGGGCCGGAGGGATGGAGGAAGTGGGGATGGAGGGATGGGAAGGAAGAGGGAGCAAGGAAGGAAGGCGGGATGGAGGAAGAGGGGATGGAGAAGGAGGGATGAGGAGCGCAGGTGTGGAGGATGGAGGGCTGAGCGGTTCAGGGTGGCACCGGAGGGAAGGAGGGGTGCGGGAGGGCACGGAGGGGAGCTGGGGGCTCAGGACTGGCTCACTCACACTCACACTCACTCTTACACTCACACTCACACTCACGTTGCCAAGTCATCGGCCCCGCCATGCCGGGCAGCCCGGCCGTGTCCCCGCGGCGTCTGGCACGGCCTGGCACGGCCTGGCACGGCGGGGCCGGGCCCTGGGGGGAGCGGGGGGCCCGCGGGCACTGACGGCCGGTGCAGGGCGCCGGGCAGGAGTCTCTGCGCAAGATCATCACCACCCTCGCCGTGAAGAATGAGGAGATCCAGAACTTCATCTACTCCCTCAAGCAGATGATCCAGAACGTGGAGGTAGCCCCGGCCCCCCGCGCTCCCCCGGGGCCCCGCGGGGGCGGCCCCCGCTCAGGCCCCGCCGTTGTGCCCAGGCCAACTCGGCGCGGGCGCAGGAGGACCTGGAGGCCGAGTTCCAGTCGCTGTACGCGCTGCTGGACGAGCTCAAGGAGGACATGGTGATGAAGATCAAGCAGGAGCGTGCCAGCCGCACCTACGAGCTGCAGGTGAGCCCCGGCCCGGCGCCCCCGGCCCGGGACCGCGCCCAGCGCTGCCCCTCTGCCCTCCCTCCCCTGCCAGGCCCAGCTCGTGGCGTGCTCCAAGGCCCTGGAGAGCTCCGAGGAGCTGCTGGAGGCGGCCAACCAGGCCCTGGGCACGGCCAACCACCAAGACTTCTCCCAGGTGGGTCCCCGCGGCGCCAGGGGTGGCCCTGCCCGGCTGTCCCCACGCTGGGGGTGTCCTGACCCCTCCTTGCCACCCGCTCGGTGCCACCCTGGGCTGGGCACCGCTTCTCTCTGCGTGCTGGGCTGGCTGGGCCTGGGTGGGAGCGTGGACAGCCGGGGGGGACCCCAGGGCCCCCCTTTCTCCTGACACAGAGGGGCACCATGGCAGGGCCACGGGGGGCACTGGGGGGCACATGGGATGCTGTGCCAGGGAGGTGCTGTGCCAGGTGTACCGCTGCGGAATGCAGGGATGCTCTGGGATGCAGGGATGCTCTGGGATGCTCTGGGATGCAGGGATGCTGTGGGATGCTCTGGCATGCTCTGGGGATGCTGTGGGATGCAGGGATGCTCTAGGATGTAGGGATGCTGTGGGATGCTGTGGCATGCTGTGGCATGCAGGGATGCTGTGGGATGCAGGGATGCTCTGGGATGCTGTGGCATGCAGGGATACTCTGGGATGCAGGGATGCTGTGGGATGCAGGGATACTCTGGGATGCTGTGGGATGCAGGGATGCTCCGGGATGCTCTGGGACTCTGGGATGCAGGGATGCTCTGGGATGCTCTGGGATGCTGTGGCATGCAGGGATACTCTGGGATGCTCTGGGACTCTGGGATGCAGGGATGCTGTGGGATGCTCTGGGATGCTGTGGGATGCAGGGATGCTCCGGGATGCTCTGGGACTCTGGGATGCAGGGATGCTCTGGGATGCTGTGGGATGCAGGGATGCTCCGGGATGCTCTGGGATGCTGTGGGATGCAGGGATGCTCTGGGATGCTCTGGGATGCTGTGGGATGCAGGGATGCTCTGGGATGCTCTGGGATGCTCTGGGATGCTCTGGGATGCTGTGGGATGCAGGGATGCTCCGGGATGCTCTGGGATGCTGTGGGATGCAGGGATGCTCTGGGATGCTCTGGGATGCTGTGGGATGCAGGGATGCTCTGGGATGCTCTGGGATGCTCTGGGATGCTCTGGGATGCAGGGATGCTCCGGGATGCTCTGGGAATCTGGGATGCAGGGATGCTCTGGGATGCTCTGGGATGCTGTGGGATGCAGGGATGCTCCGGGATGCTCTGGGACTCTGGGATGCAGGGATGCTGTCCTGCTGGGTGCCACAGCTGGTACAGGTCCCGCATGTGCCCCCTGTGCCCAGCTCTGCTGCCTCACTGCTGCTTTTCTCCTCCTCTTTCCCTCTGCGCTCACAAGGCGGCCAAACAGATCAAGGATAGGTACGGCCCCCCCGAGCCCCCCACCCACTAACCCCATCCTCCTCCTCCTCCTCCTCCTCCCAGCCAGGGCCCCACAGGGGTTGGTCCCAAGGTGCTGGGGTGGTCCCAAGGTGCTGGGGTGGCCCTGTGGGTGCTGGGGTGGCTGTGCCCACCCTCCCTGGGGTCACACAGGGCAGGGGGGGTGCCCAGCCCTGCTGAGCCCTGTCCCCTGTCCTGGCACAGTGTGACGATGGCCCCGGCCTTCCGCCTGTCGCTCAAGGCCAAGGTCAGTGACAACATGAGCCACCTGATGGTGGATTTCGCCCAGGAACGGCGCCTGCTGCAGGGCCTCGCCTTCCTGCCAGGTACTGCCAGGGCAGGGGGGCACGGGGGGACAGGGCAGGGCACGGCCAGCCTGGCACCGGGGCAAGGTGTCACGGGATGGGGCAGTGCCAGGCCTGGGGTGCCTTTCCAGAGGGGCAGGAGGGTGCCAGGGATGGGTGGAGGGATGAGGGGTTTGGGTGCTGCGCCCAGGGCGGGCAGGGCCGTGCTGGGGGTCTCTGGGTGCCGTGGTGAGGGGGGGGTCCCATGGGTGCCACGCCTGAGGTCTGTGACTTGTTGAGCCCGCGGGGTCTGGGGGAGCACTGGGGGTGCCCGGGAGTGCTGGGGAACCCCTGTGTGGCAGGGAGGGGGGACACTGGCACGGCTGCTCCTGCGGGCAGTGCCCAGCGCCCCCGAGATCGACCTGGCGGAGTCGCTGGTGGCCGATAACTGTGTGACCCTGGCCTGGAGGATGCCCGACGAGGACAGCAAGATCGACCACTACGTGCTGGAGTACCGCAGGACCAACTTCGAGGGGCCCCCCCGTGCCAAGGAGGACCAGCCCTGGATGGTCATCGAGGGCATCAAGGGCACTGAGTACACCCTCACTGGTGAGGGCACAGGGGTGCAACCGGCCCCAGGCGGGCGCTGGGGTTGTCCCAGGCTCTGTAGGGGACACGGGGGTGGCAGTGCCCTCCTCGTGCCCCACCCTGTGACCCCGCTGTGCCCACAGGGCTGAAGTTTGACATGAAGTACATGAATTTTCGGGTGCGGGCGTGTAACAAGGCGGTGGCGGGCGAGTTCTCCGAGCCGGTCACTTTGGAGACCAGAGGTGTGTCCGGGGGGGGGTGGCAGGTGCCCGTGTGTCCCTGTGCCACCCCTGTGGGGTGGTGGCCAGGCAGGGGGAGCCGCGGCACTGCTGACGGGGGCTGTCCTCAGCGTTCATGTTCCGGCTGGATGCCAGCACGTGCCACCAGAACCTGCGGGTGGAGGAGCTGAGCGTGGAGTGGGACGCCACGGGCGGGAAGGTGCAGGACGTCAAGGCCCGCGAGAAGGATGGCAAGGGCAGGACGGCCTCCCCTGCCAACTCCCCTGCCAGGTAACGCCACCCCCGGGCCCCCCAGCACGGCCCCTGGGCCTGGCAGTGCCAACCCTGCCCTGTCCCTGTGTGCCAGGGTGGTGCAGTCGCCCAAGAGGATGTCCCTGGGCCGCGGGGGCCGCGACCGATTCACCGCAGAGTCCTACACGGTGCTGGGTGAGAGGGGCACCCGGGGGAGTGGGGTTTGGCATCCAGGGGGTGTGGGGTTTGGGCAATGGGGGTGTGGGGTTTGGCATCCAGGGGGTGTGGGGTTTGGGCACCCAGGGTTGTGGGGTTTGGCACCCGGGGGTGTGAGGTTTGGGCACCCAGGGGTGTGGGGGGCTGGGCCTCCAGGGGTGTGGGGGTTTGGGCAATGGGGGTGTGGGATTTGGGCACCCAGGGATGTGGGATTTGGGCACCCAGGGGTGTGGGATTTGGGCACCCAGGGATGTGGGATTTGGGCACCCAGGGGTGTGGGGTTTGGGCACCCAGGGATGTGGGATTTGGGCACCCAGGGGTGTGGGGTTTGGGCACCCAGGGATGTGGAGTTTGGGCACCCGGGGGAGTGGGGTTTGGGCAATGGGGTGTGGGGTTTGGGCAATGGGGGTGTGGGGTTTGGGCATCCGGGGGAGTGGGGTTTGGGCACCCAGGGGATTGGGGGTTTGGGCAATGGGGGTGTGGGTGAGGAGGGGGCACAGAGGGAACAGGCCGCGAGGGGCGATGCAGGGGGGGCAGGGGGCACCGGTGGCAGAGTGGGGACAGGACGGGGCACCGGGCACGCCGCGGGCACCCCGGGCAGAGCCGTGGCCGTGCCCCAGGGGACACCCTGATCGACGGGGACGAGCACTACTGGGAGGTGCGCTACGACCGCGACAGCAAAGCCTTCGGCGTGGGCGTGGCCTACCGCAGCCTGGGCAAGTTCGACCAGCTGGGCAAGACCTCGGCGTCCTGGTGCCTGCACCTCAACAACTGGCTGCAGGTCAGCTTCAGCGCCAAGCACAACAACAAGGCCAAGGCGCTCGACGTGCCCGTGCCCGACTGCATCGGCGTGCACTGCAACTTCCACGAAGGTGGGGCTGGGCTGGGGCTGGGGCTGGCACCTCCCTGGGCATTGGCACCTCCATGGGCACCACTGTGGGCATTGCCACCACCATGGCTACCACTGTGGGCATTGCCACCTCCATGGGCATTGGTACCTCCCTGGGCATTGGCACCTCCATGGCCACCACCGTGGGCATTGGCACCTCCATGGCTACCACTGTGGGCATTGGCACCTCCATGGCTACCACTGTGGGCATTGCCACCACCATGGGCATTGGCACCTTCATGGCTACCACTGTGGGCATTGCCACCTCCATGGGCATTGGTACCTCCCTGGGCATTGGCACCTCCATGGGCACCACTGTGGGCATTGCCACCACCATGGGCATTGGTACCTCCCTGGGCATTGGCACCTCCATGGCCACCACCGTGGGCATTGGCACACCCAAGGCTACCACTGTGGGCATTGGCATCTCCATGGCCACCACCGTGGGCATTGGCACCTCCATGGCTACCACTGTGGGCATTGCCACCACCGTGGACACCACCGTGGGCATTGTCATTGCCATGGCCACCACCATGGGCATTGGCACCTTCATGGGCACCACTGTGGGCATTGCCACCACGCGGACACCACCATGGATTTTGTCACTGCCATGGCCACCGCCATGGCCATTGGCACCTCCGTGGCCACCACTGTGGGCATTGGCACCTCCCTGGGCATTGGCACCTCCATGGGTACCTCCATGGGCATTGTCACTGCTATGGCCACCACCATGGCCATTGTCATCTCTGTGGCCACCACTGTGGGCATTGGCACCTCCCTGGGCATTGGCACCTCCATGGGCATCTCCCTGGGCATTGGCACCTCAGTGGGCACCACCGTGGGCGTTGGCACCACCATGGGCATTGCCACCACCATGGACACCAGTGTGGACATTGCCACCGCCATGGCCATTGTCACCTCCGTGGGCACCAGCATGTCCATACTCCAGCATGGACACCAGTGTCCACCATTGTCACCACCACAACCATTGTCTGCACCATGGCCATTGTCACCTCCATGGCCATTGTCACCACCACGGCCATTGTCACCACCATGGCCATTGTGACCACCACGGCCATTGTCACCACCACGGCCATTGTCACCACCTTGGCCATCGTCACCTCCATGGCCATTGTCACCTCCATGGGCACCAGTATGTCCATACTCCAGCATGGACACCAACATCCATCACTGTCACCACCATGGCCATTGTCACCACCACGGGCACTGTGCTGGGGCTGTGCCCGCCCCGTGCCCACCTGTGCCCCCATTCCCACAGGTTTCCTGTCCTTCTACAACGCCCGGACCAAGCAGCTGCTCCACACCTTCAAGGCCAAGTTCTCTCAGCCGGTGCTGCCGGCCTTCATGGTAAGGGAGGGGCAGGTCTGGGGGTCCCGGGGGGCTGCCAGCGCTGGGTTCAGCCCCCTGAGCCCCCTCTGTGTCCCCAGGTGTGGTGTGGCAGCTTCCAGGTGACAT
The DNA here is from genome assembly GCF_026979565.1 of Vidua chalybeata. Taxonomy (NCBI): domain Eukaryota; kingdom Metazoa; phylum Chordata; class Aves; order Passeriformes; family Viduidae; genus Vidua; species Vidua chalybeata. Next base: position 4,209,634 of record NC_071556.1, on the reverse strand, counting down.
CAGGCTTGCAGGTGCCCAGCGCCGTGCGGTGCCTCCAGAAGCGCAACAGCACCGCCAGCAGCTCCAGCCTGCCCTGAGCCCGGGCACAGCACTGAATGTACCCCCAGCCCCACACCCCCTGCAGGGCTCTGCCACCCCCGGGGTGCCCACGGCCCCCCCACTCCGTGCCCCCCGTGTCGCCGGGGCTCGTTGTTGGCCCCCCCCCACCCAGCACCGAGAGCTGCTTCTGGCCTGGAGAATAAATTGGGATGTAGGTGTGACCTGGGCGTGGATGGGGGCACAGGGCGCAGTTTGGGGTCCCCGGGACACCCCCGCGGTGCCAGGAGCAGGGGTGGGGCTGGGTGGGCACAGGGTTCTTTATTTACAGTGCCCCCCCTCTAACATGAGGGGGTTCCTTCCCCAGTGTCACCCCAGGCCAGGGGACACTGGGGACAGCTTTCCCTGAGGGTGAGGGGGTCCCACTGCCCCTGCTGGCTGCTGGCACAGAGTGGGGGCCAGCGGGACCCCCCCAGAGTGTCCCCATCACTGAGCCTGGCGCAGCTGCAGCTTCTTCTGCAGCTCCCTGAGCAGCTCCTGGGTACTCCCTGTGCCGGCGGGGGGGGGATGGAACTGTGAGCACCTGGCAGAGAATCCCCCTGCCCCCCCACACCCCCCAGGACCCCCCCGCTCCTCCCCATTGCCCCCCGAGCCGGTGGCAGGACCCAGTGTCCCCATGCTGGCACCCCCCGTGCCCCCACTGTGTCCCCTCACTGTGCTCGGGGGGGTGACAGCAGGGTGACAGGGGTCCCCTCCCCTGCCCGCCCCCTCCCCGCAGTCCCGAGCGGCCTCACCGGGGTCGTTCATGTAGATCTGCTCCTCGGGCACCAGCCCCAGCCCGGGGGGGCCTCTGCGCCTCCTCAGGGCCGGCCTCCCCCTCCTCAGGGCCGGCCCGAGCGCGGCCGCAGCCGGGGGGGGGCTCCCCTCCATCGGCACGAACTCTGGAGCACAGCCAGGGGTGGTCACGGACCCTCCGTCTGCAGCCGACACCCCCGGACCCCTCTGAGCCCCCTCAGACCCCTCTGAGTGCCCCAGACCCCTCTGAGCCCCCTCAGACCCCTCTGAGCGCCCCCAGATCCCTCTGATCCCCCCCCAGACCCCTTTGAGCTCCCTCAGACCCCTCGGAGCACCCCCAGATCCCTCTGATCCCCCCCAGACCCCTTTGAGCTCCCTCAGACCCCTCGGAGCGCCCCCAGACCCCTATGAGCCCCTCCCAGACCCCTCTGTGCCCCCAGAGCCCTCTGAGCACCCCCAGACCCCCCTGAGCCCTTCCAGACCCATCTGAGGCCCCTCAAACCCCTGTGAGCCCCCCCAGACCCCTCTGAGCCCTCTCAGACCCCTGTGACCTCCCTCAGACCCCTCAGAGTGCCCCCAGACCCCTATAAGCCCCCTCAGACCCCCCTAAACCCTCCCAGACCCCTCTGAGCCCTCCCAGACCCCTGTGAGCCCCCCCCCCCCACCTCTCCAGACCCCCCGAGTACCCCCAGACACCTCCCTCTCCCCCCAGCCTCCCACGGCTGCTCCCGACACCCCAATAGTGACCCCCAGCCCCCCCCCCTCCCCGAGCCCCCCAGCCCCGGTGCCCACCCAGCTGGGCGCTGTACTCGGGCTCCAGGGGCTGCAGCCTGCCCTTGCTGCGGCGCACGAAGAACTGCGCCACCTCTGCCAGCGACGAGCAGCGGTGCTGGGGACACGCGCGGCGTCACTCGGGGACCCCCCCGCGCCCCCCATTCCCTGCCTGGGGGGGGTCCCACCCCCTTGGCTGCAGCCCTTTGGGGTGTCCCAGTCTCTTGGGGGTTCCCAGGAATCCCAAAGCTGAGGGGTTCCCTGTCTCTTCTTTTGGGGTTCCCTGTCTCTTCTTTTGGGGTTCCCTGTCCCTTCTTTTGGGGGTCCCAGTTCCCAGGGGTCCCAAAGCTGAGGGGTTCCCTGTCTTTTCTTTTGGGGTTCACTGTCTCTTCTTTTGGGGTTCCCTGTCCCTTCTTTTGGGGGTCCCAGTTCCCAGGAATCCCAAAGCTGAGGGGTTCCCTGTCTTTTCTTTTGGGGTTCCCTGTCCCTTCTTTTGGGGGTCCCAGTTCCCAGGGGTCCCAAAGCTGAGGGGTTCCCTGTCTTTTCTTTTGGGGTTCACTGTCTCTTCTTTTGGGGGTCCCAGTTCCCAGGAATCCCAAAGCTGAGGGGTTCCCTGTCTTTTCTTTTGGGGTTCCCTTTCTTTTCTTTTGGGGTTCCCTGTCCCTTCTTTTGGGGGTCGCAATTCCCAGAGGTCCCAAAGCTCAGGGGTTCCCTGTCTCTTCTTTTGGGGTTCCCTGTCCCTTCTTTTGGGGGTCCCAGTTCCCAGGGGTCCCAAAGCTGAGGGGTTCCCTGTCTTTTCTTTTGGGGTTCCCTGTCTCTTCTTTTGGGGTTCCCTGTCCCTTCTTTTGGGGGTCCCAGTTCCCAGGAATCCCAAAGCTGAGGGGTTCCCTGTCTTTTCTTTTGGGGTTCCCTGTCCCTTCTTTTGGGGGTCACAATTCCCAGGAATCCCAAAGCTGAGGGGTTCCCTGTCTTTTGTCCCTTCTTTTGGGGTTCCCTGTCCCTTCTTTTGGGGGTCCCAGTTCCTTTTGGGAGCCCCAGCCCGCCTGGGGACCCCTTGGTCCCACCCTTGGGTGTTCCCGGGATTCCCGGGGGGTGCCCACCCTTGGGGTGTCACAGCCCACACGGTGCCAGTCCCTTGGGTGACCCCAAGGGTCCCACCCCGGGGGCTCAGGGGGGTGCCCGGGGTGGGGGTCCCTGTCCCCAGGGCCAGCCCCGCCCTGTCCCGTGTCACTCACCGGGGTCTCCACGTCGACGACGTAGCCCTGGTCCTCTCTCTTCACCCTGTAGTGCCTCAGCAGCGCTGTCCTGCGGGGGGGCTCCCTCAGGGGCTGGGGACCCCCCCCTTGTGGGGCACTCGCGGGACACCCCTCGCAAAGGGGACCCTTCCCCTTGGGGCCACCAAGGGGTCTCCCCTCACCCTGGGAACCCCCCGCCCCATGGGGACCCTCACCCTGCATTGAGCCCCTCCCCCTTGGGGACACCCCCCACGCCCCCCGGTGTCCCCTGACCCGTCCAGCTCCTGCCGCGTGGTGACCGAGACGCCCTGGCCGTGTCCCCCGGGCCGCAGCAGCAGGTTCCCCCTGCCCGCGCTCTGCTCCAGCAGCCGCTCGGCCTCGGCACGCGTCACCTGGAAAAAACAGCTGGGGACCCTGGGGACCCCCCCCCACTGTCACCGCCAGCCCTGCCCTGTCACCGCCGGCCACACTGGGCCACCCCCAGTTGGGCCATGCTGGTCCCCAGTGAGGATTGGAACCCCCCCCCCCGCCAGCCCCCGACCCCCCGACTCACGGCTCGGAGGGGCTGGGGGACACGGGGGTGGTCGGCGACACGGGGATGGTCGGGGACACGGGGGTGGTCGGGGACACGGGGGTGGTCCGCGACACGGGGGTGGTCGGCGACACGGGGGTGGTCGGCGACACGGGGGTGTCCCTGTGCTCCTGCTCCTCCCGCAGAGCCTGCAGGAGCTGGAAGTTGTGTCCGGGCAGCAGCGCCAGGTCCTGGGGAATCTTCATCTGCGGGGGGACACGGGGTGGTGGCACTGAGAGGTCCCTGTCACCCCGCGACCCCCGGGCGGCGCCCCGTGCCCACCTTGGCCATGGTCAGGATGAATCCCCGCCACATCTCCTGCTTCTCCCAGCTCTCTGTCTGCCAGAGGATACAGGGACATGAGGGTGGCCTGTCCCCTGTCCCTTGTGCCCCCCAGAGGTCTCTGCAGCCCCCTAAGCCTGGCCCCAAATCCCACAGCCCCCCATCCCTGTGCATCCCCTATACCCCAAAGTCCTTCCCCATCTGCCCTCCAGTCCCCCCAGTCTCAAAATCCTGTCCCCTCTGTGTCCCTAAATCCTTCCCAGTGCCCCCCCTGTAGTCCCTGTCCCAAAACCCAGCCCCCTTGTCCCCCCAGTCCTGAAACCCCCTCCAGGTACCCCCATAGCCCCCGGGTACCCCCAGCCCCGTGGCTGCCCCTCACCTTCATTGTCACCTCCTGTCCCCTCAGCTTGAGGACGAGCACCCCACCCTCGGCCTGCACGGTCACCAGCTCGCCCAGGTCCAGCAGCTCCAGGGGCTGGGGGCACCCAAGGGTGGGACCCCCGGCCCAGGGACACGAGCACGTCAGGCCTCAGCCCCCCCGGGCCACCCCCACCTCAGCCAGGGTCCCCCCAGTGTCACCTGAAGGTCCCATCCTCGAGGGGCCCTTGCCCAGGGGGTTTTATGGGGAGGGGTCCCCAATGCTGGGGGGTTTCACTGAACAGGTCCCAGCTCGGGGAGGGGGCACAGGGGTCCCACCCTGAGGGGATCCTGCCCCAGGGGCGTCACTGGGGCCCGGACAGGAGGGGAGGGTCCCAATCTTGGGGGTCCCAGCCCCAGCAGATCCCAGAGGTCCCGGCCTGGGGGAGCCCCCCCAGTTCCACCCAAAGGTTCTTGTCCTGGAGGTCCCACCCTGAGGGGGTCCCGGACATGGGGGTCCCACCCTGAGGGGTCCCAGCCTGGGGGTGTCTCCAGCCTCGGGGGGTCCCACGGGGGTGCCGGCCCGGAGAAACCCCCCGGGTCCGGCCGGGACAGCCCGCGCGGGGGTCCCAGTCCCGGGGGTCGTGCCCGGAGGAGCCCCGGTACCTCGTGGTCCTGGGGCCCCGTGTAGAAGGCGAGTTTGAGCCCCAGCAGCCCGGCCCAGACCCTCCGGTAGCCCTGCGGGGAGGGACGGGCTCAGCTCCGCACTGGCACCGGCACCGGGAACCGGAAAACGGCACCGGGAACCGGGAAATGGCATCGAGAACCGAGAAACGGCACCGGGAACCGGGAAACGGCACCGGGGACAGGGAAACGGCACCGGGAACCGGGAAACGGCACCGGGGACAGGGAAATTGCACCGGGAGCCGGCACCGGCACCAGAAACCGGGAACCGGGCAGCGGGAATCAGGCACCGGGAACCGGGAACTGAGAACCGGCACCGGGCTCCTCAGGGAACACAGCCGGTGGCCCCGGGGCTGAGGGGACACGGGGAGTCGGTCCCGGGGTGGGGTAGTGCCTGGAAGTGCCGGGAGCGGTCCCGGGAATCGGTCCGGGGTACCCGAGGGTCGCTCTCGGCGCTCGGTCCCGGGGAGTCCCAGGTGTTGGTGCTGGGGCGTGCCGGGGTCTGTCCCGGGGGTGCCGGGTCGGTCCCGGCGGTGTCGCCCACCTGATCCCGCGGCCCCCACTTGTCCACGAAGCCCTCGTAGTAGTGCCGGGCCCAGGGCCGGGTCCCCCGGGGCAGCGGCACCGGCCGCTCCATCTCCGCCACCGCGCAGGAGCCACCGCAGTTCCCGGCACCGGCCCCGCCCGGGCCGGGGCGAAGGGCGGCGGGCGGGCGTCCCGGCCGGGCCGGGGGATCCCCGGTGCGGGGCTGAGCCCCCGTGTCCCTCCCTTCCGACGCAGCAGGTGCGGGGCTGCCCCCCCCAGCAAGCTCCCGCTCCCACTCCCGGTGCCGGTGTCCCCCGTGTCCCTCCCCGAGGAGAAGAGCGGCGGGCGGGGGTCGCTGCCGGGCCGGGGGTCCGTGACCGGCGCGGGGCTGAGCCCCCCCTGTTCCCCGCCCGGTGTGGCAGGTGCGGGGGCGAATCCACCAGGTTCCTGCCTGTCCCCTCGCCCGGTTCCGGTGTCCCCCCCCTCCCCGGGGCCGGAGCGAGGGGCGGCGGGCGGGGGTCCCGCCGGGAGGGGGGGGTCCGTGTCTCAGTGCGGGGCTGAGTCCCCGTGTCCCCCCCCCGCCCGGTGCTGCAGGTGCGGGGCTGTGTCCCCCCCCCGGTGCCGGTGTCCCCTCACCCCCCCGGGCGGGGCGGGGCGCCCGGGGCCGCCCCATCACGTGTCGCCGCCGCCGCCGCCGCGCGCACCGGGGGGAGGCGGGAGCGGCGGGAGCGGCGGGAGCGGAGCATGGCAGGTACCGGGGGGGGGCGGGGGCGCACCGGGCACCGGCTCCGGGAGCGGGGAACTGGGAACGGGGAACTGGGAACTGGGAACGGGGAATCGGACACGCACCGGGCACCGGGCGCGCACCGGGATCGCGCGCACCGGGCGCGCACCGGGCACCGAACACGTAGCGAGCACGCGCGCACCGGGCACGCACCGGGCTCCCGGTACCAGACGCGCACCAGGAGCGCACCGGGAACCGGACACGCGCGCACGGACACGCGCCCCGGCCGGGGACACGCACCGGTCACTCGCCCCCAACCCCCCCCCGAGCCCCCCCGGGGCACGCGCGTGCACCTGCCCGAGCGCGCGCCCGCGGGACCTCGCTGGGGACACCCCGGGACAGCCCGGGACACCCGGGGACACCCCTGGGGCAGGAGCGGAGCTCAGCGGGGGCGGGGCGGGGGCACCTCTCCCCCCGGGGACCTGTCGTGTGTCACCCCCGTCCGTCCCCCCCCCGCAGCCCTCTGGGCTCAGAGCGGGCTCTGGGGACCTGCTGGGCCAGAGGAGATTCAGCCCCGTGTCCCCCGACCATGTCCCCGTGTCCCCCAGCCGTGTTCGGGTTCCCCAGCCGCGTCCCTCAGCTGTGCCCCCACGTCCCCGTGTCCCTCAGCCCGTTCCTGTACCCACCAGCCGTGTCCCCGTGCCCGCAGTCCTGTATTGTCACGCTCCTGTGTCCTCACCCCATCTCCCATCCGTGTCCCTGTGTCCCCTCCGTGCTTGTGTCCCCATGTCCACCTCTTCCCGTCCCCACGTCCCTGTGCATCCCTGTCCCCGTGTCCCCATCCGCAGGCAGAAACCATGGGGGGGGACCCAAGGGTGCTCTGGGGGGACACCCAGGGGTGCTGTCACATGCTGTCCCCCCCCCCCCCCCGCAGCGCTGGCCGCCGCCTCCCCCGGCGGGGACGAGTGTCTGGAGGAGGATGAGGATGAGCTGGAGCCGGGGCTGGACGAGGCGGAGGCCGAGGCGGAGGCCGGGAGCGGCGCAAAGGCGGCGGGGGCGGCCCGGGGAGCCGTTCTGACCCGCAGGGGCATCACCCTGAGGGTCCTGCTCCGAGACGGGCTCCTGGAGCCGGGCAGAGGCGTCCTGTCCATCTACTACCTGGTGAGCCTGGGGACACGGCACGGGGACAGGGGACAGGGCACGGGGACAGGGGACAGGGCATGGGGACAGGGGACAGGGCACGGGGACAGGGGACAGGGCATGGGACACGGGAGAGGGCACGGGGACAGGGGACAGGGCATGGGGACACGGGAGAGGGCACGGGGACAGGGGACAGGGCATGGGGACACGGGATGGGGACAGGGGGAGAGGGATGGGGGACTGAGAATAGGGATGGGGACAGGGGAGAGGGGATGGGGACACAGGAGAGGGGTGGGGACAGGGGAGAGGGACAGGGGAGAGGGGATGGGGACACGGGAGAGGGGTGGGGACAGGGGAGAGGGGATGGGGAACTGAGAATACAGATGGAGACAGGGGAGAGGGGATGGGTACAGGGGACAGGGCAAAGGGATGGGGACTGAGAATAGGGATGGGGACAGGGGAGGGGGATGGGGACTGGGAATAGGGATGGGGACTGGGAATAGGGATGGGGACAAGAAACAGAGATAGGGCAGGACACATGGGACAGGGAAAAGGACGGGAAACGGGACACAGGACGAGGACGGGGGATGTGGGATGAGACACAGATGGTGAACGTGGGACAGCGATGGGGCTGAGGGAGAAGTGATGAGGACAAGGGGACGTGACTCCCACCACTGTCCCCAGGGCAAGAAGTTCGTGGGGGACCTGGGCTCGGACGGGACGATCACGTGGCAGGAGACGGGGCAGGTGTTCAACTCCCCGAGCGCCTGGGCCACGCACTGCAAGCGCCTGGTGAACCCCGCCAAGAAGTCGGGCTGCGGCTGGGCGTCCGTGCGCTACAAGGGCCAGAAGCTGGACCAGTACAAGGCCGCCTGGCTGCGCAAGCACCAGCCCAACGTGCCACCCCCCGAGGAGGTGGGACCGGGGTCACCTCCCCGTGGCACCCCCAGGGAAGGGGGCGAGGTGGGTGCCAGCCCCGTCTGCTCGCAGAGCTTGGCCAGCGAGGGCGAGGAGGAGGAGCTGCCCGAGGATGAGGAGGAGGAAGCGGCGAGGGAGGGCCGGGTGGCGATGCCGGAGCCGGCGGCTCCCAAAAAGCCGGAGGAGAGGAGCAAGAAGCAGCAGGGCAAGAGCCTGGCGGAGCCGGCGGGGACGGGTGAGCTGCCGTGGGGGTGCCGGGGGTCCCGGGCAGCCCGGCCGCGGTGACGGGACCCTGTCCTTGGCAGATGCCGGCACTGCAGGGAAAAGGCTGGAGGTGAAACCCCGGGTGCCCGTCCGCTACTGCACCCTGGGCACCCGCGACTCGGCCAGGTAGGGGACACCGGGACCCCGGGGCGCAGCAGGGCCGGGGACAGCGGTGGCAGCGGGGCTGTGCCTCTTCCAGGAACCCCCAGACCCTGGTGGAGGTGACGTCCTTTGCCGCCATCAACAAATTCCAGCCCTTCAACGTGGCCATCTCCAGCAACGTCCTCCTGCTCCTGGTGCGTCCCCTCCCCAGGCTGGGACATCGCTGATGGCACTGGGGACACCTGCAGCGAGCGGGGTGTCCCTCGTGTCATCGTTTTAGTGCTAAACCGTCGATTTTAACCTTTTCCTTTAGGATTTCCACAGCCACCTGACGCGGAGCGAAGTGGTGGGGTACCTGGGGGGGCGGTGGGACACCAACACCCAGTGTAGGTGGGGTTTGGGGGGGTGGGGGTGGCTCTGCCCTGGGCCGGGGGTGTCACCCAGCCCTGTGTCCCCGCAGTGCTGACGGTGCTTCGAGCCTTCCCGTGCCGGACCCGCCTGGGCGATGCCGAAGCCGCGGGCGCTGTGGAGGAGGAGGTGAGGGGGTTGATCCAGCCTGGGGAGCGGGCAGGGGGCTCTGGAGGGCCTGGACCCACGGTTTGTGCCCCCCCCCAGATCTGCCAGAGCCTGTTCCTGCGGGGGCTGTCGCTGGTGGGGTGGTACCACAGCCACCCCTTCGGGCCCGCGCTGCCGTCCCTGCACGACATCGACGCGCAGATGGATTATCAGCTCAAGCTGCAGGGCAGCGGCAACGGCTTCCAGCCCTGCCTGGGGCTCATCTGCGGTACGTGCCCGCGGCCCGGGGCTCCCAGGGGGCTGGGGCTGCTGTCACCCCCCCCGTGCCAGCCCCCTCTGTCCCCACAGGGCCCTTCTACCACGGCAACCCCGGCGTGGAGTCCAAAATCGCGCCCTTCTGGGTGATGCCGCCGCCAGAGGTAAGTGGGGGAGAATCTGGGGAGGGGTTCCCCCCACCCGGCGCCCTCGGGTGCCCCCCAGGGTGGTGTCAGGTCCCAGAGCTGTGGAGTGACCCCTGCCCGGCTCCCCCACCCTCCAGCAACGGCCCAACGACTACGGGATCCCCATGGACGTGGAGGTCACCTACATCCAGGACGGGTTCCTCACCAACGACGTCGTGCAGGAGATGGTGAGAGAGGGGTGGGGGCCCCCTAAACCCCCTGAGCCCATTGGGGGCAGGCTGGCACCCCACCACTTGTCCCCATCCTGCCCTTAGCCCTGGTGATGGTGACAGTCCACCGAGGTCTCGGTGCCTCGGGTTTGGGGTCCCCCTGGCTGGCTTTGGGGCACCCCCAGGGCCTGCAGCCCCTCCGTCCCCTTCCCCAGACGCTGCTGGTGGAGTTCTATAAGGGAGCCCCCGACCTGGTGAAGTTCCAGGAGCTGTGGAGTCAGGATCAGACCTACCTGGACAAGCTGAAGGTGGGAAGGGCTGGGAGGGCTTTGGTGGGGCACCCATTCCCTGTGCTGGAATGAAGTGGGGTCCCCCCCCTGCAGGGCTCCCTGGCCTCCCGCACCCCCAAAGACCAGAGCTTCACCCACGTCCTGGAGCAGATCTTCAGCCTCCTCAAGCTCAGCGGGTGAGGGCCCGGGGCCCCTCGAGTCGGACCAGGCGCCTCCCGCAGCCCGGGCGGGGCTCGCAGCCCCGGGGCTCAGCCGGACCCGGCGCGGGGCAGCTCCCGGAGCTCCCCGCGACCCCGCCGGGCCCGCCCTGCCCCGGGGGCGGCCGTGCCGGTGGGGGAGTCTGTGGGTCAGTGGTTTGTGGAAGTGGTAGTTTGATTAAAGAGCAGTTCCTGAGAGGCGGCTCTGCTGGCTGGGGACATCCTGCCATGGCCTGGACTAAGGGGATGTGTAAGGGAATTCCTCCCTGGGAGGGTGGGCAGGCTCTGGCACAGGTGCCCAGAGCAGCTGTGGCTGCCCCTGGATCCCTGGAAGTTTCCAAGGCCAGGCTGGACAGGGCTTGGAGCAGCCTGGCACAGTGGAAGTTGTCCCTGCCCATGACTTTCCAGGTCCCATCCCAAACCGAACCATTCCCTGATTCCACGACGCAGCCGTTAGAAAGAAGAAAACATTTAATACTTTCATTCAGAGATACAAGTCAAGAATTGTGGGTCATCAATTTTTTCCCCCTAAAAACCAGGAGAAACCATTACAAAAAAACAAACAAACAAAAAGATCTAGCGAGGTGTCCCAGCTGACAGAACGCGTTTCAATCCACCTGAGCGGGAGCCGGTGTCCCCAGGACGTGACCCTGGTCCCACCGGGGAGGGGACACCCCAGGACTCCGGTCCCTTGGGCTCCCTGCCCTGCTGGGAGCAGGGGGGGCTGCCCTGTGCCCCCCCTGGGGCCGGGGTCACTGCTCGGGGCGTGGGGGTCAGACACACGTGGACATGCACGGACCAAATCCTTACAGAGAAGGGGATCAGGAGCCGGGAGCAGCAGGGACAGGGGTGCTGCAGCACAGCCCTGCACAGAGCTGGGGCTCACAGAGCAGGGCTGGGGCTCGTCCCAGCCCCACCAGGGGAAAAACCCACTTTTGTAGCAAGGAAAACCACGGAGCCCAGCAAACGCTGGGGCGAGCGCTGCCCTGCTGCCCCATGCCGAGCCCGTCCCCACCTCCTGGCCAGGAAAAGCACAGCTCAGGGAGAAGGGGTGGCAGAAGTGACACTGAGATGAACCATCCCTGTTCCCAGCAATCCAGGGGCACAGGGGGTGTGTTGCCCCCCAGGGAGGGTGGCCGTGGGCAGGGTGGGGGCGCAGGGAAGGCACGTGAGGGCCAGCTGAGCTCCAGCTGCAGGAGGATCCCCGGGAAGGGGGAATGGGCAGAGGAGCCACGACCTCTGCTCCACCACAGAGACACCCCGGGCGGTGACCCAGTTCCAGATGATCCTCCAGGTGTGACCGACTTGGGAGAGTTTGTAGCAGGAAAAGCCTGAGGTCCAGGAATAAAACACGGGCAGAAGGAGCAGCCCCACCTGCTGAGCTGAGAGGGGTTGGGCTCTGTGGGGAGGGGGCCAGGCGGGCAGGGGACATCCCTACTCTCCCTCCAGGATGGACAGGGATGGCTCCAAACCCCAGGCAGGGCTCAGCACCTGCCCTGCAGGGCTGCTTTAGTGTTCACTGGGTGTTTTAGTGTTGCTGTGCTCCAGCTCCCCTCCCCTGATCCCTCTGGGATCCCTCTGGAGATCTGTGGGGACAGGGGCAGCGAGGGTGGGGCTGGGGATGCCCTGCCCCGGGGCCGTGTGTCCAGGACACATCCCAGTCTCATCCGTGTGTCCAGGACACATCCCAGCTCTGTCACCTGCCTGATCCGTGTGTCCAGGACACATCCCAGCTCTGTCACCTGCCTCATCTGGGCGCTGGACCCAAAGGGAAGACGGGAAGTGGGGAGGGACAGGGACAGGGACAAGGACAGGGCAGTGCCGGTGGCACGGCCAGGGCTGGGGGCGCACAAAGTACCGAAGTTCAAGCACCAGAAGGACAAAGGAAAAAAAAAAAACAAAAAACAAAAAACCAACAAATTCACGGGGGGAAGGGGCCGTGGGACCCTTCTGGTTTGTTCCCTGGTAGCGCCTGGCCCCGAGGTGAGGCGGGGAGGGCGAGGATGGAGCTGGAATGGAGCTCGGGACACTCGGGGCGGAGCGGCGCCGTCTCACTGAGGTAGCGGGACCAGCACTTCCACGTAGTTGAGCGGGAAGAAGCCGGACTGGCCGTGGATCATCCCCTCGTACCAGTTCTCGTCGATCTGGTTCGTCAGGGTGATGATGTCGCCCTCCTTGAAGCCCAGCTCGCCGTCGTTCTCGGGCTCGAAGTCGTAGAGGGCTTTGCAGCAGGGCTGGTCCAGGGGGGCTGCGGGGACAGCGGGGACACGTCAGCAGGACCCCACACAGCCCTGCCCTGGCACCGGGGATTCCTGCCACGGCCTCTGCATCCCGCCTGGACTGGCAGGGCTGGCTCCAGTGGCCCTTCACTGCTCCCTGCAAGTTCCTCTGCTCCCCGCTCCTGTCCCAGCACAGATCTGCCTCCAACAGCCCTGTGCTGCTCCTGCCTGCACTTCTGCATTCCAGCCTCAGCGGGATCACTGACAGCCACGTTATCCCCTGCCCTGAACCTCGGTGGTGGGGTTGGACATGGAGGGGGACTCTGGAGGGGTCACCCCACACCTGAGGGTGACAGGAGGGACAGGACAGCAGCTGCCTCCCTGGTCACGGGGCTTCAAATCCATGAGCAGCCCCTCAAAACTCAGGAGAAGCCTGAAATCTCATTCATTCCCCCAGCTCAGCTCCAGGATTTAAGCATCACCTTTTGGCTGCAAAGGGATTTTCTGTGGGATTTCCTGCTGCTCATTCTGTGTGCTCACATTTTGGGACTCAGCTCTGGAGCTGGGAGAATCCCAGCGGAAAGGGACAGAGCTAAGAGAGATCTCCAGGGCCTCCCCACTGTGCTGGGGCTCTCCCAGCCAGGGCAAGGGAATGGCAGCAAGGGCACATCCAGCTGCTGAATATCCCTGGAAGTGTCCCAGGCCAGGTCGGACAGGGCTTGGAGCAGCCTGGGACAGTGGGAGGTGTCCCTGCCCATGGCAGGGGGTGGAATGAGATGGTCTTGAAGGTCCCTCCCAACCCAAACCATTCCATGATTCCAGGACCCACAGCAAGGGAGGGCCCAGCATGAGAAGAGCACTCAGAAATCACCACAAGCAGCAGCCAGACATCGATGGGTTTGAGAGAACTCCCCAAATCACCAGGCTGGTCCCACCACCTGCTCCAGGCTCCTTCCCAGCACAACAGCTCCAAGCCCCAGCCCAGCCCAGGCATCCCAAGGTCCTGCAGGAGGAACCACGGACCCCACATCACCCCACAACCCCTCTGGGGCCCAGCTGGGACCACACCCCACAAACTCCATGAGCTGAGGTTCTGCCTCCTCCCTCCAGCCTTCCACAGGGACACAGGGAGCAGGAGTGGGAGACATCCAGGCTGGGTGCTTGTAAGAACAGGGAAATCCTTGAGGTGTCTGATGTCTCATGGGAAAGCAGCTGATCCTGATGGATCAGGACACGCCTGGGTGCTGGGAGCTGCTGCAGCTCCTCCAGGTGAGCCAGGCTCTGCTTTTGGGGGTGGAAAATCCCACTGGAGCGTGGCTGGGTTAATTCAGGGCTCAGGCTCAGCACGGAGGGATGAGCAGCTCCAAGGAGCAGCAGCAGCAGCAGCAGGGAGGAGCAGCCAGGAGGGATGGGGAGGAGGAGGCCACACACGGAGCAGTGCAGAGGGAGGAAACTCACGGATACTCCTGACGGAGGCCCGGGACGGCTTGTCCGACCGGAAAGAGGCGGAAGCTGCTTCCAAACAAAAGAGAGACATGCTTAAACCAACGGGAACGGGAGACAGGGACAGGCAGGGCCCAGGGGGATCTGTTAGGAGAAACAGCAGGGCCCCCATGCTGTTAGGAACCTGACGGGATCAGGGAGGGAGGGAGGGATGCAGCGGGATGGAAGACAAGGAGGGAGGGAGAGAGGCAGAAAGGGAGGGAGGGAGGGAGGGAGGCTTCAGTTTTCCTGTCTGGCACTGGCAGCGAGAGGCCCAGGCTGGAGACCCCTCTGGCACATCCCCAAAGCCAACACAGCAAAGGCTCCTGGGTCCCAGGAGAAAAGAGCCCGATCTAGAGGCATTCCTGACGTTTTCCAGAGCCACAGGCTCGTGCAGGAGCATCCAGCACAGCAGGAACATCCTGTGCAGGCAGAGCAGCTGCCCTCCTTCCCTGGGAGGCTGCTCCAGAGGCACCAGTGAACACCTGGGACGACGTTACCTGAGACTTTGGGGGTGGGGTTGCAGGAGAAGCCCCCGTTGGACTGGTCAGTCTCCCTGAAGTCGTACGTCTCCCTGGGCTTGGGTTTGTATTCCCGCTTGGGACGTGAGGAGGCCTCCCTCATCCTGGGACAGGGAAAAGAAACGTGGAAAAGTGCCATGAGGAATGGAACAGGATGGGATCAACACGGTGTTTATCCTCCTGGGGGGCTGCACAGGGCAGGAAGGGGTTTGGAGACAGGGATTTGCACAAGTCCCTGTGCTGGAGCCTTTGGAAGGTGGGGCTTTCCCAGGGTTTGGGATCTGCCCTTCAAGAGGGCTCACACATCCCAGGGTTTGCTATGGAATGCTCAGGAATTCAGGCCAGCAGAGGACACTCGTGCTGCAGTTTGAAAGCTCATACTTGGCAGGGTCCTCCCAGCTCCTCCCAATTCAGAGCAGGCATGGGATCCACTCTGCAGTTTCTCCCAGGAGGGAAGAGCAGCAGGGGAGCACAGCCCTCCAGAGTGGGGAGGCTGAGGAAGGAGAGGTGGGACAAGCCTTCCTCAGCCAGGATTTGGGCTGGACACCCAACTAAATTCAAATCCCACCTGGAACAGCCACAGGAATTGGCTTTTTCAAGGCCAGGTTGGACAGGGCTCAGAGCAACCTGGGGTAGTGGAAGGTGTCCCTGCTCCATGAGCCCCAAGATCCCTTCCAGCCCCATCCATTATGGGACTCTGGGATTCCAAGGGGGACTCAGGTGTTTCCAGAGGTTTCCAGGGAACACCCTGGGACTCACCTGCGCTTGAGCTTCTCGGCCAGCTCGTCCAGGATCTGCACGGCCTGCCTGTGGTAATCCAGCTGGGCGTCCACCAGGGCTGACAGCTGGCTCACCTGCTCGATCTGGGCAACACGGGGCTGGCATCAGCACCTGCTCCCAGCTGGGCACTCCTGCACTGCCCTGGGGCAGCCGTGGGGAGCCCAGGAGGAGCTTTGGGATCCGGCTGAGACGGCGCAGGACAGAGCCCATTTCCTGCCACTCTGGGTTTGCCAGCTGGGAAATGCTTCCCAAACCCTTCCCAGCTGTGTTAGCTCCCAAGCTGATCCCCTCACCAACCCAAGAGGAGCATGTTTGGTGCCAGGCACAGGCTGTGCTCTGACCAAGAGCTGGGTCAGGGGCTAAACAAAGGCCTGTCCCTCAGATCTGGGCTTTCCCACAGCAGAATCACACTTGGGAAGAGAGGAGTGGAAATCAGTGTGTAATCAGTGCCTCCCTCAGGAGATCCCACCCCAGGGGCACAGAACCCCCCCAGCTCTGCTCTCCCACACTCACATCTGTCTCCAGGAGGTTGTGCATGCTGGTCTCTGCCACTTCCTTGGACTCCTCAAACTTCTCCATGGCCTGCCGGAGCTCCTCGTCGGGGATCTTGCCCTGTCGCTTCTTCTTGTAGTCGAAGTCCAGGCGCCTCCCTTCCAGCTTCTTGAGATGGTGCTGGGGGAGGATGGAGAGAACAGGGAAGAGGGAAAAGCCAGAGGCTTGGGAGGGCAGCTCCAGTTACAGGCTGAGTTCACTGGTGTCAGAAACCTGATCTCCTGTGGCTCCCACCTTTGCTCCAGGTGGGAGAGAGGCCCTGGGGTGTGATGAGGGAATGATTCCAGACCCTTTCCACTGAGGAAAAGGCTGCAGAGCAGCCCAGGTCTGCTCCCCACAAAGCTTTTTGGGAAGGTGAAGAGCTGTCCTGCTCCTTTCAGCTCCCCAGGAGCTGCAGGGATCTCTGGACAGCAGGAGTGTGGGTTCTGGGCACTGCACTCCTGGATCTTAGGGCAGGGATGTTTAAAGTAGCCCCATGGAAATGGGTAGAGACAGGCACTGAGGCAGCACTTGGTGGTTGTTTCACCAGGACAGCACTGACAGTGAAAACTCCCTCAGGAGACTGGCCTGGGAAACTGGAGGTCGGGATGGATCCTGTTACAAGGCACACAGGAGCTGGTGAGCTCCCTGCTCTCCCAGTAAGACCCCAGAGGGCTCCTTGGGATGCTGAGTAGAGACCTGAGGGGAGCTTGCTCAGAGCTTGGAGCCCAAATTTATCCCATCTGGGAGCTCACAGCACTAAGAACCCAATTCAGCAAGCCCAGAAGGGGGGTTGGGATGTATTCCCATGGCACCCTCCATCAGACATGGCAAATGGAGAACCATTCCAACCTGCATGCAGCCTTTTGGGCTGCTCAGGAGCAGCAGGAGCAGCGCTGAGCAGGGAGGAAATACCAGAGAGTCTGGAGGGAGAAAACACACACAGTGCAGGGAATTCCTGCCAGCCCCTGGTTCCCAGCACTCCAGAGCAGGCAGCTCCGTTCCCCAACAGCCAAAGAGCCCAGAGAGCAGGGAGATGAGGAGAGAAAACCACGGGGGAGTTTACCTGGATCTCTTTCAGGTCCTTGTCACACAGGTTCTGCAGGGGATCAATGAAGTTCTGTTTGACCTCGATGTCCAGCGAGTCCTTCACCTCCGCCAGGCGTTTCATGGATTCGCCGGCGTCGAGGAGCGCGTCCCCTGCAGGGAAAGGGAGAGGGAGAAGGGAATTAAACAGAGCCTGAGGCCCAGGGACCTGCCTCAGCTCTCTTCCTTCTTCCTTCTCAGCAGGAAGCCCTTGTGGGTCCCAGAATCGTGGAGTGGTTTGGGTTGGAAGGACCCTAAAGCCCATCCAGTCCCACTGTCCCAGGTTGCTCCAAGCTGGCCTTGGACAGTCCCAGAGTTCAAAGTCACTCATTGAAACCTGTTCAGTTCCATCCTTTTCTAAGGCTCTGGCCACTCTGACACTTAAGCCAGCAAAGCATATTCAGTGCTGGCTTTTTAGTGCAGAGGAAACATTTAGAGATGAAATTATTCCTGTGCAGCTTTGGCAAAACAACAATTTCAGCAGTGCAGGAACACAGGAAAATACATGAGTGAGAGAGAGGGCCAAGGGAAAACATCTCTCCATTGTCCAGCTGGAAAAATCAATAGACCAGAAGTGTTATTTCACTTGTAATATCTCTGAAAAACCTGGAAGGGAGGGATGGAGCCCTCAATGCTGCTTTAAGGAGGCCATTAAGGAAATAGAGTTCGGTGTGCTCTCCTAAAAGCTTCCTTCCCTTGCTCTCCTCAGTCCCTGTGAGCCAGGATTGATGCAGAGCTCTGAGCTGGCCAGGGAGGATCTCCAAAATCCTCTGTCAGTCCCAAAAGCAGCCAGAGGTTTTTAATTTCCCTGAGGCAAGGCAGCTCCTCCCTGCCCTGGCAGAGCCAGCTGTGCTGCCAGGGGGCCATCACGTGCGCTGGCCGAGGTCCCAGGGGATTAAAACTGATGTCACCAAAAGGCTTCACCCCCTCCTCCCTGCCAGTCACACGTGGCTCCAAGGAACAGCCAGAAGATTTCTTGGCTTCAGCCTCCCAATGGAATCACAGCAAGGTTTGGGTTGGAAGGGATCCTTAAGAGCTCTGTGGAACTCCCAATTTTGCTCGATCCCGTTCCTGCTTCGCTGCTCAGTTTAGAGGGAAGTTTTTATTTTATGTGCAAATTTATCTCAGTGTTTAATAAGAAAGTGGATTGAGATATCTGGGATCACAGAATAACAGAATGGTTTGGGATGGAAGGAGCTTAAAGCTCATCCAGTCCCTCTTTCCACTATTCCAGGCTGCTCCAGCCTGGCCTTGGACACTTCCAGGGATTCAGGGGCAGCTGCAGCTGCTCTGGGCACCCTGTGCCAGGGCCTCACCCTCCTCACAGGCAGGGATTTTTTCCAATATCCCATCTAAACCTCCTCTCTTTCCCTCAGAATCTGCTCACTCTGTAAGCTTCTGAACCCCTTTTAAGCCCCACACACTGTTCAGTGCCACAAAGTTCACCCAAACCCTTCCAGAATTCAGAGTGCCACCTCAGAAATGAATCAGGAGCCTGCCCCACTCCCCCTCCACAGTCCTGGGGGGCACTCACCAAAGTTGGAATCCTCTCCCAGCTCCTTCCCATAGCGGATCATGCACTCCCCCAGCAGCCCCTCGGACTGGGGGTAGCCGGGGTTCTTCACCTGCCCGCGGATCTTGGACATCGTGTTGAGCATGGTGAGCTTGGCTCTGGAAGCTGCCACAAAAACACCTCAGCCTCTGCCACCTCTGCATTCCCTGCATCCCTCAGCAGGTTTTTTTTTTCCCCCTCCCCACCCTTGCTACACCCAAAGCCAAGAGGCTCCATTGTCTCCATCCCCCAGAAATATTCCTTGCTACGAAAAAAAGGTTCTTTTCCAAGACACAAAGCAAAAATAGTTCCCCACTGCTTGGTCAGGGATGGCCAGAGGAGTTTCCCCAGCCCTCCCAGGGTCCCTGGTGTGCTCTCTGGAGCAGCTGGTTGGAAGGATGCAGGGCTGACAGAGCCAGCCACCCCTTCCCAGCCCAGAAACACCACTTTTCTTGGACATTCCGAGAAAAATGGGTCCCCTTAGGGCCTCTCTGGGTCTGAGGCAAAAGCTGCATCTGTTCTGTCCCTGCTCAGCAGCCTGGATTCAGGGCAGGAGGGGTACCCAGATCTCCTCCTGATCCAAACCTGGAGCAAAAGGGGTCTCCCTGATCTCCCTGTTTCCCTGGGAAGGGGCCAGGGGAGGTGCAGGTCCTCACCTGGGTTGGGCTGGAGGTACTCTATGGTTCTGGTCAGTACTTCTGTGACCGCCTTGCTGGTCACGTCCACTTTCTGCAGGAGAGACAAGAGCCCATTGAGGATCAGCTCAGGGATTCAGTCAATCCCACAGGAGCCATGGGGTGATTTTGGGGTTTCCTCTGGTTCCCCACTCACCTTTTCCATCTCCTTGAAGTCATCGTCTAACTTGGTCCCTTCGGCCCCTCCGACCTTCTCGCTGACCAGCTGTGGAGAAAGGACAAGGGAGGAGGATCAGGCACTGACTGAACCTTCCCACCTCAAGGAGGAATTCCCTGGGAGAGAAGGGGAACAGGGATGGTCCACACAGCACCTGCAAGAGAAAGGAGGCGGCAGGAACAGCCCAAAGCCCCTCAAAAAGACCCCACCAAAGCCCCAAACATCCCTGAGCACCCAAAGCTTGGCTCAGTCAGGATGTTCCTCACCCACCAGGAGCTCCACAGCTCCCTAAATCCCAGCCCACGGCTCCAACTCCAACGCCTGCTGGAAAAAACAAGCAGCACAAACGTCTCTCAGCTCCATTTGGAGCCAAGGACTCGGTTTCACACACAGCAAAATCCAAGTAAACAGGGAATGAACACACTCAGCTCCCAGAAAGCAGCACAGAACAGCCTGGGGAGTGCAGGGGGAGAGCACAGCCAGCACTCTGGAACTGCTGGAGCAGCTCAGGATCTGGGATAAGGGGCTGGAATTCTTTGTCAGAGATGTTTGACAAGCTGGGAAGTCGAGGCTCATTTCAGCCCCAGACCCTGACCTGCAGCGTTCCCTGCCCAGGGGTGACCAGTGCCCCCAGTAACCCCCCCAAAGTGTCCTTCCCTGCAGCCCAGGCAGGACAATGTTCCCTTCCCAGCCCCTGCACTGCCTGGGGATGCAAGACATGGGAATTGGCCAAAATTGGAATCATGGAATGGCTGAGGTTGGAAAAGAGCCCCAAGATCATGGAGTCCGACCACGTTCACCTCTAACCCGTGTCCCCAGGTGCCACATCCGTGTGTTTTTTGGACTCCTCCAGGGATGGGGACTCCAGCACTGCTCTGGGCAGCTGTGCCAATGCCTGGCCACCCTTTCCATGAACAAATTTTCCCTGATTTCCAATCTAAACCGTCCCTGGTGCAACTTGAGGCCGTTTCCTCTTGTCCTGTTGTTCCCTGGGAGCAGAGCTCGACCCCCACCTGGCTCCACCCTCCTGTCAGG
Source organism: Vidua chalybeata (assembly GCF_026979565.1). Lineage (NCBI taxonomy): Eukaryota > Metazoa > Chordata > Aves > Passeriformes > Viduidae > Vidua > Vidua chalybeata. The sequence goes on along the minus strand of NC_071556.1, from coordinate 4,189,559 downwards.
GAGCTGTGGGGAGCAATTAGTGATTATTTTGCCCCAAACGACAGCAAATTCCCCATCCAGACATCCAAAGTGGTCTGGGAAACATGGCACTGGCTCCCAGGGATCCACGCCTGCCCCGGGGCATTGTCAGGATTCCTCCTGTTTGTGCTGAAAACTCCAAATCTGAAGGAACAATCGGGTTTGTTTACTCCAACATCAAATATTTGATTTTTATCGAGGCTTTCTTCCTCTGGAACACTCCTGCTCCCACGAGGATACAAAATGGGGCTGGATGTTTTCTGAGGAAGAGGGGGAGGGATCCCTTTAGGGAATTATCCAGGTTCAGAAGCACCTGGAGACACCAAACCAGCCACAGGGAAGGGAAGGGAAGGGAAGGGAAGGGAAGGGAAGGGAAGGGAAGGGAAGGGAAGGGAAGGGAAGGGAAGGGAAGGGAAGGGAAGGGAAGGGAAGGGAAGGGAAGGGAAGGGAAGGGAAGGGAAGGGAAGGGAAGGGAAGGGAAGGGAAGGGAAGGGAAGGGAAGGGAAGGGAAGGGAAGGGAAGGGAAAAGAGAGAAGAAATGAAGGAAAGCTCTCCTGGTTCACCCAGCTCTGGATTTCACTCTCCTACTTTACCCTCTGATAAGGGACATGGGACACAGCCAGAGTGAATCAGGCTGGGCAATCTCTGCTCCTTATTCCCTCCTCCACAATCCCTGCTCCCCAATCCCTGCTCCCATTCCTTGTTCCCATTCCCTGCTCCCATTCCCTGCTCCCATTCCTTGTTCCCATTCCCTGCTTCCAATCCCTGCTCCTGCCCAGCCCTCGGAAGCAGCTCCAGGGGACAGATCCCATCAGCCCCAGCTGCCTGCAGATGGAGAACCCATCCGAGTGGGATTTCCTGCTTTCCTTGGACGCCTGCTCCACAGCAGGGGTGCCAGCACACACCCCAGCCCCGAGCTGGCCAGGCACGCTTTTCTCTCGAGCCTGGAAAACGTCCCAGGAGCAGCTGCCAGGCCTGCCAGGACAAGCTCAGCAGGGCACAGCTCTGCCCCAGCTGCCACCCCCTGTCCCCTGCCAAGAATGCCACAGCCAGAACGGGATCCCCTCCACCAGGGTCACACCTCCAGAAGCCTGCTCTGCTCCCTAACACACCTGGGAAGGGTGCAGCCACCCCAAGCAGTTCCAATCCCACTTTCCTCCTTTTGGGAAGCTGTAAATAACCCCTGCCAGGACTCTGCTCCGAGGGGCCCGCGCGCCAGGCTGGCAGAATCCATCCCCACAGCGATTCCGGAGGCTCCACACCCTCTGGAGAGCCCAGAGAAGAGAAGGAAGCAAAACCCCCTCATTTCCAGACTAATTTAATCCTCCTTTTGACGTCCAAGAAGTGCTGCTGCTGCCCTGCTGGGAGGGAATAATAAGATTGAGGTTCTCTCCCTGCTGGCTCTAATTAAACTGGGAGGCGTCAGCACGGGAGGAGAGGAGGAGGGACTCCATCCCCACATCCAAACCCGTCAGGAAGGGAGACAAACCAACACAGATCCCCCAGACACGAGCCTGGAGGAGCTGTCAGCAGCTCCTGGTTTAACCTGGAGCCTCACCATGCTCAGGGAGCTGAATTTCCAAAGTGCCCCATTGTGCATCCCCAAAGGGCCTGGGAAGGATGGGAAGGGGGTGCCTGCCTTCCCCTGACCTCTCCAGGATCCATGGAAGGAAAGAAGGAAGGAAGGAAGGAAGGAAGGGTTTATCCATACATTGCTTGGCCTAAGGGAACTGGAAGGCAGTTGGAGAAATGCTGGTGCTGCAGATTCCAGCAGCCCTTCCCCCAGGAAGCAGCCATGGGGCTTTTTGGAGGATGTGCTGACAATTCTTCTGCATTTTGATTTCCTGAGCAGCCAGCAGAAAGAAGGCTTGGGATACATCCCTGTTCCCCTGGCTGGGATCTCACCTTTCCTGAGAGGAGAGGATGGCGAGAGCAGACATGGAAATGGTTAAGAACCAAACCAAACCAAACATTCCCTGGGAGTGGAAGAGCAGAACAAGTCCGGCCTCCCTGGTTTCTGGATGGGAAACATGCAAGGGGTTCACCCTGGGAGCAGCGAGAGCCGGAGCCTTTGGCCAAACACTTCCCAGAGCAAATATTGGCCCAGGGCGCTGCAGCTGGCACGGCCTGGGCAGATACAATCTGCTCCCACTTGGCTGCTCCTGGCAGATATTTCACCTGGAATTCCACCCACAGGGCCCTGCGAGGGAGGTGAGGGCTGAGGCAGCCTGTGCACGCCAGCTGAGGAGCCAGGAGCACACCCCTCACTTCCAGCTGGCTTTAATTAAAAGGACACAGCTCAAATGTGCCCCAGATAGCTCCAACCTGAGGTGGGGGTGGCAGGGAGGTGCCTCAGGTTCCTGGGAGCTCAGCACCCAGCCGGGCTCATCATCAGGAGAGCTCATCCAGAGGGACTGGACACAGCCCCTCTCCACCCAAGGCTGCTCCAGCCATGCTCCACAGCTTCATTTTGGAGCTCACAGGGGATTCCTTCAGATTCCTTGGCAGAGGGATTGGACACAGCCTTTCTCCACCCAAGGCTGCTCCAGCCATGCTCCAGAGCTTCATTTTGGAGCTCACAGGGGATTCCTTCAGATTCCTTGGCAGGGGCGTGGGAATGGGAACAATCCCGACTTCCCCTTGTGGGGGAAGATGTCAGGAATGAAAGAGCCGTTGTTGGAATGAGCCAGGGTGGCCAGGGGAGAGGCAGGAATGGTGTGTGTGTGCATGGAGAGGGGCAAGGAGGGATGCACAGGGACTCTCCTGGCAGCTGGACTGGGGAAGGAACGTGGGAATGCTGCACAGCCGCTCGGGAGCCTGGCTGGGATGTGCCTGGGTAAATTCAGGAGCATGGAAGGTTAGGAGAGATTTTGGGAGCAGAGCTGGGCAGTCCCAAGTGAGGAATTCCTGCATCGTTCCAGGTGTACAGGTGGAGAATAAATGGTGATTTTTGGGCTGCACCATCAGCAAAATCCCTGATAAACCTGGGAAGGTGCCAGGAGCCAAACTTCCCCAGCTGAGGAGCTCCTCAAAAGCTGGAGGAGGGCAAATTCCAGCACAGCCACCCTGAAGGTCTCATCTGCCCAGCTCATGGATGAGCGAGCCCAAGTCCATGTTATTTTCTGCTGATCACCAGCTTCCCCACGGGATTTCACAGACCTCATTTTGATATTTTGCTCTCCAGCCTTTAAATATTTTAAAATGGGAAATTATCCCTAATTCCCTCAGCCTTAAACAAGCAAAACACACCAAGAGAAACCCGAAAACCAGGGTTTTTTTTAAACTCACTTTCTTTTTTCCACCGCAGTCAGCCCTATTTATAACACATCAAACATTTGCCATCCTTGCAATCAAAACAGTTCCCTACAGTCGACTGAAAACCTTATTCCTGCAGACTCTGGGGTATCAAAGCCTTCCTCTTCCTCCCCTCCACCCTCCCAACAGCAAGTTCCCCCCAAGAAATACAGAAACAAACCCACAGATGAGCAAACAGAGAAGCAGCTCTACCCTGGCTCCCTTCATCCCAGCCCAGGGTGAAAAGCCAGCCCACAAACTCAGGGAAAAAGGGGTGGGAATGTTTTGAACCCTCAAAGCTCAGCACAGGAGAAGGAGTGAAGGAAATCCAGGGTTAACTGGGATTGCTGGTGCCCAGTTTAATCGTGCCCAATGGCACAGATTTGTGGGATGCTCCATAAAACCTAAATAGAGGCACCACCACCTCCCCAGCTCGGCAGGGTGTGACTCCCTGGCATTCAACTTCATTTTGGGTCATCCCCATCATCCTGCAGAGCCAACGTGACCCTGCCCAGCTCCGTGTGTGTGTGTGAGCCTGGGAGCACAGCAAAGGGCTTCAGTCACTCAGCCAGTGGGGTTTGGCAATGGCAGGGCTGGAAAGCCCCCAAAACCTCCTGGAAAAACACACCAGCCCAGCTGCAGCACCTGGAAAAGCCTCAGGGTTCTCCTGGAGTGCCCCACATGGCTCTGCTGCCATGGAGCTCCCTGCAGAACCAGCTGGTCCTGGGAGGTGTCCTGGGCCACCACGGGATCCCAGCCCTGGGGGGATCAGCCTATCCCAGGATCCCATCTCAGGATCCCAGCCCATCCCAGGATCAGCCTATCCCAGGATCCCAGCCCCGAGGGAATCAGCCCATCCGAGGATCCCAGCCCTGGTGGGATCAGCCCATTCCAGGATCTCAGTTCTGATGAGCTCAGCCCATCCTGGGATCCTAGTCCTGGTGGGATCAGCCTATCCCAGGATCCCAGCCCCGAAGGAATCAGCCCATCCGAGGATCCTAGTCCTGGTGGGATCAGCCTATCCCGAGATCCCAGTGCTGACAGACTCAGCCCATCCCGAGATCCCAGCCCTGATGGGCTCAGCTCATCCCAGGACCCCATCTCAGGATCCCAGCCCTGATGGGCTCAGCCCATCCCAGGACCCCATCTCAGGATCCCAGCCCATCTCAGGATCCCAGCCCATCCCAGGACCCCATCTCAGGATCCCAGCCCATCCCAGGACCCCATCTCAGGATCCCAGCCCATCTCAGGATCCCAGCCCATCCCAGGACCCCATCTCAGGATCCCAGCCCATCCCAGGACCCCATCTCAGGATCCCAGCCCATCTCAGGATCCCAGCCCATCCCAGGACCCCATCTCAGGATCCCAGCCCATCCCAGGACCCCATCTCAGGATCCCAGCCCATCTCAGGATCCCAGCCCATCCCAGGACCCCATCTCAGGATCCCAGCCCATCCCAGGACCCCATCTCAGGATCCCAGCCCATCTCAGGATCCCAGCCCATCCCAGGACCCCATCTCAGGATCCCAGCCCATCCCAGGACCCCATCTCAGGATCCCAGCCCATCCCAGGACCCCATCTCAGGATCCCAGCCCATCCCGGGTTCCCAGCTCCGACGGGCTCAGCCCACAGCAGGATCCCAGCCCTGGTGCCTGCCCCAGAGCAGCAGGCAGCCCGGGGTTGGGGCGAGCTGGGCACACCCTCAGCACAGCTCACACTGATCTGAGCAACTCCTGACCTACTTTGAGCAGAAGAAAACAGATCCCAGTGTTTATTGTGCAGAGCAGGGGAGGAACAATTACCTCCAGCCTTGCAAGAGGGAGGCACGTTCCCAAGTCCCCAGAGGCTGCCCCTGGATCCCTGGCAGTGTCCAAGGCCAGCTTGGACGGAGCTTGGAGCAGCCTGGGACAGTCCAAGGTGTCCCTGCCATGGCAGGGTGGGACTCTGTGACCTTCAAGGTCCCTTCCAACCCAAACCACTCTGTGGCCCTGAGATGTCTCACATCCCCTCCTGGCAAAGCAGAGGAGGAGGAACAGCAGCCAGAGCTCTCAGGCTCCAGCCCCTCTAAGCACACCCTGCTGCTGGCTCCAAATGTCATCCCTATGGATCTGACCTGCCTGGGGGGCACCTGGCCACTCCACCAGCCACTCTGTTGTCTGATCTTCCAGAGAAACAGCTCCCAGGAACATTTCCACCCCATTCCACAACCCTTCTCCTGCAGTTCCTTCCTGGTGTTTTTCCCACTCCCATCTTCCACGAGAGGCCAGTCCTGGCCGAGCCTTGCACCCAAGTGCTGGGGATGAGCTCCATGATGGAACCACGGAATCTCTGGCTTGGAAAAGACTCGTGCCAAGGCACTTGAGGTGCTCGGCTGCCTCCAGACACGTGCTCAGGGAAAACGTGTCTCGGAACACCCTGAGCTTCCCACCCCCTCAGCAGCTGAGACTGGGATCTCTCCCCTCCCCACAGCGCCACAGGAATTCCTTGATCTGGAGCAGGAAGGTCAGGCTGGAACAATGAACAGCTCCTTCCCTTCCCTCTGCCGAGGAGGAAAGGCTTCCCAGTGACCTCGGGTCGTAAACTTATCCTATGGAAACGGCAGGGAAGGGCTGCACAGGCGGCTTTCCAGGAGCCACCTGCCAGCCCTCCTCCTCCTCCTCCTCCTCCTCAGGATCGGGTGACTCATCTCCATCCAGCAGATGGGCTGCAGGAATGAGGACAGTGGGAATTAAAGGCAAACCCAGGACTGCAGCAGCAGCCAGCGGGGCCGGCGGCAGCGCCGGGCCAGCCAAGGGCGCTCGGAGGATGCTCTGCAATGCAGCTGCTCCTTCCTGGCTTTGGGAATTCCTCCTCTCCTGGGCTGCAGGGCACAGCTCTGCCCTAGAGCCCTGGTTACCAAGCTCCCTGCTCACTGGGCTGATCTCTCAGCTCTTTTTTCCAGCAGGAGACAGAGAAGGGCACAACCTTGCCCTCCCAGAGCAGGCTCATCCCAAAGGATGAAGGTTTCCATAGAAGTGTTGGAATGCTCGTGCTGGAGGGGATAGGGGCACCTCCCAACAGCCATTTACATCCTGTTTTCTCCTGTTATTAATTCTCACATGCTCTGAACCAAACCAGACACAATTTCTACTCAGCTGGGAAAAAAAAAAAAATCATGGAATTGGGTCAAGTTCCAGGGAAAACACAAACACATGAGGAGCAGCAGCAGCTCCTCTCTCCCCTCACACACTTCCAGTGACTTCAGCAATTGAGAGGAAGTTCACTAAACTGAGGGGAAAACATGGAATATTGGCCTTGCATGCAGACTTCCTGCACAGCCTGCCCGTGTCCTATCCCAGTGAATCACAGCCTGGCTTTTCAAAGCTGCTGAGCCATCACTCCTCGGCAGCTCCACCCGGCCCCAGGACAGCAGCTCCTCGCCCTGGAGGCTTGGAGCTGCTCTGAAGCTGCTCCTGAGATGGGATAGAAAAGTGCAAAGCACTAAAAGTGCCTCCTAAGAATCGCAATCCTTGTTTTTCCCAGCTGCAAAGCTTCAGGAAGAGCAGCCTTGTCCTGCAGGCAGCATTTGGAGGCTCGGCCCACACGGTGCTCTGAGGGATTTCCCAAAAAAAACAAGGGGGAAAAGAGGGAAAGGAGGGTGTAAGACACCTGTAAACCCCTGGAAAGAACACCAAGCAGCAGAAGGGATTTCTGCTCCCTGTGAAAACCAGGAAAAACACCTCCCTGAGGCGCTGGGATCACCCAAAGTGAGGATACAGCAGGAGGCAAGAGACTGTCAGGAGCTGGGAAGGAGCCAGAAAACCTCTGGATCTGCAGGATGATGGGAGCAAGCCAGGCTGGTGGGACACAGAGAGCTGCTGGGACACGGCTCTACAGCCAGCAGGGAGATCAAAAAAGATCCAAATCTCCCCCAAAGGAAGGCAAACTCCTGCTCCTGGCGTGGGCTGGGTGGGAGAGCCCCGTGCAGAGCAGGTTTCACACGGGGAGCAGGGCACAGACATCAAAGGGGACAGAAATGGCTGAGGACACTGTAAACACTCGTTTTCCTTGTTCCTTTGAATTCTAGGAAAAGCTCTGTGGCTATCAGAGCAGAGCACAGCATCCTAAGGAAGGGGAGAGTGGGAAGAGGCAACCCCAGAGTTGGATCAAACTCCTGCATCAGCTCCTCCAGAGCTCTGCACCAGGGCATTCCCACATCCCAGGGCTTCTGGCAGCTTCCAGCCCATCCAAGATGCTGCTGAATCCAATTCTTTCCTCACTGCACGCTGAGACTCATTTTGGGATGGTTCAATTGGGATAAAATCCCCCCCCCCACCAGCACTTGGCATCACTGTGGCCTTCCTGCCCTGCAGGCAGAGCCAGAGGTGGCCCAGAAATCCTGGGAGATGAAATTTGGGTGATGTTTTATCCCAGGCAGGCACAAAAGGCCAGAGCTTTTGCCCTTTATAACTCCCCCAGTACAATCAGGAGGAGCTTTACTGGGACAGGAGCTCCTCCAACATCTGGCACTCCGGATTTGCTGCTCCCTCAGAACCACAGACACACGTCAGCAGCAAAAAAGATGGTTCCTAATCCAGGGAAGAAAATTAGGGAAAAAAAAAAAACCAACCCAGCACTTTCTCCTGTAGTGGAATTGCTTCGGGTGTAGATAATTGTTTACCTCTTTTCTGCCTTTTTCATCATGAAAGTGGGAAAATTAAGTTTAAATGTAGCTAATCTTGGGATGCCAAACCAGATTTGGTCAGGAAAGTGGTTAATAAATTATCACTGGAGAATCAAGTCTGGCCCAGCCAGGGGGTGCAGCCGGGTTTTCAGGCTCTAGGATGAATTATGAAGCATTTTCTCAATTAGGAAAAGCCCTTTAAAGCTTTAATCATGCAAATTTAACCTTCTGTCTCAAAGACAGAATTTCATTATGGAGATGTTTAACTCATCTTTTTTTTTTTTTCCTTTGGAGCAGAAAAGCAATTTAATTAGTGACAGTACCATGAACTTTATTAATAGCCAGGCATTAGGAGATCCTAAAATTCCCAATGGCTTTAAAAGGACTGGTTCTATTAATTAGCTATTGGTGGCAATGCTGGGAAGGGGGGGGTTACAAGGCTTTTCTTGGAGGCAGGAGCAATCCAGACTCTCCTGATGGATTCTCCAGGACCTTGGGCACCTCCAGGCACTCCCAGCCCCAAAAGCAGGAGAGGAAGCTCCAGCTCTGAGTCTGGGCCAGGCACGGCCCTTTCCTGCCAGAGGAACCTTTCCTGAAAGCCACGGGCTCACTGACTGAAGGGATGGGGCTGAGGGGGACAAGAAAGGGAAATCTGTAAAAAATATATTAATTATCACTTCTATAATCACAGGGAGAGGCCAAGATGGGCTGGATCCTGCACTAAGTCCTGTCATGGAGCAGCTGAGGAACAGGGAAGCTCTGGAATGCTGTGAAGCTTTCCCAGGGCCATGAGCTGGATCTTTCCCATCTGATCCAGGCAGGAAGGCTGGGACACAGCCATGGCACAGCTCAGAGGGAGCAGATCCACAGCAGAAGACAGGACCAGCCTCCTGCCTGCTGCCACTCCGGGCATCACATCCCAGGCTGGATTAATCCGTGCAGTTAAGGATGGGAAGGAGCAGGGACAGCGACCTCGGAGCTTTATGAAACACCAGCAGGGCTGGGATGCAGAGCTGAGTTTTCCATGTGAATGAGTTCAGCTGGAATTACACAGCCAAAACCATCTGGATTCGGGATTTCTTTGGTTTCTGGGCTTTTCAGCAGTTCTCCATCCTGCCTGGGAGGGAGAGCAGCAGGGATCCAGCAGGATCAGCCCCTCACATCCCAGCAGACACCAGGCTGGATTTTGGCACTGGGATTTCTGCAGTCTCAGGCAGGAGGAGCTGCCCTGCTCCCTCCCCATCCCCTGGAATTCCCACAGGGATGGGGCTGGGAGCCCTGGCAAAAGGCACTGGCATATGCAGGGATGGGGGAGAGGAGGAAGAAGGAGGGAAAAAAAAAAAAAAAAGTGCTAAAGAAATGAATCAGCTTTTACAAGGCAGGCTGCCTGAGCTCATCCCCATTTTGCTCTTTCCCAGGAGGAAAGCAGTGGCAGGGAAAAGGGGGAGGAAGGATTTCCTTTTGCTCATGCAGGAACCATCCCCTGTGCAACCAGCTGGATAAATCCATGATTGCATGACGTGGATTCAGCATCACATGAGCCCCCCCTGAGTCACAGATCCTGCCCTCATCCCAGATTCCCCCAGCTGCAAGCACAGGATAACACTTTCCCTGACATCAGCCACGGGAAGGGGAGCAAACAGAGCAGGATATGGAGAGCTGGACTTTCCCAGCTCTGTTTTCTGCCTCTGCCTTCCAGGAATCAGAGCTCCTGTTACTCTCAGAGCCCAATGGCTGCAAAAAAAAAAAAAAAAAAAAAAAAACCTTAAAGTGGGGAGAAAATCAATTTATAGGAAACTCTGGAGAGAAACAATCCTGGAGAAATGAAACCTGCTTGGTTCTGGGGCTGCTCAGCTCCAACAATGATTGACCAGCAATGTAGGGACAGGGTTTTGATGTAAATCACCCTGGAAAAAGGAGAAGGAATCCACAGGAAAATATCCTGGCTGCAGGAGGATGTGGCAGAGGCACCTCTGTGAGTGCCCAGTCAGCATCAGCCAGCCCTGAAGGGATGCACTGGCACCTCATCCCTGTCTCCAAGAGGTTTGGGGACACTCAGCCTCTGCTTTCCACCTGCCACACGTGGAATTGTGGAATGGGTGAGGTTGGAAAAGAGCTTTAAGGCCACTGAGTCCAGCCAAGCACCAGGTTCACATCCTTGGGGACAACCATGTCCCCAAGTGCCACATCCACATGGCTCTTGAACACTTCAGGGATGGGGACTCCACCACTGCCCTGGGCAGGCTGTTCCAACCCCTGACAACCTTTTCCATGGAAAAAAAAAAGCATTAATATCAAATTTCAGCCTCACTGAGGCTGTTTCCTCCCTCCTGTCACTTGTTCCCGGGCAGACTGAGCCCTGTCCCCTTCCAGGGAGCTGTGGAGAGGAATGAGGTCTCCCCTGAGCCTCCTTTTCCCTGTGGATCTGCAAACACATCAGCAGAACAGCCCTTCCCAGTGCCAGCAGAGCTGCAGGGAGCCAGGGCAGGATGCTCTGGGATGGAAGCAGAGCTGGAGGATGTCACCCCAGCAAATTCAGCTTTCCCCCAGCCTCAAGAGCAGATGAAAGACAAACCCAGGAGCTGCAGGAGAATCCAGCCCAGGTTAATGTTAATTCAGAAACATCAAGTGCTGTGGGACAGAGGTTGGCAGGAGGCTCCAGGCTGGCAGGCATCAGCAAAATCCCTCGACTTCCCAGTCCAAATTCCCATGTACAGATAAGGAGCTTAGAGCCTGATGCTGCCAAATCCCTCCCACAGGAATTCCCTGCTCCCCCCTTTGCTCACAGGGTGCTGAGGCCCTGGCACAGCTCCCCAAAGATGCTGTGGCTGCCCCATGCCTGGAAGTGTCCAAGGCTCAGAGCACTCTGGGATAGTGGAAGGTGTCCCTGCCCATGGATTAAGGTCCTTTCCAACCCAAACCATCCCAAAGACACCTCCTGCCTCCAAGAGAGGCCAGTGGGAGAGAGCTGAGTTATTATCAAAAAAAAAAAAAAAAAAAAAAAAAAAAAAAAAAAAAAAAAAGGGGAAAAAAAAGGAGCTTTTGAAAGGTTCATCTGGGAAAGGGAAGGAAAATCCCACACGTGAAAGCAGAGCACAAAATCACTGCAGAGAGAACCTCGGCTGAGGAGGGAAGAAAGGAAACCCAGGGAGAAGTGAAGGAAATCCCAGTTCAGCAGCACCAAGAGCAATGACCACAAAGATCAAAAAAAAAAAAAAAAGGGGAAATGCCCTCCCTGCCAGCTGCACCCTGTCCCCTCAGTGTCACACACAGCTCGGAGCAGCACCTGGAGGAAGCTCCCAGGGCAGGGAAAGCTTTCCCTGCTGGCCCAGGGAGCTTGGCAAGGTCCTGCTGGGCTGAGCTGCCTGTCCCAGGCTCTGGAGCACATCCCAGGCCAGGCAGGGAGCAAGGGGCTATTTATGGTCTAAAATACCTCTGGAAGCTTTGGGAGCTGTCATCAAACTCAGGGAGATGTGTGTGTGTGTCAAGGGCCGCTGAGATTTAATTAGCACTTGCCTTTTCTCCTTCTGGAAAATGGCTCTGGGTGTGGAGGAGGAGGTGGCTGGGCTGTGGCTTGGGCCAGCACGAGCTCCTGAGCCCAGGCAGGCCTGGCAGGGTTTAGGCCCAGCTCACACAGGCTTTGGGAGCACGTTAATCCAGTTTGGAATGGCAGCAGCACCCAGGGCTGAACCCCAGCCTGGTTGGGGTTGGAAGGGACCTTCAATCCCATCCTGTCCCAGCTCTGCCACGACAGGGACACCTTCCACTGTCCCAGGCTGCTCCAAGCCCTGTCCCACCTGGCCTTGGGCACTGCCAGGGGGTGGAAGGAGATGAGCTCCGAGGTCTCCTCCATCCCAAACCCTGCTGGGGCTGTGCTGGGAATCCCAGGGCTCACAAACCCATCCCTGCATCCCCCTGTGCCCAGAGAGCTCCTGGGCTGCTCCTGCTGCCAGCTGAGCGGGACCCAGGCAGGACTCCCGGGATCCCTCCAGGCCTGGTGCTGCTCCCCATCCCTGCTGACACCCCCAGCATTCCCTCGGGATCCCCCCAGAGCAGCAGCCACTCCTGCCCACTGCCTGGGAAGAGCTGCAGGATTTTAGGATTTCCATCAGTTTGTACAAAACCCAAACGGTGCAAAGGAAGCTGTTTCTGCACCAGAAGGTCCCTGTGAATTCCAGGCTGGATGAAACCTTGGACCAGGCAGGGACTTCCCACCCTGTTCCCAGCTCCAAGCTGCCGCTGTTTCTCCCCCTTCCTCAGGATGTTTCCTCCAGCTTTCTTTATTTTTTTTAGGGAACAGTTTGCTGTGAACAGGCAGAACCTGTTCTGGACACACTCAGAGCTGTTCCCCATCTGCAGCATTTGCCAGCACGACTCAGATTTTTATTTATATATTTTTTTTTTCCAGGATACTCCAGGCTCTCTCCTGTGTGTGGGCGCCCGGCTGCCTCACCCAGGGGAGACGTGGGCTTGGAGGAATCACATGGATGAGACCCACGAGCCAAGCCCTGCTCCCTCTGGATCCTGGACAGGGATCCCAAACCCTTTGGGGTCCCTGCAGACCCCGCTCCTGGCTCTGTTTGCCTTCAATGAACGTGGAACAAAACGTCACATTTTAGGAAAGATCTTCCACATGTTGGGCTTTGGCAGCGTCTGATGGTTTGAAGGGAGCCAAAAAATAACTAATCCTCCCCTCCTTCAGCCAAGGGCTGAGTGGGACCAGAGGGGAGAAAAGGGGGAAAGGGAAAGAAGGGAGGAAGAGACAAAAAAATGGCCAAACTGGAACCAGTGACTCCCAGTTTCCAGTCAGAGCATCTCTAAGTCATGGACACCTCTGTCCCTGTCCCTGGAGCACTGCAGGGGGTGGCAGCACCTCTGGAAAAATTTGTAATTCCTCCAAAAAATGGTTTAAAATGATATTTTTGGGCTTAGGAATGTGTTAGTCCTGAGTCACTGAGGGGTTTTCACCTCCTGACAGCACCACAGCACATCCAGGCCAGCAAAATCCTCCCACTCCGAGTCCCCAGCGCGACTTTTCCCCATGGAAGTTGTGAAAAAACACCACAAAAACCACCCCACGATGGGTTTAGTGGGAAAGGGGGTGGAGGATGACTTCAGGAATTTGTTCTTTTGCATTGCTGGGTAAATAAAATGGATTTGGTGAAACAGAGCCAAGGAAGAAGGCGACACACGTCGCACACAGGGGTGGGATGAGCTGAAAGGGTTTTAAACTCAAGTGATGGAAAACACGATCCGTGTTCCAAATTTATCTGGAATTTCAACCAGGGGCAGGAAAGCAGCAGCAGAGGGGGATTTGTGATTCCTGAACCGTTCCCAAAATGCATTAACAAAACTGTGAACGGGAATCGACGGGAAGGAGAATTCTGGTGGGGGGGGTGGGAATGGCCACCCCTCATTTGAGGGAGAGGGGGAAAAAAAAGCGTTTCTGAACCTTCTTTGAGGCACAATCCCACATGGAATCGTGGAAGGGATCGTGGAATATCCCATTCCACTGTCCCGGCTGCTCCAAGCCCGGCCTCGGGCACTTCCAGGGCTGGGAAAATCGGGGCAAGAGCTCCGAGGACACGCGAACGCCTCGATCCTGGCTGCAATTCCCGAACCTCCGGAGCTTTTCCCGAATTTCCCCCCCCCCCCCCCCGACCCCCCCCAAGCCCTTTTCCCCCGGGAAAAGCGGGAAGCGGGAGCTTCCCGAGGCCGGGGTTACCGGGGCCGCTGCTCCCGGGGCTTCCCGCTCCGGCTCTCCCGGCCGTTTTAGGGATCCCGGTTGTCCGGGAAGGGGGAAGCACCCGCCGTGACCCCCGTGGTGTCACCGGGCCCGCACCCTCCGCTCCCCGCCGGAGGAGTTTCCCCCGCGGTGCCACCGGGAGAGCGGCTCCCCCAAACCGGGCCCCCACCGCCACCACCCCCGCGGGTCCCAGCTCCGCTCACGGCCCGCACCGAGCCCCGGGATCACACTGAGAACCGGGCGATACGAGCCCGGGATAGCGGGGAGTGCCAGGCTGGACACCGCGGGGTACCGGGGGATGCCCGGCGGGCCCAGCACCGGGATGCCCGGAGGGGATAACGGCGGGGAGCGGGCACCGCCGGGGCAGCAGCGGCCGGGACGGGTTCTCCGAACCGGTAAGGGAAGAGCGGCCTCCCCGGAGCCCAACGGCGGCGGGAACGGGCGCGGGGGTGCCGGTGTCTCACCTGGGTCGCTTTGTAGAACTGCTTCTTCAGCCCCGCCACCGACATGGTGCCGGTGCCGGTGCCTGGCTCGGTGGCGGCGGGGGCCCGGTCTGCGGGCGGCGGGACCTGGTGCGGGGGCGGCGGGAGCCTCGGGAGCCTCAGGACGCTCCGCCCGTCCCAGCCCGGCCCGGCCCGTCCCCGCCGCCGCTTCCGCCGCCGCCCGGCCCCGCCCCCGGCCGCCACCACCGAGCGGCCCGGCCGGAGCGCCGCGCGGTGCCAGCGCGCCCCCTGCCGGCCGGGCGGAACCGCCCGCGGGTCGCGACTGAGCGGCGAGTAGAGTCGTTCTGTCGCGACACGCGGGACGGGCGGTCACGTTGGGAGGTGACGGTGGCGCAGCAGGGTCTTTCTGCTGAGGGACCCAGCACCGCCCGCGGGGAGCGGGCCGCGTGTGCGACACGGGGACAACCGTGCCGGGACCCCCGCCATGGGCCTGGGGGGGAAATGGGGCGACAGACACTCCAAATGGAAAACTACGACTCCCAGCATCCCTCGCGACAGCGGCTGCGCCTGCGTCTCGCAGCGGCGCTCTAATTGGCCGCCGGCCCCGCCGCCATTTCGCGCGTTGGCTCAATGCCCGTAGTAGCGCGAGGCGCGGCAGTGCTGGCTCCGCCCCCTCCGCCCGGTGCTGCCGACAGGCCCCTCCGACCCGCCGCGGCACCGACCCGCCGCAGCCCCGTTCCCTCCCGGTGAGCGGGCAGGCCTCGGGCCCAGGCGCAGGGGCCCAGCGGCACCCCGCCGGCCCTCTACAAAACCACCCAATCAGCGCCCGCAGCGCGCCAGACCGACAGCCCCCTCCGCCAATCAGCGGCGCTCGCGGCGGCAGCCAATCGAAGGGCGAGACGCAGCGGGGGAGGGTGGCTGGGCGGGTCACGTGGGGCGCGCTCAGCCAATCAGCGCCGCGGGACGCGGGGTCGCCCCGGCTCCCGCCAAGTACGAGCGGGACGGGCCGGGCGGGACCGGGCCCGGAGCGGCGGGGGCTGCGCGGGCCGGGCCGCCTCAGGGTCGGCCGCCGCCGCCCGGCACCGCCGCGAGCCGTGCTGGCCGCCGGCACAGGTAGGGCCGAGCTGGGGAGGGTGGGGGGTGTTGCGGCGCGGCCGGGGCGCGAGGTGTTTCCGGCGGCGGTTGGGCCGCGGGGTGCGCGGGGCCTGCCCGGGGTAACAAAGGAGGTGCCGGAGCTGCCGCCGCGCCCCGGGGTTGGGCCCGGGCCCGCCCGGCTGCATCGCTCGTGGAGTCGCGGACCGGTTTGGGTGGGGAGGGATCTGAAAGCCCGTCCCGTCCCACCCCTGCCGCGGGCAGGGACGCCTTCCACCGCCCCGGGGTGCTGCAGCCCGGCCTTGGGCACTGCCAGGCAGCCCGGGGCAGCCCCAGCTGCTCTGGGCACCCTGTGCCAGGGCCTGCCCATCCTCACAGGGAGGAATTTCCTCCTCAACATCTCCTTGGGTGCTGGCACAGGCTCCTGGGGACGTTCCTGCTCAGCCCAGCGAGGGGGGCACCGCGGCTGCTGGCACCCGGTGGGTCGGGGGTTCCTTTGGCTTGGGGGTGGCAGTGGCACCCCTTTGTCCTCCCTCACCGGCCCCGGGAGAGCTGCTGGGCTCTGCCTCAGCTGTCTCAGGGAAGCAGCAGCTCGCTGGGAGCAGCCACGGGTGCTGATTTGTTGTTTTCTCCCGTAGCCATGGAGTGCAGAGACAAAGCTGCTGTTCCTCCACGGAAGCTCGTCCAAGGTAAGGGAGTGTCTCTCATCCAGCACAGTTTTAGCACATTAAAAACATCTCAGACGTGATTTTATGAAATACTTTGGCTTGGCTGTGATTAAACCATCTCTAAGTGGCTTATCTCAATCTTATTCTTACAAATGAATAAATCCCTTTGACACTCCCTGGCTCTAACCTGGTGGTGTTGTTGCAGCTCGGCTGCCCTTCAAGCGCCTCAATCCCGTGCCAAAGGAAAAACTCGATGTGAATCCAGAAGTCAAAAAAGTCAAGAGCTCCCCGAGTGCTTTTGTTCCAAGCAAGGATCCCTCCCTGGATGCCTCAGGTGTCTCCCTGGACGACGTGGAGAACGACTGCCAGCTGGGCTCCGACGGGAATTTGCCTCCAAAACTCGTGAACGGAAAGGGTCCATTGGACCATTTTATCCAGAAAAACCCAGGGGGTGACACGAGTGACCCTGGGGATGTTCCTGACCTCTCCAGGGGCTCTGGCCACAGACTCGGGGATGGCACGGGGCAGGAGGATGTGGATTCTAGAGCTGCTGTGAGCAACGGCACCATAGGAAAGGAGCTGAGCTGCCTGAGCTCCTCGCAGAGCAGCCCAGCAGGTGCCTCCGTGCAGACTGAGGGGCCCTGTGCAGCTGCAGCCAAGGCAGAGCAGGATTCAGGAGCTGGGAGCCAGCCACGCTCTGGCCTCACAGCCTGCAGGGACGTGGCAGGCAGGAAGGGCACTCAGGGCGAACTGAAGGACGTGCTCTTTGAGGGGAAGGTGCCCGTGGTGCTGCTGGAGGACATCATGAGCCTGAAATCCCCCCAGGTGGCCTCTCTGGACGGCAGCGCCGCGTCGGAGAGCGAGGCCCTGGAGTCGTCCCACGAGGGAGACTCGGGACTGACCAACTCCTCACTGAGCTCTGGGAGCTCACCCGAGCTCCTGGCACAGAGCAAGGGCAGCACCAGCCCTCTGGCTGCCTCCACACCTGCCAGGAAGGTTGGTCTGCTCTGCTTTGGGGTGGAAGTTGCTGTGGTGCAATGTCTGGGTTCCTGGCATTGTGGGGAAGAGGGTGAGTGGGGCAGTGAGGAGTGTAGGAAAGGTGGTGGTGGTTAATTAGTGGATTGTTGCCCTTTTGGAGTCTTTAAATGCTGCAGCTCAAGGATTTGATCCTCCCTGGTTCTGGCTGCTGCTGTATTTACATTCTTTAATGAAATGCCCACTTGGGACTTGGTGTTTTGGGAGCAGCAGCCCAGAGCAGTTTTGTGCTTCAGGTGTTTTTTCCCAAGCTCTGTTTTATCCTCCTCCGAGCTGCTGGGATTCCTGTGAGGATGTTCCCCCAGCACAGCCAGTGCAGATGCTTTTCCAGCTCAGAATTTTCTGCAGCTGCCATGGAAAAGCCCTGGCACAGATTTCCCAGAGCAGCTGTCCTGCCTCATCCCTGGCAGTGCCCGAAGCCAGGCTGGGAGGGGTTTGGAGCAGCCTGGCACAGTGGAACGTGCCCCATGGCAGGGCTGGCACTGGATGGGCTCTAAGGTCCCTCCCAACCCAAAGCATTCTGGCATTCCATGAAAAACCTCTGCATGAGGGGGTTTTTGGTCACCTGAGTTTCAGTTTAGCAGCTCTGCTTCAGCAGGAGGCCCCCAAACATTGATTTTTGGGGCAGTTTGGACGGAGAAGCTTCCAAGGGCAGCAGCACCACAGGGATGGTTCTCCCAGTCCTTTTGTTGTGTTTATCAAGTCAAGTGATCAATTCTTCCACTCTTCCATCTCTAAAATAAACAGACACACTCAAGCAGGCATGAAGTATTTCCAGTGTGGCAGAACAGAAAGCACTCCTGGTGTAATCCAGTACTGCCAGTGGGGCTGGGTTTGCTCGTGTGCTGCTCCCCAAAATGAGGGTGTTGCACCCCAAGCTGTGCAGCTGGGAGTCCTGGCAGGTTTGTTTTCCTGGGAGGAAGCAGCTCTGAGGAGCTGAAGCCCTCAGTTGACAGAACTCCTGTTTTATGTCAGCTAAATATAGAAAATAAAGCAGTTGGGCTGTGTTAGCCTGTTAATCACAATTTAAATGTGATGCTGTGAGTGGCAGGAGGAGGGGGGGAGGATCCAGTCAATCAAGTCACAGTGTGCTGAAATATTGACAGTCTTTAACCAGTCTATGAACAATGATCTTATGCATAAACCACCTTTTTCTTCCCCCCCAATAAATAAAAGAAAAATGACAAGTGTGCCCTGTTTGGAATTTAGGGTCAGTGAGCTGTTACTGGTGGAAGATCAAGTGGACTGTGATGACAAGAAGAAACAGTGTTAAAATGTGGAAAACAGTCCTTGTATTCATAAAGTTACAGCTAAATATCACAGCAAGATAGGTGGAGGCCAAAAAAAAAACCAAACAACCCCAAGTTTAGCTGGAAGGAAGTGAGTTTGCCATTTTGAAATGTCCCCTGTGGTTCAGAGCAGCTCCCCTGGGTGCTGTGCACGTGGTGTTCCCTTGCTGAGGGGACCAGAGGGGTTTGTTCATGGGAGCAGGAGCCCTGGGATGGGAATGGGGAATTGGAAATTCCTGAGCTGTGTCCTCATCCCCTGCTCTGGGGGAATTTGGAGTGACTGGATGTGATCTGCAGGAGCAGCCTGATGTCACTTAGGCTGGAAAGGCAGGACCAGGATCTCCTCTAAAATGTTGCATTTTGTAATTCCAGGTACCTCAGAAATTCCACAGAAGTTCAGCAGAGAAGGAGAAGCTGAGATTGCAAAGAGTAAGGCATTTCCCTGACACCCAAACCTCCCCTGAGGAGCCAGCAAAGGCCTTTGCCTTTTATCTCAGCCCAGCTGGAACATCTCTTTTGCCATTTTTCCTCACCCTGAGGAACGTGGAAGAACCTTTAATGCAGGCAGTTAAAGTGCTTGGCTCTTTCCAGAGCTCCTGAACAGAGCCCTGGTTGCATCTGAGGCTCTTGGGGAAGAAATCAGAAACAGTGAAGCCCCAAAATTGAGGTTCTGTTTTTATGAATACACGAGGCAAGCGGGGCACTGTGTCTGTGGCTTCCCAGAGAATGTCACCACTGGATGCCACCACTGGGAATGCTCAAGCTCCAGGTTCTGTTTGCTCGGATGCAGCTCCTCAGCAAACTCTGCTCCCTCATTCTGCTGCCACTCATGGAATGCTGGATGTAGAGGAGGCTGGAGGGTCACTGGAGATTCCAGCAGTCAGTGCTGCACAAATGAGATTTTTGGGGTTGTTTTATCTGCCCCGGGGAAGGTTTGAGCTCAGGAATTCTGTGCCTCTCAGTGGCTTGTTTATAAACTTGTGTGTTTTATGTAAGTTGTAGCTCTAAAGCTTTTCAGCTTTTCCCAGTGCCCCATATAGAATTCCAATCTGTTGTTTTCTTCCCTTCTATAGCTGTGTTAAAAATAGCAGGGATGGGAGGGAGAGAGGAGAATGGAAGCTAAAAATGATGCTGGGAATGAACCAGACCCACCAGTGAGCTGTCAGCTTCACACCAGCTTCCCAGCACCCAGCACATTCCATGACTCAGGCTGACAGTGTTGTTTCCTTGCCATTGGCACCATTTGGCTGTTGGTGGCTTTCTGCAGTTATTTGTGTTGTGACACTGCTCAGGAAGCCTTGATGTTGACAAGGAGAGATGTGAAATCAATAAAAGAAAACTGAAAATACCCAGGGAGGAGTTGGAGTGTCTGGGCACAGGCAGATCCTCCTTTCCTGGTGACATCACCAAGCGCCTGCAGCACAGAAAAGCTTTTTCTCTTTAATTTGACATTTTCCTCCTTTGTGTCAGCAGAGCCATGGTGAGAATTGCAGTTGTTTTGGGAGGAAACACCATAAAAGGCAACACTTCCAATAAAATCTTCCCCCCACTGTCCCCAGAGTGCTCCTTGAACAAACTCAGGGCGCTGGTGATGTCTGATGATCTAAAATGGAAGAAAACAAGGGATAAACTCCACAGTCTGGGGTTTGGAGACTTTATTCCCTGAGATCATGGAATATCCCAGCGTGGGGGGGACCCACGAGGATCATCAAAGTGATTTCTGTGATAGTGGAAACCATCAGAAAATCCTTGTGGGTTTCTGATGTCAAATTCACTTGTGGAAGTGACACCACTGTAGCCCTATGATGACACCAAAGCATGAAAAGCTTTGCTCAGGAGGAAATATTTTGGAAAGAATCTGAAATCTCTTATTAAATAAGGGAATAATTACGATTTTTTAATTCCCATCTAATTTTCCATAATGCTACAGTGGTAATGAAGATGACTCAATACAAAGCTTTCTTTGATGCTTAGAGAAATGAAAATACCTTTTTTTTTTTTTTTTTTTTTTTGCTAAGGGAAAAGAATAATTAAAGCTTTCAGAGAGGCAGCACAAGGAAGCTCAGCTGGCTGCTGAGGCACCAGGGGGCTGTGGATGTGCTCCCACCTGCTTTCCTGGGAAGGATGAGGGTCCCTCCCATTCCAGGATATTTTGTGATGCTGCAGGTCAAGCACTGGGTGGGTCCAGCTTCCTCTTTGAGCCACGAAATGCTGATTTTCACCAGGGCTTTGGGACCACAAAGCTGCAGTTCCCTGAGTGTCCCCTTTGTGCCCCAGGATCAGGAGCGTGCGGACAAGCTCCAGAAGCTGCAGGCAGAGAGGGAGGAGAAGGGGAGGCTGAAGGAAGAGGCAAAAGCTGCGAAAGAACGAGCCAAGGAGGAGGCAAAGAAGAGGAAAGAGGAAGAGAAAGAGTTGAAAGAGAAAGAAAGGAGGGAAAAGAAAGAAAAGGAAGAGAAGGAGAAAGCTGAGAAGCTGCGAGTGAAGGAGGAGAAGCGCAAGGAGAGGCAGGAGGCTTTGGAGTGAGTGCCTGGGCTTGTGCAGCTCCTGGGGGTCCCTGTGCTGATTTCCATCCCCACTTTCCCTGCCCTCCTGCTCCAGCAGCACGGGCCTGGGGTCAGGGGGTGGCTCTGAAATGCTTGAGGGACTCTGTGGCCCTGTCCCAGCAGTGCCTTCTGCTGTCCTGCTGCCCTGAGCTTCCCCTCCTCACCTGGCTCACTTGGGCTCTTTGTTGAGGAAGTTACCTGTGATTTGGTAATCCTGGCACCAAGAGAAACTTGAGGCAGCCTATTAACTTGAAATGGGTCAATATTTGCTCTAGAAGGAATGAACAAAGTCTTCTCTGCACTTAACCAAGCGTGGTTCTTGCCTGGATTGACAGATGATCCTCGTGGTGGGGCCTGGGGCTTCCCACCTCAGTGCAAATAAACCCTCCCTGCTGGGTGACAATTCACGTGATCTTTGTTTTCAAGGGCAAAACTTGAGGAGAAGAGAAAGAAAGAAGAGGAGAAACGGTTAAAGGAAGAAGAAAAGGTAAAAATGCTTTCTCTGGTTTGTCTCCAAATTCTTTCTGGGGTGAAATGCTGTTGGTGGAGCAGGTGCCTTTGGGTGCAGCCTGTCCCCCCTGACCTACCGAGGCTGCTCCATGCAGATTTTACCTGTTACTTTCACACCTGTTGGTTCCTTTGCTTTTCCCCTCTCAGGTGTTTTCTGTGTGTGTTTCTGAATGCCCACAAGTGAACTCTCCCCTGGCAATATGACACTGGAGCCCTGCTTGTGGCAGGGAGGACCATGAGTGCTCCTCTTGAGTCACAGGAGCTGGTGACTGCCTGACCTTTGCTTTGTGCCTCGTTGCATTTGAAGTTGAGTCATGCATGAGCTCACCTGGAATTCCAAAGCTTTGTCCCATCTCAGATTTGCATTTGGGTTCTCGTTTCAGCGCATCAATGCACAGAAAGCAGAGATCACCAGGTTCTTCCAGAAACCAAAGACTCCACAAGCCCCCAAGGTGAGGGATTGCTGTGCCTGAGTGTTGGTCTCTCACAGTTATTCCTAACAAATACCCTGATTTCCTTCTCTGCTGCCCCTTACAGCTTCTCACGTGGTCAAAACATTGGTTTTTTCTTAATTTCCTGGTCTCAAAAGCGTAAAGGATTTTAAGAAAAAGGCCAGAGCAGAGACTACAGAAGACATTTGTGGTTGGTTTAGTGAATCTCAGCTCTTCTTCATTGCCTGGAAGATCTGCTGGAGTCTTGGACAGGAAGGGCTTAACCTAAATCTTCACTTAACCTAAATCTTCACCTCAGGCAACACCTCAACAGCAGGTGTTTCTAGCATGTGTTGGTGCTGCAGCTTTTCAGTGTCCAAACCCTGACATTGCTCATTTGATGTTTCAGACCCTTGCTGGCTCCTGTGGGAAGTTTGCTCCTTTTGAAATTAAGGAGAACATGGTCTTAGCCCCCCTCAGCCGTGTTGCCCTGGATCCAGACTACCTGGAACAGCTGGATAAGCTCCTGCATGCCCAGAATGGTGAAGATTCTTTCTTGAAGGATCTAAAATGTCGTAAACCACGAAAAACTGGGCCCACTTTGGTCAGTGACAGCAGTGACAGTGTCAACAGGTCAGTCTGCACTCGGGGGCTTGCTTTGCTTCTGTTTTATGAAATGAACTGCAGAGGGGATTTGAGGATTGATGTGGGAGAGGAGGGAAGGCTGGAGCTGTTCTGTGGGGCTGAGCCACCTTCCCCTGTGTTCCCAGTGACGTGGTGGTGGTGGATAACTGCCAGGCAGATGCTGTTCCTGAGAGGGAGAAGTTTGGCAGGATGAAGCTCCTGCAGTTCAGTGAGAATCACCGCCCTGCCTACTGGGGCACCTGGAACAAGAGAACCTCCCTGATCCGTGCCAGGAATCCATGGTCCAAGGACACTGTAAGCACCTCAGCCTGCTGCATTCTTTATGCTCTAGAAGTGAATGTGCTTGGCCAAGTCCTCTGCTTCCCTGGGATTTCTGAGCCATTTTGTTCCCTCAGCTTTGAAACCCCAGACTGGGTTTCTCCAGTGATGGACAGAAATGTTGGCATTTCTTGCAGAAACTGCTGGACTATGAAGTAGACAGTGATGAAGAGTGGGAAGAGGAGGAGCCAGGAGAAAGTCTCTCCCATAGTGAAGAGGTGAGGATCCTGCATGCTGAAAAAAATCAG
Source organism: Vidua chalybeata (assembly GCF_026979565.1). Classification (NCBI taxonomy): domain Eukaryota; kingdom Metazoa; phylum Chordata; class Aves; order Passeriformes; family Viduidae; genus Vidua; species Vidua chalybeata. Next base: position 4,166,617 of record NC_071556.1, on the reverse strand, counting down.
GAACCACTTGCACTTAGCAGTGTAACTTGTAATCCATTTATTTGTAGGATGATGAAGAGGAGGGAGAGGATGAAGATGAGGACGATGGGTTTTTTGTACCCCATGGGTACCTATCTGAAGATGAAGGTGTGACAGAGGTAAGGGAGCTGGGTGTCCCTGAGTTTCCATCTCTGTTTCCAGTGAACTGTGTCATGTCAGTATTGGCAGGGGAGGAGAGCAGGGTCCTGCACGGTTCAGGAGCACTGTGTGGCTCAGGGAACATGAGGCAAAGCTGGGTTTAAAAAGCTCTTTTTTTTTTTTTTTTTCCCCTAGTGTGGGTGTAACAAGTCTTTTGTCCCCTGTGGCTGCAGGAGTGTGACCCAGAGAACCAGAAGGTTCGTCAGAAACTGAAAGCAAAGGAGTGGGATGAGCTGATAGCCAAGGGGAAGAGGTTCCATGTCCTACAGCCTGTGAAGATTGGCTGTGTCTGGGAAAGGGCAGCAAAGGACAACAGCACCAACCCAGACCTGAAGGTGCTCCAGCAGTTCACAGCCTGTGTCCTGGATCCACCTGTGCCAGAGGAAGAGCAGCAGACACAGAAATGTAGCAAAAGAAGAGCAAAAGATCAGCAAAGTAAGACCTGAAGGGCTAAACAGTACTTCCCCACTGTTGTACTCTGCTTTGGAGGGAGTAGGGGGATTTTTGAGTGTTGCATTCAGAATGACCTGTTTCTGACAAGTCTGGAATCCAAGGAACCTCTGAGAGCTCTTGGAAAGAGCAGTGCCTCTCCAAAAAGTCTTGCTCTGGGCAATCTAGGAAATAAAGCCAACCAGACTTGAGCAAACTCAAATTTAGGATGGGCTTGAGCCTGCTTATTGTTTGGGGGAAAGGGTTTGGTTTCTGTGCTGGGTTCCAGTCAGGGGCTTTTCCTGCACCTGATTAACACAAGGCTGTGAATAACTCACATAAAGGCCAAGCAGGGGGTGGGGATTTCACTCCAGGGTGTTGTTGTTATTGGGGGTGGGTTTTCTACATCAAATCTGGCTGCTGTTACAATCATGGAATCCCAGTTTGGGTTGGGAGACACCTCAAAGACCATCCAGTTTCTGCCATGGGCAGGGACACCTTCCCCTTGCTCCAAGCCCCATCCAACCTGACCTTGGAGCCTTCCAGACATGGGGCACCCCCAACTTCTCTGGGCAATCCCATCTCTAAAACCAACGACTCCTCTGGAATCAGCTGATTTATATCCCCCTGTCTTTCCCAATTTTAACCCATTCTGTGCCACCTTTTCCCCCCTTCCTCACAGTCCTGGGCCAGCTCCTGCCTCTGCTGCACGGGAACGTGCACGGGAGCAGGGTGATCATCCAGGAATTCCAGGAGTGCTGCCGCCAGGGACGCTTCAGCGACGTGCCCGAGGGCAGCAACAGCAGCCCCCCACAGCCCCCAGGTGGGGAGGACAACGGGGTCCCCTCCAAGGCCAGGCTCAAGAGGATCATTTCTGAGAGCTCCGTGTACGAGAAGAGGCCCGAGTTCAGGATGTGCTGGTACGTGCACGCCGAGGTGCTGCGCAGCTTCGGGCAGGAGCAGCTCCCCGTGCCCTGCCAGTGGAACTACGTCACCCAGGTGCCCTGCACGGGCAAGGATGAGGGGGGCAGCGTGCCAGGAGTGGCTGTCCCCCAGCCCACCCCCCTGGCAGCCAAGAGGAAGGCCATGGGAAGCATGTCCATCACCAAGTTCATGAAGAGACCTCGGGGTGCTGAGCAGGTGAGTTCCTGTTGTGGCCCAGTAAGGAGTGCTGGGAATGGGGCTGGGGGTGTTTGCACCCCCCCCTGCTCAGCCTGGTACCTCCAGCCACTGTCCTGCACACCAGAAGACCCTTTTTATGGGGAAAGAAGTGAAATGATGGGACTAAAGAGATGGGTTTCTTTTGTGTGTCTGCAGCTTGGACTCTCTGTTCCATTTGAAACGTTGCTCTCCTGCTGTTCTTCCATTCTCTGCTATTTGGCAGTGATTGCATCCAAGCTGTGAATAGTTTGAGAGTCTGCTTGGCCTTGGTTTTACAGCTGTGTGTAATTTGTGTGCAGGTTTTATGTGTGCCTGTGGCTGCCAGATGTACAGCCCGAGCTGATGACTTACAGCAGTTGCATGTGAGCAGATTAAATGTGGTTCCCAAGTGCTGCAACTCAGCCCAGAGCAGTCTGTAAAGGCTCCAGCTCATCCTGACACACATAAAGCTGAATTTCAAGAGCTGGTTTAAAAGTACAATAATTCATAGGGACAAAATGAGATGGAATTGCAGTGGTTGCTGCTTGGGAGCTGTGTTGTGGTTTTCCTGTTGTTGCTTCTGCTTTTCAGGGCAACCACAGGTAGTGCTGGAGCCTAATCATGACTAAAAAATGGGAATTCCAGAATGGTTTGGCTTGGAAGGGACATTAAATCCCACCCAGTGCCAGCCCTGCCATAGGCAGGGACACCTTCCACTGTCCCAGGCTGCTCCAGCCCGGCCTTGGGCACTGCCAGGGATCCAGGGGCAGCCACAGCTGCTCTGGGAATTCCATCCCAGCCCTCCCCACCATCACAGGGAGGAATTCCTTCCCAAAATCCCACCCATCCCTGCCCTCTGGCAGTGGGAGGCCATTCCCTGTGTGCTGTCCCTCCATCCCTTTGTCCAAAGTTTCTCTCCATGTTTCCTCTTGGCCCCTTCAGGCCCTGGAGGGGCCACAGTTGGGTCCCCACAAAGCTTGGGGTGCTCTGTTGAGGCTTTTAGGTGCTGGAACTTGGGGTTATCAACGTTTGGCTTCCAATCCCACAGGCAGGGCAGGGTTTGAAATCCCTGCCAGTGGATTTATTCCTCCTTCCCTGTGCACCAGGTTAGGAAAGAGCCCCAGAATGGTTTGGGTTGGGAGGGACCTTAAAGCTGATCTCGTTCCACCCCCCTCCCATGGACCACAGATGAGGCTTTTGATGCTTTTTATGCTTTGCCTTCCCAATTTATTCTTGGCTTTTTTGGCTTTTCTACTGAAAAAGCTCAGCATTCAGGTATTGATAGAGATCAGAGACTTGTGAGAAGCTGTTCAGCCCCCAAACTCCATCTGCTTGGGTTTTTTCTTGTACACTAAATAAAGGCAGAGATAAAAGTCTCTGCTTGGCACCCACTGGAAATTCAGCTTATAAGGGAGCAGAAATAGCAAAACAAAGGCTTTTAGGAGAATTACATCACCAGCCTGAATGCTTCAAAGCTTCTCAGAGCTGTGCTGGTGAAGTGCAGCTCTGAGCAGAGGTGTCACAGCCCCAGAAGCCTTTCATTCCTGATGTCTCAATCAGGAATTAAGATCCCACCCCACCTGTGGAGCCAGGCTGGAGCATGGGGAGAGCCTGGGAATGGCTGGGAGGGCACAGCTGCCAGATTCCCACCCTGGCACGTGTTGCTCTGCTGAGAAGCTCACACCAGGGCTTGTGTGAGTCAAGGTGCTCTTACATAAGCTGTGGAGAGGAAAAATTTGGTGCTGAAGTGGGCAGTACCTGCCCACGTGTAGGAGGGATTTAATCTGAGAACTGGGACTTTTATTGAAAGATGTAAATTGAAAATTTCTTGGCTTGGAATAGCTTTTAGGGGATGGGGACCAGGATTTTCATTCCAGGTCCAGCTGAAGGGGGGAAAAAAGAAAAAAAACTCAACAGACCCTCACAGCTGGGCAGCTTTGGTTTGTGTCACTCCTTGGGTTCTGTGTTCTTGATTCAAAATAGGGAATTTGGGCTTTTCCCATGGCAGGAAACCTGGGCAGCAAGGGAAGAACTGGCACCACTCCCTGAATAAAAGCTGATTGGCAAAGATGAGGAGGAGTCAGGAGAGAACAAGGCCCAAACTTGACAAGCAACAGTAATTCTCTGTCTTCAGAAGGGAGAGAACATCCAAAGGGGCTCAGCCTGGAGCAAAGGAGGCTCAGGGGGGCCCTTCTGGCTCTGCACAAGTCCCTGACAGGAGGGGACAGCCAGGGGCTCCCAGGGGACAAGAGGGAACAGCCTCACATTGCACCAGAGGGGGTTAGGTTGGAGATTTAGGGAACATTTCTTCACCCAGAGGATTGCCCAGCCCTGGCACAGCTGCCCAGGGCAGGGCTGGAGTCCCCATCCCTGCAGGGATTTAAAATCCGTGGGGATGTGGCACTTGGGGACAGGGCCAGTGGTGGCCTTGGCAGTGCTGGGGAACAGTTGGACTCGCTGACCTTTATGAGTCTGTGATTCTATGAAAATAATAAACGGGGGGGGGGAGAGATTTCCCTTCCAAAAATGCAGCAAGAGTCAGATTTCCACGGAGCCTGAGCTGCCTGCGCTGCGGGGGCTGCTCAGCACGTTGTGTAAGAGGGAAGGATCCTGGAGCAAGAGCTTGGCCTCCTTCCCACTGTGTGTGCCACTGCAGATGAGGCCTTTTGTCACAAGTCTCAGCTCGTGGAGCTGGGAATTGCAGATTTCCTTCCCTCCAGATGTGCCCACCTGCCCAGCACTGCCTGTGCCAGGCCTGTGGCACCCTCACCCTCCTGACTCACACCTGGTACCTGTTCTTTCCCTCCAGGCTGCAGAGATGGATGGATTTCAGGCAGACACTGAGGAAGATGAGGAAGATGATGACTGCATGATTGTGGATGTACAGCCAGGAAAAGGTGGGAAGGGAAATGGGTACCAGGCTCTTGGCAGACACTCCCCCAGGGGAGCAGGAACTGTGTGAGCTAAACTTTGGATTTCCTGCCCTTTCTCACCATTCCTTGAGCTTTTCTCTCTATAGCTAGCTTATTCCAGATACTCCTGCTTTTTTAAAGATGCTTCTTTAATATTTATGGCCTTCTCTAAGCTGCTCTTGCCTCTTCTGCCCTCCTCCTCCACTTTTGCCTCAGTGGCACAAAGCCCTTGTGAGCAGCACTTGGCTGCCAGCGTTACCTGCTTGTTTCTGGGAGCACAGGTGAGCACTGGGGCAGTGCCAGCACATCCACTGGTAAATTATGGAAAATATTGCTGCCCTCTGGGGCCTGCAGAGCCTTTCCAGGCCTGGCATGGGCTGGGTTATCACCCCTCTGGTGCCTCCTCAAAGGTGCAAATTGTCTGAAGGAAGTCACATCAGGGAGCAGCCTGGCTGCTGCTTTGCTCCACAATCCGAGCACTTGCTTGTGTTTGTGTCCCAGTTATCCCTTGGAAAATGGATCAAAGCCCCTCTGCTGCAGCCTCTCCTTTCAGGCCACGCTGGGATGAGGATGTGGAGCAGCTCCTTTCATCTCCAGGAGCTTTTGGACGTGATCACACAGATCAATGAGCTGACTCCAAGCACGTGCTGTGGTTTCCAAAGCTCTGGGCTCTTTCTTCCTGCTCACAATGGAGCTCTCCCAACCTGCTCTAAGGAAAGTGGGTTTGTGTTGGGCAGCTCCTCTGGTAGATCAGGACTGGTGCACAGAAATTCTGTAGTGTTTGACCCATTCCAGGCATTATCTGGGCTCTCCTTCCTCTCTGAGCTCCTCTCACCTCCCAAAACAGACAGTGGGACTGCTTGACAAGAAGCCTGGCTTTAATCTTAAGCTGCTTTTGCTTATTGCCAGGCTCTGAGATGAAAACCTCACCTCAGGTTTGTCCCCTCTTGTTCTGAGGATGCCATTGAGCAGCTTCCCTCCCTCAGGCTCTGCTGGCACACATGCAGCTCTATTTGTTTGGCTCTAAAGCACTGAAAAGATTATGAAAATCCTTTTTATGGTTCAAGTGATATTTTTTTTTTTATTCTGGATTGGTGATATTAAATACGAAGCCAGTATTAAAACCAGTTTTTAAATAGTGTTGAAAAGGAGACTCACAACAGATGCAGGAAGCTAAGACAGATAAAACATAAAGTAGTCAAATTTTACTGGATTAATGAGGATATTTATAAAAACAAAACAAACCAAACACATTCTCTCCTTTGCAGGTTCCACAGCTTCAGAATCCAGTGGCACAAGAGCTGCTCACCAGGACAGCAGCATGGTCAGCCCATCTAATACAATTTGAGATTTAAATGCCTACTAACTCCTCTGTATGTATGTAGAATGAGCTAGAAATTTTTAAACCTTGTGTATCTTTGACCAAGATACTTGAAAGTATTCCACATTTCTTGTAAAGAGAAGACAGCACTTTGTTCTGCTTCAGACCAGATGGAAGCTTAAATTTTTAGATTTAGCTTTTTAGCTTTTTTTTTTTATTTTTTAAATACTGCATATTAATCTGTCCTTAATAAAGCATTATTGAAATTTTGATACTTCTTTGTAATGGAAGGTATCTAAGTTACCTCTAAAAGTAGCTGAGGGATTTTGGAATAAGCTTATTGTGATGCCACTGGGGAAATGACTGTTCATAATGTTGTACAGCGTGGCCTTGGGTATAAATGATGTACAATTATATATGAATTTATGCTCTTGTACCATCCTGTTTGTGGTCTTAATTGCTCCAGAGAACAGCAGCAGGGCTTTACCCTTGGAAAAGGAAAAATGCATTGTTTCTCTTGTTTTGGGACAGGCTGGACAGGTCAGGGCTAGATTCTCAGTCTCTTGTCTACATCAGAGCTGGGCTCTGTCCCACAGAAAAACTCTGTGAGAGTTAACACCTCTGGCTGAGGTACTAAAGGACTAAGCTGGCATCAAACTTGATGATGCACAGAACAAACTTGCTGGGGGTTTCAGCTTTATACAATGAATTACTTCTTTAAAAGATTGTCTGTAATTTGAGGTTTATTTAATCTACTGGGCACCACCAGTAGCTGGTCCCTGCTGTCACTCTCTGCTCTCTGAAGGGACAAGGGAGGTGATGCTGCCCCAGTAACACCAGTGCCAGCCCCAGCACTGACTGGTTTGGCATCTCAAACCTACAACAACAATGCAACTCAAGCAACTGGGATCAGAACTGAGTCTTTAAATAGTTCCATTTAATCAGACTAAGTGTAACTTTATCCAAACAGCTTCTCTCCAAGAGGAGTTACAGTGCACACAGAACAGGAAGCTGAGTTCTAAACCCAGCCCCCTACCCAGGCTCAGGTTGGTAATCCAGCCTAACAGCCCCTAATCCCTGCTCCACCACCGCCTTGGGAGCACCTCAGGCAGTCCCTGCTCCAAGTTTGGTGTTGAAAGCCCCTCGGAGGAGCCACTGGGAGAGGCCACCTGTGAGCCTGGAGCTGGGAGGGGACAGCAGCGTCCAGCCCCTCTGCAGAGCTAAACCAAAGCCACCTGCGAGCTCACGTCGCTCCAGCAGTCCTGGGAAAAAGGAGGGACGAGTCTAAAGCCAGCAGCACTGGAGGCACTGCCCTTTATTTCAGGACAGGGTCTGGGCCCTGGCCAGCAGCTCGGGCCTGAGGGGGCTGCGCTGCTCCTCCGCCGCCGCCTCCACGTCTGCCATGACCGCGGCGTCCCAGGCCAGGCTCAGCAGGGCCGAGGGCACCTGGGCACGACAGGGAAGGCTGTGGGATGCCAGCGATCCTGAAGCCCAGCCAGCCCCACCCCTACCCGGGGCGGGGACACCTCCCACTGTCCCAGGTTGCTGCATCCTGGCCTTGGGCACTCCCGCAGCTGCTCTGTTCCCCTTGAGTGTAGAACACCCTGCGTGCGTTCACAGACTGCTCAAACTGAAAAGGACAAGGCTGCATTCTGCCAGCAGCTCCTTTTAGGGGATGCTACTTTGGGCTTTCTGTTCATACCCTCCCCCATCATCGCTGCCTTCCCTCTTTCCCAGCCCCTGACAGCTGCTCTGTGCTCCAGGAGGGAGGACCCTGCACTTCCCTCCACACCTCGAAGCCCCCAAGCAGTTACTGCTTTGTTTGTGCTTAAAATGAGGGCACAGAGCACAGCTTGGGGCTCTGAAAGAACACAAACTTCTCTCCCCCCACCTCTGAGCAGCAGAAGACTCTGACAGCCTCAAGATGCTCTGGAAGGTACCAACAATCATTTTTTTCACTCACCAACCCACATTCATTGAAGGCCAAGTTCTCATCAGTCAGTTTGAGACCTCCAGGTCCCAGGAGCTCAAAGGGCAGCCAGTCATCTCTGAGTGCTTCTCTCACAAAGTTGTAGAGCACAGATACTGATTCTCGGGCATAAAAAGTCCCTGCCATGAGAAAACAAGGTGAGAGAGTCTGGCATTTACCAAAATCTAACCTTTTGTGGTCGGTTCCGTGGGGCTTCACCTACTGATGCTGACTTGATGAACGACTTCCCTGACACACAGCCAGGCTGATTTAACTGAAAACTATAAAAGCAGAATCCCCAAAGAAAAATAGTCAATTGTTGGGAGCCCCTGCCAGCCTGTAACAAAGAGCTGGGAAAGCCTGAAATGATTTCTGGAGTTCTGCTGGAAAATTTGAAGGGGATTTATGCTGTTGTACAGTCTGACATCACACAGGCAGCCTCACGCTGGCTGCTGTCACACGCTGATCTAATGAGTCCAGCCTGTTTCCAGAGGCCTGGGAAGAGCAGGCTTTAATTAATGATGCCTTGAGATTCTTCCCTCTCTGTTCAATCCTGGCTTAAAATCCCAACCCTGAGCAGGGGGAGGGTTTGGAGATGGGAAGAGTTCGTGGAGAAACGTTACCCCACTGTGGTTTTGGGGTGGTTTATTCCACCAGCTGAACTCAGCCCCTCCTGTTATCCAGCTCCTTACACTCCAGGTACCCTCAGAAGCTTCTGGAGGTGCCCGAAGGAAGGGTGAGGTGTCCCTCTTACCTTGGAGGATGTATCCATCGGGGAAGCGCACCCGCAGCAGGGTGTAGTTGTACTTCCTCATCTCCCTCTGCTCGTCCTTCTCGCGCATGGCTCTGGTCCTCAGCATCGACGCCTTCTCCACCGCCTCTGTCCTGGGGGGGAAGAGAGACCCTTGTAGGCCCCGAGGAGAGCCACGAGCTCCTGGCTGGTGTCCCCTGGCCCTGCTGCTCCTGCAGCCCCTCACCGGAGCCGCTGCTCCCTCCGGAGCTCCTCTGCAGTGAGGTTGAAGAAGTCGTGGGGCAGCTCGAAGCGCGCGGCCGCGGGCGACGGCTGGAAGAGCGCGAGCTGCCGGTGCAGCTGCGCCCGCACGGGCTCCGAGCTCAGCAGCTGCTCCTTGCGCTCCTTCAGCTCTTCCAGCCTGCTCAGCACCTCCTCCTTCAGCACGTAGAACTCCTCCATGGTCTCTGCAAAACCACAAGGATGGCGTGAGGCTCTTGGTCTCTAGGGCGGTGACACAGGGGACAAGGATCTCTGGGGAAATGTCACATCGGGATGAGGAATGTGCAGGCTCAGAGGCTGTTTTTGTTCCAGCCTTGGAGTAATGACCTCTGCGGAGCTGACAGCAACCAGAGCTGCCCTCAGCATCCCAGCACCCCACAAAGCCCTGACTCCACATTAACACCACGAGTTCTTGCCTTGTCCTGGAACAGGCAGTGTTTTTGTCTCAAACCCGACAGCCTGGAAAAATTTGTGTGTCCCTTCCAAGCAGCTTATCCTTTCCTGGAAGAAAAGGACAGAATTTAGATGGAGTTTGCTCCAAGCAAGGGCTTTCCAAGGCTGAGCAGCTGCGGAGTCTGAGCTCACCTGAAACACCTTGTTCTGCAGTTTGATTTTCCGGTATTTCTCCTCCTCTGGATGGAGATAGATGTTATCCAGGTACCTGCAGCAAGAGGAATGCACTGCCTGGATCAAAGCAGGACACTCTGAGGTCAGAGAGAAAACACAGACCTCACAGAGAAAAAAAGCTAAAAAGCCCAGGAAAATAAAATACATCAATGTTTTGGGGCCAAACCAAACAACCAGCAGCTTCCAAACCTCTTGGATTAGTGGAACCAACTCCTCCAGGATGCTGACATCTGCTCAACTGACAAATTGGGTGGTTTAAGAGTTCAATTTTCTTCCAAAAAAAAAAAAGACTTTGCTAGAAGCAGAGCAAGAAAACCCACCAGGGAAGGGATGAGCTGCCCGTGCCCTCAGTCACACTCACTTGGCCATGGTCTCCACGCACACCCGGACCTTCTCCCGGTCCTTGTTGAAGGTGTGGATCTCCATGATGGAAGCAGCCACTGGATCCACAGAGAAATACTGGGGGAGAAGGAGAGAAGCTGCTCAGGGAGGAGCTGACCCCAGCTCAGCTCAATTTGCTGGGCTAGAGATGATTTAACAGGTAAAGTGAAATTGTCCTGGGGGAGACTTTACAAGAAGGAAGTGGAGGGTTGGCTGGTCACTGCTGGAAGGGACCCACGGCACAAAAGGAGTTTAAAGAGGGAAGGGAAGGGAAGCACTCACTGCCTGGATGGCTTCTCGGAGCTGCTTTTCCTTCTGGTCTTTCCTCACAATGGCACCAGTCAAGGGGCAAATGAAATAAACCCCCGAGACAGAGGGAGCAGCTGCCCCTTCCTCCTCCTGCTGCTGAAGGAGATAAAACCAGGCACCAAACTGAGCACAGAGAAGTTTTGGGGGAGCTCTGTTTATAAACACCCTCGGGACAGGGAGAGCAGCCCCGAGAGGTGCTGAGCATCTCCCTCACCTTTTCCTCCATGGAGAGCCCCTTCTCGCTGGCAGCTGCCTCGGCCATCAGCTCTTTTCTCACTACAACAGACAAACCCCAGCTGGAGCGGAGGCTCAGCACATTCCAGAGCCTTTTGGACAGCTCAGCGCTGCCCTGAGAAGCAAACACCTGCCCAGGTGTGGCGTCCTAGCCCAGGGCTCCACATGACCCCATTTCCACGACAGCTGCCCCAAAACACCCTCGAGAGCCCCACCCGGGCGCTTTTCCAGCCGGGACCGCTGTCCCCGGGCTCCAGCGGAGCCGCGATTCCCCCGGCCCGCTCCTACCCTGGCTCTTGATGGCCTCCTGGGAGGCGGACGGTGCCTTTCCCTTGGGCTTCAGCTCCAGCCGGGCCAGCGCCGCGGCCGCCGCTCTCTGCGCCTCATCCGTCGGGGCCTGACGGGGCTTCGGGGCCACCTCGGCTTTGGGCTTCTCCCTGGGGGCCCTGGCACGGAGGACACGGGGCTCGGTGACCGCTCGTGCGCGCCCACCCGCCGGTGTCAGCCCGCGGAGGACGCGGCCCCGCGGGAAGGGGCGCTCGGGCCCGGCGATGTCGCTGGTCCCGGCCCCGTGTCCCCCTCGTGCCCCGGGCAGGTACCGGGCCCAGGGCGGGGGGGGTACCGGTCGCGGAGGGGCCGGTGGTGCCCGGGGTTGGCGTTACCGGTGGTGGCGTTACCGGAGGGTCCCCCCAACCCGTACCGGGACGGCTCCGAGAGCTTCTGCCCGGGCCCCGCCGTCTTGAACTTCAGGTCGGCCTTGATCTCCTGGAAGAACTTGCGCATGGCGGTGCCGGGCTGGGACCGGGACGGGACAGGAGCACCGGGACGGGAGCACCGGGACAGGAGCGGGGCCGCCGCGTCCCCCCCGCGCTTCCGGCCCGCCCGCGCCGTCACCGGAACGGGGCGGGACCGGTCCCGCTCGGGCGGCGGGGATGGGGCGGCGGGGGGCAAAGGGATACCGGCACCGGGATCACCGGGGGCTGGCGGCACCCGCGGACCCGTGAGCGGGACCTACGGACCTCCACAGAGCTCCCCCGGCCGCATCCGTGGACCCCCGGCGGCACCCACGGAGCCCAGAGCGCCCGCAGACCTGCACCCCCTGAGCGCCCCAGACCCCCCCCAAATCTTCACCCGCAGCCCCCACGGAACATCCCCGGCTCCCGGTGCCCCGGGAGCAGCCCCGGTGTGAGCAAAGCAGGCTGAAAGGAGCCCTGGGCAGCTCCGGAGCGAAGCTCGCGTGGAGCAGGGACACAGCCGGGGCGTCTAAAGCACACGGACAAGGAGCCTCGTGTCCGCCCCATGCCTGGGAGATCGGCCGAGGGCTCCAAACCCGAGGACGGACACGATGAACATCCCCGCGTGTGCTGCGGTTTCACGGGGTTTATTTCCACGGCACAGCTCCTGCTCCCCACCCTCGTGGGACACGGGACACTCGCAGCCGAGGAAGGGGCTGCGGCTCCCGGCATCAGGAGGACTCCGTCCCGAACGAGGTGTGCGTTCACCTGGGCAGCGGCACCTGGCACTGCCCCTCCGCTGGCACGCCGGGGACACCGAGAGCACCGAGAGCCAGGAACACCTGGATGAAGGCTGGACACGCACCGGCATCGGCAGCGGGAATCACGGCCTGAGACACGGATCTGCCCTCCCGTGACACCGCCACGGCACAGGACAGGCTGAGGAGAATGCACCGAGCCCCGAAGCTGCTGGGATACAGCACGGCCAGGATGTGGCACAACCCGAAATACTGCACAGCTGGGACACGGCAAAGCCTGGGATGCGGCAGGGCCAGAATATGGCACAGGCTGGATATGGCACGGTCAGGATGCAGCACGGATGGGATATGGCAAGGCCAGGACGTGGCACAGCAGGGACGTGGCACAGCAGGGACGTGGCACAGAAAGGATGTGCCACAGCAGGGACGTGGCACAGCAGGGATGTGGCACAGCAGGGACGTGGCACAGCAGGGATGTGGCACAGCAGGGACGTGGCACAGAAAGGATGTGCCACAGCAGGGACGTGGCACAGCAGGGACATGGCACAGCAGGGACGTGGCACAGCAGGGACGTGGCACACAAGGGACGTGGCACACCAGGGATGTGGCAAGGCCAGGACGTGGCACACCAGGGATGTGGCACAGCAGGGACATGGCACAGCAAGGATGTGCCACAGCACAGACATGGCACACCAGGGATATGGCAACACCAGGGACGTGGCACACCAGGGATGTAGCACAGCAGGGACGTGGCACAGCAGGGATGTGGCAAGGCCAGGACGTGGCACACCAGGGATGTGGCACACAAGGCATGTGAAACACCAGGGATGTGGCACAGCAGGGACATGGCACAGCAGGGACACGGCACAGCAGGGACGTGGCACAGAAAGGATGTGCCACAGCAGGGACGTGGCACAGCAGGGACGTGGCACACCAGGGATGTAGCACAGCAAGGACATGGCACAGCAGGGATGTGGCACAGAAAGAATGTGGCATACCAGGGACGTGGCACAGCAGGAGCAAGGCCCCACTCACAGTGTGACAGGGAGCACTCCCAACGCCACCCTCACGAGTTCCCTGCAGCAGGATTTCCCCTCCTCACACACCTCCCCCCAGAACCCTGGGAATGAGCAGTTTCTCCCCAGAACGAGGGTTGTGGTTTGGGTTTTGCTCCCACCTGGCTCTTGCCGGGCACTGGGAGCAGCCCGGTGTGGGCAGGGACTGTTTTCCTTTCCGTGACCTCGCAGAGAAGCCAGTTTGGGTTAAAACCAGCTCCCAGGCCAGCTGCACAGCGTTTGCTCCAGCTTAGCCAGGCTCAGCCTAAGTTTGGAACCCAGTGGGTCGGATTCCCCCCATGTGGCCCCCGTGACTCTCCCGGTGGCCCTGTCCTGGGCCAGGGACACGGCCACCCACCACCCTCCCCAGTCCAGAAGGAGTTTGGAGCCCCGGGATGGCCGCAGGGAAGGAATTCAGCCGGGAGCCGCATCCCCAGGCTGGGGGGCTGAGCTGGGGGCAGTGGATGGGGCAGGATCGGTGTTTGTCCCACCCACAGCCCTGACCCTCTCCCCACACCCTTGTGCCCCACAGCCCTGACACCCCCCATAGTCCCCAGCCCCACCATAGCCCCGTCCCTGCTCAGATCCCAATTCCCAATCCTTGTCCTTATCCCTGTCCCCGCTCAGGTCCCAATTCCCCTCAGGCCTTGTCCCTATCCCCGTCCCCGCTCAGGTCCCAATTCCCAGTCCTTGTCCCAATTCCCCTCAGGCCTTGTCCCTATCCCCGTCCCCGCTCAGGTCCCAATTCCCAGTCCTTGTCCCAATTCCCAATCCTTGTCCCTATCCCCGTCCCCGCTCAGGTCCCAATTCCCCTCAGGCCTTGTCCCTATCCCCGTCCCCCCCGCCCCTCAGGCCCCGCCCCTCAGCGCCCCCCGCTTCGGCGCCTCCGGCGGCGCGGCCCAATCCCGTTATCCCGCCGCGCCAGCGCCTCGCTCCTATTGGTCGGACGGGTTGAGCGACGTGCGGCGGAGCCAATGGGCGGCGCGGTCGCGACCGGGGGCGGGATATCCTGCGTGCCGTGCGGTGCGGGCCGCCCCCGCCGCCTGCCCGGTGCTGCCGCGGCCTGGGCTGGGCCTGCCCGCGCCCGGTGCCCCCCGCGCCCCCCGGTGCCGCCATGCCACACAGCTTCAAACCCGGGGACCTCGTCTTCGCCAAGATGAAGGGCTACCCGCACTGGCCGGCCCGGGTGAGACCGCGGGGCCGCGCCGCGGGGGGACGGAGCGGGAGAGGGGCGGGGGTCCCGGACCGGGATGGGGGCGGGATCGGGAGGGGGGGGACTCGAGACGGGATGGGGACGCGTACCGACCCTTGTCCCCGGAGCGGAGGCCCCTGCCGGGATGGAGATGCCATAACGGTACCTGTACCGGGATGGGGATCCCGTACCGGGATGGGGGCACGGTACCGGCTTGGGAACACGTACCGGGATGGAGATGCCATAACGGGACCTGTACCGGGACGGGGAGCTGGTACCGGGGTGGACATGCTGTAACGGTACCTGTACCGGCATAGGAGGGTCTGTACCGGGTACGGATGGGTGTCCCGTTCAGGATGGGGGACCCATGTCGGTATCTGTCACGGCATGTGAGCCGGTGGTGGCATGAGGGACCCGTCCCAGCACACAGAGTGGGATTTGGGGTCACATCCCAGCACCCGTACTGGATTGGAAGGTCCCGTACTGGGACGGGGCCCAGTACCAGTGCGGGGTGTCCCATTCTGGGATGGGAGGTCCCATTCCAGCACCTCTCCTGGGATGGGGGCCCAGTACTGGAATGGGGTGTCCCGTACCGGAATGGGGGGCCCCATATGAGCAGCTGTGCTGGGATGAGGGTCCAGCACTGACTCAGAGATCTGGGATGGGAGCTCAGTACCGAGATGGGTCCTGCACTGTGAGGCCTGGGCTTCTGTCCCTTGCTGGGGACAGTGAGGGGACACTCTGGGTGTGACATGGGTGGGGGGCTGCTGCGAGCGCTCCCGGTGCGGGATCAGCGGGTGCTGCTGCGCTTTTGGGGGGGTTATTTGGGATGCTGGAGCGTTTGGGGAGGGGGACAGCTGGTGCCAGTGGCCGGGTGACAGCGTCGTGCCGCAGTGCTCCACGAGAGCGGGAGCTGCTTTGGGATGTGCTCATCTGGGGGGTGCTTGGGGGCTCTGCGGGGTCCCCGGGAGCAGCCGAGGGCGTGGCAGCTTCATGCACTGCCCTCGGATGGGAAGAGACTGGCAGGTGGAACCGTGCGGGATCGGGGAGCTCAGGGGGCCGGAGCTGACACCGCTTGGCTGCACCTCGCCGTGAGACCCGGGACTGCCGCTCCTGCCAGCACAGCCCCTCTGCTTTAGCTCGCTTGCTTTCTGGGGAAGGGTCCCCCCGCCCCGAAGACCTCCCCGTGCGCACCCCGAGGCTCTCCCCGCCCACAGCCCAGACCGCCCGGAGCACAGAAGACGGGGTGTCCGGCCGGCAGCGGGGCTTTTCCTGCGGCCGGGCTCCAGCCAGGACGGACCCTGCGGCCACTCGTCCATCGCCCCCGCCCGCGCTGCCGGCTCCCGGCCATGGATCCCGGGGGAGTAGCACAAGGCCCACGTTGCCCACAAGACCTCGGTGCCGGATCCTTCCCGTTACTCTGGTAGAGATCCCGCAGGGACTCGGATCCGTAGCCAGGGCCCCGTCCGGGTGCTTTCCTGCCGCGCTTGGCTCCAAGCGGGTGCCGGAGCCGACGCCGCTTGCCGGGGCTGAGGACGTGTCACCGCTGTCTCTGACCTCCTCGTGCTTTGGGTTTCCTTTCAGATCGATGACATCGCGGACGGCGCCGTGAAACCCCCCCGAACAAGTACCCCATCTTCTTCTTCGGCACCCACGAGACGTAAGCGCTGCCTCGCTCCCCCCGGCCGGGCTCTGCCTCCGCTCCGGCCTCACCTCTGCTTTGTCTCTCTCCAGTGCCTTCTTGGGCCCTAAAGATCTGTTCCCTTACGAAAAATATAAAGACAAATATGGGAAACCAAACAAGAGAAAAGGCTTCAACGAGGGCTTGTGGGAAATCCAGAACAACCCCCACGCCAGTTACAGTGCCCCTGCGGTGAGTGTGGGCTGGGCAGGGGATGGGGCTGCAGCCCCTCCGTCCCCCCGAGCCACTCCTCCTGTCTCTGCTTCTCCTCGCTGCTGTGCCGATTGCTTCCAGCTTCCAGCTTGGCTTCCTTGGGGTGGAATTAGCTCCCCTCTCCTTCCCTGCCCTCTCCCTTCCTCAGGGAGTCTGCTCTCCTCATCCTCCTCCGTGGAGGGGTTTCCCTCGGGCTTCCAGGAGCGCTGGAAGTTCCCACTTGCTCTGGAGGAAGGTGCTTCTGCCCCGTTGTCACGGTGGAACCGGGGTCGTGCTTTGTGCTGCTTGCCCAAAATCATGGAGATTTTGTTGTCAGAGCAAGAACTTGAGGCTTGCTCATCCCTGGCTCCTGCATCTGCTTGTGGACTGTTGGGAAGTCCCCTCCTCCATCCATTCCCAAGATTCCTGAGCCCTCCAGCAGGATATGGACCGGGCTGGGGAACAGCTCTTTGTCAACTTCTTGTGGGGGCACCTCATGACCATAATTGGGATCCAATTTATTCCCTAAAGAGCATCACAGGAGGCATCGGCTTTGGAGGCAGTGGGGCTGAAGAGGCAGAGGAAGGTTTGTAGGGTGGGCAGCAAGGTCGAGGTGGTCCCTGGAGGTCAGCAGGTGCAGGGAATGAGCCCCCCGGGCCGTGCCACGGCAGGGCAGGAGTGAGGATGTGGTTTGAAGGGCAGGGATTGGGAAATGGTCCACCCAAAACAGTGGCTGTAGGGTAAGGCGAGGCTGTGGAGGTGCTTGAAAACCTGGAGATTGGTGGTGGTGAGGGAAGCAGCACCTGCCATGGCCAGGAATCGCTGGGAACTCCCATCAGGGATGAGGGACCCAGCGAGGCTGAGAGTTCACCAACACCCACTGTGTCCTGTGGGCAAAAGGAGCAGGAGAAGACACTGAAGTTTCCTTGGCTTTGAGACCTGAGTGAAGCGAGGTGCCAGGAACAGCCAAGGTGAGGAGAGGCTTTCCAGCAGCTGGAAGAACCCTGGCTCTGGGAATGTCAGTGCTGCCACACACAGAGGAGCAGCCCAGAAGACGAAGTTGGCGTGTGATGTCCTGTGCGAGGAACCTCCCGATGGGCTGGAGAAACAAGGAGGCCTTCAGGGAGCAGGACACAGGATATCCCACCTGGGAAGAGCACAGTGGCCGCCTGGACTCCTCGTGTGGACCTTTCCCATGGGGAAAGTGTGCAAAGAGGACAGGAGGAGGCCTGATCCAAGTGGAGGCAGAAGGAGAGGCTGAACGCGGCCACCTCGGCTTGTCTGGCGCCGTCAGGGCAGAGGAGGGCTGGGCTCTGCTCCCAGCTCCGGGCTGCTCCAGGGATTTTGGCAGGGTGTGAGGATGGGGGGCAGAGGGCAGCGAGGCAGCAGCATCCTGGGAATGTGTTCTTGGAGTGGTGTGTGGGGCTTTGGGAATGGGCACAGCGTTCCCCAGCAGGGCTGGTGTCATTGCCTGGAGCTGCTCCGGAGGGATCCGTGCTGGGAGGGGAGGCTGCCCTGCACTGCTCTGCACACCCAGCTCTGCCCTCCTTCACTCCCCACCCTTGGTGCCTCCTCCCCGTCCTCTCCTGCCCTCCCAAATGCCCCACAGGCCCCCCTAACCCTGCTTTCCTCCCGCTGCCTTTAGCCCGCGAGCTCCTCCGACAGCGATGTCCCCGAGAACGACCCCATGGCGGGGAGCGACGCCGGGGACGACGAGGACGACTCTGCCATGGCCACGGTCCCCACGGAGAAGGTGGACAGCGATGAGGACTCTGATCAAGGCAGCGACCACAGTGGGCTCAAGAGGAAATCCTTGGCCATGAAAGTGAGTGTGAGCTGGGGACAGGAGGGTGGCCCAGCCAGGGGACAGTGTGGCTCCATCGTGGAGCTCTCCTTGAACCCACCTCAGAAGAAGGTGGTGGAGAAACCAACTCCCTCTTGGATTCTCCAGTGGGAAATGGGGCTCAGCGTGGTTTTGGGGGTCTCACAGCTGTCTCGTGATGCCTGTGGGATGGTGGGGTGGCTAATCCTGGCGGGGTTTGCAGCCTGGAGGAGGATCCAGAGCTGCAGATCTGAGTGCAGCTCTTGCAGGGCCCATTGGGAAGAGTTGGAGAAAGGCCTTCCCAGGAAACATTTGCTTTCCATGGTGGATGGAGAAGGAATGGGCTTCTCTCATCTTGTCACCTCTCCTTTGCCAGATGCCTGTGACAAAACGGCCTCGGAAATCCTCCAGTGACTTGGATCAGGGCAGCCCCTCTGTCACAGAAGAGGAGAACTCAGAAACGTCTTCTGAGTCGGAAAAAAACAGTGACCAGGTGAGAGGATTTTGGGATACACTGGCAGTGTGGTGGGGGGAACATCCCTGTGGGAGTGGGGCAGAGGCCGAAGGGAACCTGACTAGCTTGATTCCATGGTGACACTGTTCCACATTTCCTCATATTTCTGTTTTCCTCCAGGATTTCACTCCTGAAAAGAAGCCAGTGGCCCGGGCTCCACGGAGGATGCCGGCAGCAGGGAGGAAGAAGAAGGTAAAGGACCCCTAATTGAGGGAGGCTGGAGGGGAGTCAGGATTTGCACTGTGGGGATGGGGGAGCTGGGGGTGACAGGGCTGTGCCCTGGGCTGGAGCACCTGGAGGGACCTCACTGATCTCGTGGTGACCTGCTGGGGCTCTGGGTGCTGGGATTCAGAGCTGGGACTGGGGGTGTTGCTGGGATTGGGGCAGTGCCACCCCACTGCCACCCTCCATCCCAGCCCTGCTCCCTGCCTGCAGAAAGTGGAGTCTGGCTCTGACTCCGACTCCAAAGTGGACTCGGATCTGGAGATGGGCAATGCCACCGTGGACATGACCAAGTCGGACTCGGACTCGGACTCGGATGTGTCAGTGAAAAAGGCACCACGGGGCCGCAAGCCAGGTACCCTGGGGCTGCTCCTGCTCCTGCCACCACCTCGGCATGGGAGTGTGGGAGCTCAGGCATTCCCAAGGCTTTAGGGTCCCATCCCAAATTGTGGGCACATTCTAGAATCCCTCTGCCTCTGCAACTCAGAGCTGTTTTAACAGAGGGACCTGCAGGGCTCCTGCTGAGCATATCCCTGTTGTCTTGCAGCTGAGAAACCCCCTCCCAAGCCCCGGGGCAGGAAACCGAAGCCAGAGCGTGTCCCCAGCAGCTCCAGCAGTGACAGGTGAGCTCAGCTGGGACACTGTCACCCTTGGGCTGGGCTGAGGGGTCACGCAGGGGTCCGAGCCTGCCCTGTCCTGGCAGTGACAGCGACAGCGACGTGGATCGCATCAGCGAGTGGAAGAGGCGGGACGAGGAGCGGCGGCGGGAGCTGGAGGAGAAGAGGAAGAGGGAGCAGGAGGAGGAGATCCGTCGGCTCCGGGAGCAGGAGAAGGAGGAGAAGGAGAAAAGGAAGGAGAAGGCAGAGAAGGGCGAGGAGGTGCACTCAGACTCGGACAGCAGCGCCGAGGATGAAATGGCCAAAAAGGGCCGGAGAGGCCGGGCCAAGGCTCCGTCCTCCTCGGATTCTGAGCTGGAGCAGGAGAAGGAGGTGAGTGTGGAGCTGTGGGGGCCTGGGGGTGGATGGACACCTGTCACCTCCCTGTCAGGCCATCAGGGACCTCCAGGAGTGGCAGGGACCTGCCCTCGTGGTCTTGGGTTAGCCTGCAGCTGCCCACATGGTGTTGGGAAGGGTTGTATCCATGTCTTGGAGTGGGAGCTCTTCCCCTGGCCCAGGATGCCTCATCCAGCTGTGGGCCTCACATCTGGCACAGGGTGCCCAGAGCAGCAACCCGTCCAAACTGGTCTTGGCTGTTCTATGCCTGGGAGCGTCCAAGACCAGTTTGGACGGGGCTTGGAGCACTCTGGGACAGTGGAAGGTGTCCCTGCCCATGGCAGGGGTGGGATGGGGTGAGCTTTATGTTCCCTTCCAACCCAAACCATTCCATGATCTCCAAGATGCTCTTCCACCACAGTCTTGGGGTTTGCCCCGCTGTCCCCCTGGAGCCTTTGGGAACATGTAGGGTGATGCTGTGCCATGGCAATGGGGTGACCGTGGGGTGGCCACGGGTGCCGTTGTGCCGTGGCCGTGGCTCTGTTGGTGCCGCAGCAGGGAGGGCTCTGCTGCTCTCCCTGCATTGTTCTCTCCTCCAAGGTAAAGAAGCCGGCGAAGAAACAGCCCTCGGAGTTGTCAAGGAAACCAAATCAGAAGGAGAAGAAGGGCCGAGCAGAGGAGAAGCCACGGAACAAGTCAGCATCTCCACATCTCCCTCCCTCCCCTTTCCTCCTGGGAATGGGGCTGTTCCTGCACGGCTCCAGCCCCGGCACCCCGGGGTGGGGATGGGGCTCATGGGGCTGCAGCACCTGCAGAGGGGCTGGGCCTGTTCCTCCCCTCCTCCTGAGCTGAAGGGGCTGGAGGAGCTGTTGGGGGTTACCAGGATGACATTCCGTGGTGTTTTCTTTCTCACGAGGCTTTTCCTGCCTGCATTCCTGGGAAGCTGGGGCACAGGGGAGCTGTGACCAGGGTGGAGGGGTCTTGGATGCTCAAGCCAGTGCCATCCCCCTTGTTAGCCCAGTGGTGAGCAGGGGGTTCACCACAACCATCTTCCCTTTTTCCTTCCCTTCACACAGACCTCTGAAAGTGGAACGAGGCCGGAAGAAATCCGACCCGATCCCCGAAAGGAGGATGGAGAAGAAAAAGGGTGAGAGAGCCACTGCTTCCCATCACAGAGGGGAGGAGAGAGAGGGGAGGGCTCCAGGGTTGGTTCCCCCATCCCTGGGGCAGGGAGAGATTAGTGAGCTTGTGCCAGGGTTTTTCCCAGCACTGCTGTGATCCCAGGATCACTTCCCTGGCATCCCCTCCCTATCTTGGCACATCCCAACCCATCCTCTCCAGAGACATTCCTGGGACTGTGCTCAGCTTTGGAAGTGCAGGAGGACACAAACCTCTGCCTGGGAGTGATTCCAGGCCCCAGAGCAAATCCTGGGCTCTGTGCAGGGCCGTGGGCTCTGTTGGTGCCCTGACATCTCGGCCTGTGTCTCTCTCTGTGCTCCAGAGCCCACAGTGGAAGAGAAACTCCAGAAACTTCACAGTGAGATCAAGTTTGCGCTGAAGGTGGATAACCCGGTGAGTGCCGATGGCGTGGCCTGGCCTGGGACATCCCTGCTCATCCTTGCCCTGCTGTGATACCTGGGAATGCTCCTCCTCCTCCCTTTGGGGGTGCTGGGAGGCCCAAGGTGCCCTCAGGGCAGCTCCTGATCCCGCTGCCATCCGTGCAGGACATCAAGCGGTGTCTGAACGCACTCGAGGAGCTGGGCACGCTCCAGGTCACTTCCCACATCCTCCAGAAGCACACGGATGTGGTGGCCACGCTCAAGAAGGTAGAGCAGAGGGCTGAGCCCTCCCTGGGGCAAGCGGGGAGCCTGCCTGGCCCCAGCTCTAAGGGGGTCCCTCCTCCTGCTCCCCGGGGCAGATCCGTCGCTACAAAGCCAACAAGGACGTGATGGAAAAAGCGGCCGAAGTCTACACCCGGTTGAAGTCGCGTGTGCTGGGACCAAAGATGGAATCCATCCAGAAAGCCAACAAAGCTGGGCCTGAGAAGGACAAGGGGGAGGCAGAGAAGGGCCAGGAGAAGCTGTCGGGAGCAGAGACACGGAATGAGAAGGGGGAAGAGGAGACAAATGCTGGTAACGTTGCTGAGCATCCCTGAACATCCTGGGATCATTCCCTGCCCTGTCTGGGCAGGTCACAGTCCCCTCCTTGGGGCATGACCTGTGCTGCTGGGGACACGGGACATGGGGAGGTGGCTGTTGGCCTCGTGGGGGAGGGATCAGCACCTCCAGGCTCTGCTTTGCTAGAGTGCCAGGAGTGGGAAAGGGCTGGATGGGGAATGCAGTGAGGGCAGAGGGCAAACCTCGAGCGCCACGCCCAAGCTCTGGGGGCCTCCATGCTGGTTTTTGGCCCAGGACAGCTCCTCCCTGCCAGCCTGAGCTCTGGTCCAGGCACGAAGGAATGTGGAGATGTCCTTGGACACTGGCTCAGACTCTTGCACAGGGAGTGGTGACTGGGATCTTCCACCCTCAGAGCCAGGTCTCTGCCTGGGGCCGTCCTGGTGATGCTGCAAGAGCCTTCCCAGAGGAACTGACAGGGAAAATCCACCCTGATGGTGTCTCTGGGTTTGGGGGTGGAGGTTTTGGGGCCCTTCTTGCAGCTGTGGGGGTCAGGCTAGTACTGGGGTCCCCTCAGGCTCGGCTGCATGTCTACAGCCATGGATCCTCAGTCCACGAAGGTCGGGATGGATGAGGGGGTCCAAGAGCCTGAGCCTCTCTCTCTTCCCTTCAGACCTGTCAGGTCCTGTGAATGGTGAATCCCTGTCCCAAAAGTCAGAGGGCACAGAGGAGAAGGACAAGAGCCAAGGGCCAGGAGCTGGGGAGCTGGAGGCATCCACAGAGGAGCCACACAACAAGTGAGTGTGGGGGGCAGGGCTGCGATCGCTGGGCCCTGCAGGGGTGATTTGGGGACATCCTGTGGGTTGTGAAAGGGTTGTTCCAGCTTTGGAAGGAGCTGGGATGTGGGAGAGGGACCAGGAGAGGCAGAGGGGCGGGGGGCTGAGCTCTCCCTGCCCCTGCTCTCCCCCAGCAGTGTCCAGGACTATCCCAAGGCCGGGCCGGAGCGAGCTCGCGGGGAGTCGGAGGCTGCGGATGAGGAGGAGGAGGAGGAGGAGGAGGAGAGCTGAGGAAGCAGCTCCCACCTGGAGGAGGAGGAGGAGGAGGAGAGGCTGTGAAGGGAGAGCAGCCTCTGCTTCGTCCCCTGCCTGAGTCACTTCACTAAGTCCCACCGTAGCCGATGTCCTTGGTCTTGTCCCGTGTCCCATCCCTGCGGAGGCACCACCCGCGGGGGGGCTGTGCTGGTGTCTGTATTTGTCCCCCCGTCCCCCCCCCCCCCCCCCGTTTTTAATTTTTGTTTTGTTTTTTTTTTTCCCTCCTACCTAATTTCTTGTGATTTCAACCAACATGAAATGAATATAAAGGGTTTTCTAATGAAAAACAGAAGGAACCCCAGTGTCTCTTTCTTGAGGCATCTCTGTCTGGGACGAGGGGAGGACCTTAACCCCCTGCCCAGGGTCAGGGCTGGAATACACCCCATGGGTCCCCAAATTCTCTCTGACCAAGATCACGCATTCAGGGGCTGCTCCAAGCCCCTTTCCCCACCATCACGATCCTCTCTCCATCCAGAGGCAGCTGCTGGAGCCGGATCCCTCTGCCCCAAGGGTGGCAGCAGGGCTGGGCACCAACTTCGTGGGGTAAAATAAGGGTAAAAAGGGTGTGTTCTCTCCTGACTGTGCCAGGGAGGGAGTGACCCTGGCACCATCCCGCCCGTGCTGGGCAGCAGCTCAGTGTTGGTCTCTTTGCTCTGTTGCAACGCTCCAGAGCTTTTGTCCGTGTCCAATAAAGAACTCCCGGCTCCACCCGGCGCCGCCTGCTCTTTGTGCCCGACCCCCGGGGGAGGATGCCCCGACCCCCCCCCCGGCAGGCTGCAGTAACTCTGCCCTGGGGACACTTTGCTTTTTCTTTTTCCAGGACTGGTTTCACGCTCGCTCTGTAAATAAGACCCAAAGAAAGCCCAAAACACCCTGAGTGCCTCTTGCCCAACTGCTGGGGAGTGGGACCCCACTCCTGATCCCACTGCCAAGTCCTCTCCTCCCACAGGGGCAGGGGGCTGTCTGGGGAAAGGGGGCTCAGGATATGGGGATCCCCAGGTCTTGGGGAGGGAGCTGTTCCTCCAGAGCCCAATTCCTCCCTCCCACACCCCCGAAGAAACCTCAGTCCAGTGCAAAACTAACCGCAGTTTATTGTTTCTTGTGCTGTTTTGGCCCTACAAGGGTGGGGGTTTGAAGGCACCGAGGACATGGGGGACCCCCAACAGGCACTTGGGGCAGCCAAGGCACGTAACTGCAGGTCCCCAGCAAGGGGACAAGGGACAGAGCTGGGGCAGGCAGGAGGGTCCCCACAGAGGCAGGCACAAGGTTAGAGGCGAGGGGGGCTGGGGGGGTTTAGCAAAGGCTCCTAACGAGGCTTTTTTGCGGGAGGAGGTGGAAGCAGCCCAGAATTGCTACTCCATCTCCAGCTCCACCGGGCGCTTGCCCGAGGGGGCGAAGGGTCCCACCAGCCACGTCAGGGGGGTGTTGAAGGCCACGTGTTCCACCAGCTCGTCCATCAGCTGCCGGGCTCTGGCGGCGTGGGTGCGAGCCCGGGCCAGCACGGGCCCCGTCACGTCCTGCAGGGAGGTGACAGAGGCCAGCGCTGCCCGCAGCTCCTCCACGTTGTGCCGGACCTGCCCCGCCGTGTCCTGCACGGTGGCGGGGAGGCCCTGCAGGCTGGACACCAAGGGCTGGCAGGAGCTCTGCAGCTGCTGGCTCAAGCCCTGCAGCATGGTCAGCGTGCCCGACTCCACCGCCTGCAGGGGGACACGGGGGGGGTGAGGGCTGGGGGACACCCCGGTGTCCCTGACACCCTGGGGACCTCCTGCCCTGCTCCTACCTCCGGTGGCACCTGGTCCTTGCCACCACCCGGCTGCTTCTTGCTCCACTCCAGCCACAGCTGCTGCAGCTTCTCCTGCCCTCCCTGCAGCCTCTGGTCCATGCCCTGCTTCAGGTGCTCCACCTGGGAGAGGGGCACAGCCTGGCTGGGTGGGGGGACCTCTGGGGGACACCCCGGGGTGGCACAGGGGGTGCGGGGCTGGGTCCTACCAGGTCGAGGGTGCGCTGGAGCTGGGCCAGCAGGTCCTGGCTGCTCTGGCGGGCGCTCTGCAGTTTGGCCAGGGAGTGCTGGAGCGCTCGGTGCCGCACCTTGGTGGAGAGGGAGCCCAGGCGCACGAAGTAGCTCTGCTGCTGCCTCTGCTGCTCCGGCTCAAAGCCCTCCACGGACGTGGCCAGCTTGGCTGTGGGACAGGAGCTGCTCAGGGGGTCCCAGCACCGCCATCACCACCCCACAGAGCCCCCCTGCTCTGCCCACCCACTCTGGAGGGTTGGGATCAGCTGCTCACCCAGTTCCTCATCCGTCATGGGCAGGTAATGGTCCACCAGCTCCTCGGACTTGCCCAGCACGGAGCCCACCCCGCTGGCCACCATCTGGCCCACGGTGCTAACGCCGCTGCTGACCGCAGACCTGGTCAGCTCCACACCACCCTGCACTGCCCCTTTGGTCATGTCCATCACACCGGTCACTCGGCTGGTCACCGCGTCCTTGGCCCCGGCCACGGAGCTGGACACGGCATCTTTGGCCCCGGCCACGGTGCTGGACACGGCATCTTTGGCCCCGGCCACAGTGCTGGACATGGCATCTTTGGCCCCGGCCACGGTGCTGGACACGGCATCCTTGGCCCCGGCCACGGTGCTGGTCAGCACATCCCTGGCCCCTGTCACCGTGGAGGTCACCAGCAGTTTGGTGTCCGAGATGATCTGGTGGACACACAAGCCTCTGTTAAGCACTGCGGGGGCCCTGAGTGTGCTGCCCACTCCACCCCACGCCACCCCAGCCCACCCCGGTACCTTCTGTGGGGGCTGCTGCAGGATGGGCAGCTTCTCCTCCAGCTTGTCCAGCCCTTTGCAGGCCAATTCATTGGCGGTGGAAACTGGAGATGAAAAAATAGGTGGGTTTAGCACCCTGCTGCCTTGCAGGAGCTCTGCTAGGGCCGATTTTCCATCACCCCAAAATTCAGGGGGTGCTGCCCCCACATCTTCCAGCTTCTCCAGCCGTTTATTCCTCGGCCATACGAACCAGAGACACAAAACCAGATCATCCCTCTCCTGGCTCCTCACGAGAGCTCGGTGAGAGCCAGTTTTGGGGTCCCCCAGCCCCGTGGGGTGCTGTCCCCCACCCCTGCACTCACTCTGGGGCTCCAGCCGGGTGAGGAGGGGCTGGGCCCCGCTCACTGCTGCCGCCGTCAGCGTCTTCACGCCCTTCTCGGCAACATCGCAGACGGAGCGCACGTAGGGGTGGCTCTCCTTGGTGCAGGTGTAGGCGGAGGACACCATGTCGTAGGCAGAGCTCACCAGGGGCAGGTTGGCCACGCGGGTCCCGATGTTCTGGGGGCCGGAAGGGCTCAGGGTGAGCGTGGGACTGAGGGACTGCCCAAATCTCACAGGGAACAGAGTGTACTGGGTGTTCCCACAC
Organism: Vidua chalybeata; assembly: GCF_026979565.1. Classification (NCBI taxonomy): domain Eukaryota; kingdom Metazoa; phylum Chordata; class Aves; order Passeriformes; family Viduidae; genus Vidua; species Vidua chalybeata. The sequence goes on along the minus strand of NC_071556.1, from coordinate 4,140,324 downwards.
ACCATCCCACACAGGGGATCGTTTTGGGGTGCTCCCATGGCTCTCCAAGCCCATCAGAGGGTGGGATAACCCCGATCCCCGTCTCCAAGCAGGGACCCCGTGGATCGCCCCCAAATTCCCCGCCTTGCCCGCACTGACCTGTTGCTCCTCTGCCTTGGGCTGCGCCGGCGTGGGCTCGCTGGTGGCCATGGTGGGGCTGGGGGGCACAGGTCGGGACCGTGAGTGGAGCCAGGCCCCCCCAACGCCCCCCTCCTGCCTCTCGAAGGGAGGACCCCAGGTTACCCCTCCCCGAAACGGGGCAGCTCCCACGCGGTTGGAAAAACCCGGGACAGGGGGGTCCCTGGGACCGGGACCGGGATCACGATCGGGATCACAAGCGGGATCGGAACCGGGATCGCGATCGGGACTAGGAGTGCGAGCGGGACCGGGACCGGGACTGGGATTGCCACCCGGAACAGCACCGGGATCGCGATCGTGAACAGGACCGAGACTGCGATCGGAACCGGGATCGCAATCGGGATCGGAACCGGAACCAGGATCGCGGACCGGCCCTGGGTCGTGCTCACCGCTGGCGGCCGGGGTCGGTTCTGCTCCGCTCGGTTCGGCTCCGGGCTCGCCCCGCTCCTCCCCGCCGCCCTTTATACCCCGGAGCCCGCCCCGAGCGCATGTGACCGGAGCCGCCCAGCGGGGCCGGCCCGGGGCGGACCGGGAGCAGCGACCGGCGGGGAGCGCGGGGCCGGGAGGGCAGCGAACCCCTGGGAACGGCCTGCACCGAGTCCCCCGCCCAGCACCGGATCCGCCGGGACTGGGCTGCACTGAGCCCCCCCGGGACCCCATTCCTCGGTCGGTGCTGCACTGACACCCCCCCCCCCGCCCCCCCCAGCCCCTCCCCGGTACCGGATCCCCCGCGACTGGGCTGCACTGACACCCCTTGGGGACCGGACACTCCCGGGACCGCTCTACACGACACGACTCCCCGAGATTCGGCTGCCGTGACGCCCCGAGCCCGGAACTCGAGACCCCCCCCCCGACCTTCCCTGGCACCGATCCCCCGGGAGCGACCCCGCCCTGACCCTCCCGAGCGTCCCCTCCCCTCGTGCGGCTCCCAAGCACGGGGGTCCCGGTGCTCGCCCACACCTGGCCCGGTGGAGCTGGTCAGAGCGGTCCCGGGGCGTGCCGGCGGCGGGGGGATGGACAGTCCTGGGGTGCCCGGTGTCGCCGCACCGGGTGCTGTTACCACGCGGTGCTTGTGACGCCGGGGATACCCCGGGGCGGGCCCAGCCCCTCCACGGTGACAACTGGGACAAAGTTCAGTGCCACACGGCCGGGGGTCACAGTCCAGGTGTCCTGGCACCTTGTGGCACCCTTTCTCCCAGTACCCCATGGAATCCCGTCCCACTGTGTGCCACTGGCACCCCTTTATTGAGCCCCCCCTCGGGGGTGCCCCCGGCTCTGCCGCCCGTGCAGAGCCCCGCGGTGAGCCGGTGGCTCTGCCACAGCACTGCAGGCTCTGAGTCATTTTAAGGCCAAAAAAGTTGTTTTCTTCCTCTTTAAACTGGTTTGAAGCTGTTAAGACATGAAATTCCAGTATTCCTGGGACTTAGGGCAGCCCTGGATCCCAGACAGACTCACACAGTGTCCTCCACGTGCCACCATCCCCACAGGAGTCCCCGGCCGTGACACTGGGGTCCCACGCCGGGTCACCACGTCCATCGTGCCCTCATTCCCGGCGGGATTGGGGTTCGTAGCTCTGGGTGGGTGCTCCCCCAGCTCAGTGGCACCAGTGACTCAGTGCTGGCTGCAGACCTGGGGGGCAGCGGGCACCTGGTGCGTCCCCCCCACGGTGACACAGCCCTCCCACTTGGACATATCCACCGGGACATCCTCCGGATACTCCACGAGCGCGGGGGCGAAAGGTCCCACGAGCCAGGGCAGGGGCGTGTGCTGCCCCACGTGCTCCAGCAGCCCCTCGAGGCTCAGCTGTGCCCGCGTCACGGCGTCCCGGCTCTGTGCCAGCACCAGGCCCGACAGGTCCTGGAAGGAGTGGGCGCTGGCCAGGGAAGCCTGGACGCCCTCCACGCCGTGCCAGACGTGTCCCGCCGTCTCCTGCACGCTGCTGGGGAACGCCCGGGCACCGGTGGCCAGGTGGGAGCAGGCGGCGTGGAGCTGGTGCAGGAGCCCGTGGAGCATGGCCAGAGTCCGAGCCTCCACCTGCGGGGTGGGCAGCGGGCAGCGGGGGCTGGGGGTGGTGGACCCCACCCCTGCCTGGATGGACCCACACCTGGACTCCGTGGCTGCTGCTCCAGGTGTCACCACCCCAGGTGTCCCCTTGCCATGTGTCCCCACCTCAAGAGACTCAATGGCCGCTGTCCCCACCCTCTCCAGATGGAGCCACCTGTCCCCCATGGTCCCTCCACCCTGTACCTCGTTGTCCTCCATGGGCACCGCATCCTGCTGGCTCCACTCCAGCCACAGGTGGTGCAGGTGCTCCCGGGTGCTGTGCCAGGGCCCGTCCGTGCCCTGCTGCCCCTCCTCGATCTGGGGGGAGGTTCAGCCAGGTGGAAGCACACCTGGGGGTGCCTGGGGCCACCGCGGGGCTGGCACGGTCCCTGCCCCATCCTTACCAGCCGGATGACATGGTGGAGCTGGGCCAGGAGCCGCTGGGCACGGAGCCGTGCCCGCTGCAGGTCCCCCAGCGAGCGCCGCAGGGCCCGGTGTGGCAGCCGGGCTGACAGGGAGCCCACGCGGACAAAGTAGCTCTGCCACCGCCTCTGCCGCTCCTGCGGGGCCACCTCTGTGCCCCCGGTCACCTCCGTGCCCTTGGTCACCTCTGTGCCCGTGGTCACCTCCGTGCCCTTGGTCACCTCTGTGCCCGTGGTCACCTCCGTGCCCGTGGTCACCTCTGTGCCTGTGGCCACTTCTGTGCCTGTTGTCGCCGCTGTGGGAGCGGGGTGAGGGCAGCGTGGCTGGGCCATCCTGCGCTGGGCACTGGAGCCCAGCGTGAGCACCCACAGGATGCTTGGCCACCAGGTCGTGTGGAGATGCCACCTTAAGCCAGGTGGCCTCTGCGGTCACCTGAGCTGTGACACGGGGCCAGCTCTGCCTCGTGTCACCCAGTGCCAAGCTATAAATACCCAGGCGGGCACACAGGACTATATTTGCTTTTGGGTTTCCAGGTGAGAGTTCACCCAGTGCCATCCCATGTCCTTCAGACGGGGACTGTCCCCTGCGTGGGGTCACAGTGGCCTCAGTGCTCTGGCACCATTGTGGGGCCACCATGTATAGCCAATGCCAAGACTGAGCAACAGGGTGAGGGTCCCGGGCGGGCTTGGCACCCCGAGATTTGGGAGATGGTGGGCACTCACCCAGCTCCTCGCCTGTCCCGGGGAGGTACCGATCCAGCAGCTCCTCTGATTTGCCCAGCACGGCGTCCACGCCCGTGGCCAGCAGCTGCCCCACGCGGGTGCCCACCACGGCCCCGAGCGCCGAGCGCGTCCTCGCCACCACCCCGCTCACCGTGCACGACACCAGCTCCCTGGTCCCGGCCACCACCTGGCAGGGGACAGCGCAAGGACAGCTTGTCCCCGCTCCTCGCCCAGCGCTGGAGCCCTGCCCGTGTCCCCCAGGTGACGTTACCCTCTCGGGGGGCTGCTGCAGGATGGGCAGCTTCTCCTCCAGCTTGTCCAGCCCTTTGCAGGCCAATTTGTTGGCGGTGGAAACTGGAGATGTGAAAATAGGTGGGTTTAGCACCCTGCTGCCTTGCGGGAGCTCTGCTAGGGCAGGGTTTTGGGCTACCCCAAAACTTGTGGGGTGTTTCCCCTCCAACCCTCCAGCTTCTCCAGCCATTTATTCATTGGTGATACAAACTGGAGATGTGAAAGCTGATCGTCCCCTCTCCTGGCTCCTCACGAGAGCTCGGTGAGAGCCAGTTTTGGGGTCCCCCAGCCCCGTGGGGTGCTGTCCCCCACCCCTGCACTCACTCTGGGGCTCCAGCCGGGTGAGGAGGGGCTGGGCCCCGCTCGCTGCTGCCGCTGTCAGCGTCTTCACGCCCTTCTCGGCAACACCGCAGACGGAGCGCACGCAGGGGTGGCTCTCCTTGGTGCGGCCGTACGCCGAGGCCACGGCCCCGCAGGCACAGCTCACCAGGGTCAGGTTGGCCACGCGGCTCACCACGCTCTGAGGGTGGGGGACAATAAGATGGGGGTGCCCAGAGCCACCCGCAGCCCCCCCAGACCTTCCATGCACCCCTACCTTCGTCTCCGGCCCGGTCCCGGCCGGCACCGCTGCGTTTTCGGCCGACATGGCGGCGGCGGCTGCAGCGGGAAGAGGGAGATTTTGGGGTGCCATGGGTGGGTGAGACTGGTGGGGACCCCCCGGGGGATGACACCCCCGGTACCCCCCAGCCCCTGTTCTGTGGGGGTTGAGAGCCACCAACTCATGACCTGAGTGGGAGAGGCTGGCGGGTTCTGAGGGGCTCTTGGGGTGTTATGAGGGGTCTGAAAGGGGTTTTGGGAGGGGGTCGTCCTTCTTCCCTGCCAGGAAACGGGGGGACTGGGTCCCCTCAACTCCTCTTGGACCCCTCCACCCACTCCGGGATCCCCACGCCCCTTTTTGGGGCCGGGGAGGGGTTTTTGGGTGATTCAGCTGAAGCCAGACTGGAATCGTCTGTCGCAATCCTGCGCTGGGGACGTGCCGCTCGTCACCGCCGCCTCGGCCGGGGCAGCCCCCGGACCGCCGCGGGGAGCCGAGCCGCGGCAGCCCCCCCCGGCCCCCCGGCAGCCCCTCTGCCCTTTGGGGTCTCCCGTGGCACCCCCGGCCTGGGCCTGTGCTCTCCGGGGGACGAGTTCTGGGGGGATCCGGGGGGCTTCAGGCAGGTCCCTGCGGGGGACAGGTCCCCTTGGGACCCTGAGTTTGTTCCCTTGAGTTTCTAGGGGTGCCCCTCTGGTGTCCCTGGGGTCTTCCGGGGACCTCGGGACTCCTGACCTCCCCCGCACCCCCCGGAGGCCCCCGGGAACCTCCGGACTCCCCCCGGGACCACCTGGAGCCCCCCACGGAGCCTTTCTGGAGCCTCCCGGGACGCCCCCAGCCCCATTTCGCGCCCTACCGCTCCCGCCAAGCCCCGGGCACGGTACTCACGGGGGTGGGGGTGGGGTTCTGTCGCGACCCCCGGGCGAGATCGCGACACCGGGCCCCGCCCAGCCCGGACCCGCGGGGAGCGGCGGGAGCCAATCAGCGAAGGGGCGGGGCCGGATATCCACCAATGAGGAGGGATGGGCGTGGCAGGGGGCGTGGCTTGGGGTTGGGGCGCGCTCGTCGCGGGGTGCGGGGACAGCGGCGGGGACAGCGGCGGGGACAGCGGCGGGGACAGCCCAGCCCCCGGTCACCTCTCACGTGTCCCCGCGCCGAGGGACCCCGTGGCCGGTGTTCCACCCCCGCCCCAGGTGTCTCCACCCCCGTTGTCCCCACCCCTGGTGTCCCCATCGCAGGTGTCCCCTTGCCACGTGTGCCCTTGCCGCTTGTTCCCCCCCTCAAGGGACTCAATGGCCGCTGTCCCCACCCGCTCCAAGTGTCCCCATCCCAGGTGAACCAACTCCAGGAGACCCGATAGCCGCCAGACCAAGTGTCCCCACGCCAGATGTCCCCACCCCTGGTGTCCCCACGCCAAGGCACCCAGTGACTGGCGTCCCCAACCCCAAGGAACCCAAAACCAGATGTGCCCACGCCAAGTATCCCTTTGCCAGATGTCCCCACCCCAGGTGTCCCCGTGCCATCAGAGCCCCTCAGGGTGCCAGGTGTCCCCCAGCCCCTGCGGGTGCTCAGGCCAGGGGACAGCAGTGCCTGACGGGGGGCAGAGGGAAGTGGGTGACCCCCGTGGGTGGCCTCGTGGGGCGAGAGACAGCCGGGAAAGGGGACAGGCAGGGGACACGGCGCGCGTGGGGTGGCACGGGCAGGGACACGGCGCCAGCGCTGCCTTATCCCAGGGGAATTCGTGGGGAAAGTGGGATGGGGACCTTCGTGGGGCCGGGACAGGGGGCGGGTGCGCGGGGAGGGGCTGAGCGCGGGTGGGTGCGTGTGTGTGCGCTGGGCAGTGCGGGTGCCCACGGAGGGGGTGCCACCCTGTGCCCCCCCCCAGCCCTGTGCCACCCTCCCCCGGCCGGTCCCGCTCCCGGGGGGGGGTCAAGAAGGTGCCGAGGCGGCGGCGGGGGAGTCGCCTCCGGTAACCGGGTGTTTATTGGGGCCGCGGGGTACAGCCCGCGGGCGGCCGCATGCATGGCCGCTGGGGGGGGTGGCTCCCGCCGCCCCCTGCCCTATTTACAGCCTGCCACCCCCTGGGGACCTGCCATCCCCCGGGGATCTGCCACTCCCCCCGCGACACGCCACCCCGGGTGGGTGCCGGGCAGGGGTGGCACCGAAAGGGCACCCTTTGCCAGCAGAGAGTGGGTTCGGTGGGGACCCCCCCAGCGGTGCCCCCCCAGCCCGGCTGTGCTTTCCAGGAGGGGGTGCCGCGGGGGGGAAGGATGGGCAACCCCTAGGCTGGCACTGGGAAAGGGCTGACCCCAGACTGGGGGTGGGAGTGTGCCCCATCCCCAGATAGCGCCACATTCGGGGGGCCCCCAGCCCCCCGCACCCAAAATGTTCACCAGGTTCCATCACCACAATCAATGCACCCCCGGCCGGGTGTCCCCAGAGGTCTGGCAGCACCCAAAAGGCCCCCCGGGTGCCGCTGTGGGGCTGCGGGCTGGGGGGCACAGCCCAGTGCCCGTGTCCGTGTGTCCATCCTGCTGCCCCCCAGGGCGCTGCGAGCCCTGGGTCCAGCCTGGGGAGGGGACACGGCGGACGCTCCACCCCGGCACATGGGACAACGCAGCCGGAGCGCGGGGCACTGCCCCACGCCAGCCGGGCACACCCCCAAACCCTATCCGGGGGCACCCAGGGGGTGCCTGTCCCCCCCCTCACCCATGTAGCACCTCACCCCATGCCCGCAGCTCCTGCCCGGCCACCCCTCCCTGTCCCCAGGGAGCCGGGGCCCCCATCAGTGTCCTGGCGAGGGGGACGCACACAGGGTGGGACCCTATTTTCCCGAGGGAGTCCGCTCCACGCCGTAGCGCAGGAGGTGGTGCAGGTCCGTCAGCGGCCGCGGGGTGCCCGGTGCCCGGGCTGCCCGGGCTGCCGTCCCGTGCCGCCCGTAGCCTCCCGCCGCCGCCTCGCCGCTGTTGAACGTGTGGTTCCTCTTGAGGTGGGCGCCGGGGCGGCCCGTGCCGTTGTTGGCGTTGAAGTTCAGCTGCTCGGGGTGCCAGGGCGGCCCCTCGGTAAAGTCTCCCCCCTCCCCGCTGGGTGCCGAGACCACCCGCCGGCGCTCGGGGCTGGGGTGCGGCGTCCCGCCGAAGTCGCCGTAGGAGCTGCGGAGCGGGCGGCGGGCGCCGGCGGGTGGGTGCTGCCGGGTGCGGGGACCCTCCTGAGGGTCTCGACCCCAATGCCCGTCACCTGAGGAGTCGCTGAGTTCGGCCTCCAGCTCCTGGTCCACCAGGATGGCGTGGCAGGAGAGAGGGATGCCCCGCGGCGGGAGGCCGGAGCCGCCGTGCCCCCGCCCGGCGCCCGCGGGGCCGGAGCCTCCAGGGTCCCGCAAAGCCGCGTTGATGATGTTGTGACTCTGCTCCCAGGTGCAGTTTTGGAGGGCTCCGGGGCAGCGTTTCTGCTGCAGCGGGGTCTGCTCCGGCGTGGGCAGCACCCCCGAGTCCAGGTCGTGTTGGGTGACCTTGCCCAGCTCCTTGGGCCACCCGTTGGGCATGAGCGGGGCCAGCAAGGCGCCGCGCGCCCGCCGCTCGCCCAGGCGGCTGACGCTCACCACCGACTCACTGTGCGCCAGGATCGTCTCCTTGTCCTTGCGCCGCGCCAGCTCCTTGCGGTCCCGGTGCCCGATGAACCAGCACACGCTGAAGCCGGAGATGACGGCGCCGATGACGAAGGCGGCGACGGAGGAGATCACCAGGAGGTTCACCGACACCAGCCCGTCCGGCTCGTCCACGAAGCTCTCCGTCACCAGCCCTGGCGTTGGGGACATGTCAGGGGACCTGCGGGTGCCACCACCACGTCCCCGAGCCCGGTCCCGGCCCCGCACTCACCCTCGCACTCGCCCAGGTGGGACGTGCTGCCGCCGGCGATGTCCTGCTCGAAGGCCACCCTGGGGGTACAAATTGGGGGGGGGGGGTCAGTGGGTCCCAAATGGTCTGGCAGAGTCTCCCAGCTCCCTTCAGCGAGCAGTTAATTTGTTGTGGCTCAACAATTGGGGGCTGCAGGAGCCGGTGCTCTCTGGGGACGCCACTGTCCCCCCGGCATGTCCCCAGGCCTGGCAGCGTTACCTGGGGCTGGGCTCCAGGAAGATGCAGGAGCCCTCGGGTGTCCAGCCACAGTAGGGATCCCGGCTCCCGAGGCAGTTCCTGGCAGGGAGCAGAGATGTCAGGGTCAGCCCTGATAGGGGGACAGGAAGGGACTCTGTCCCTGCCCCGTGCTGTGCCTCAGTTTCCCCAGCCATGCTCCCATCCGTGCCGAGCCCTGTCCAGCACAGGGTGAATTCCTGGGATGTGAGGTGATGTGAGCCCCCCACTCCTCGCACAGCCCCCACCGGCAAGCCCTGCCCAGCCCGAGGCACTCACTTCATGCAGCCCGAGTGCTGCTGGCAGCGAGCCACGGGCACCCTGGCCACGCACGGGGGGAAGGCCAGCAGCAGGGACCCCGCAGCCTTGTCAAGCTCCAGCCCCAGGAGCCGCCGCTCGTCCTCCGTGTCCCGGCCACACCTGGGGACAGGGCAGAGCTCATCATAGCCCCAGCCCTGAGCCACAGGGCCCTCCACAGAGCCTGTCCCAGTCCAGAGGAGATTTTCTCATCCATTCCCCCCAACCTTGCATCCCTCTGACCCATCCATCCATCCATCCATGCACCCCACCCACCCCTCTTATTGCCCCCTCTCCTTCCTCTGGCACCCTGGCACTCACCTCCCGGGCTGGTAGGTCTCAAACTCCTCCAGGAAGACGCTCTGGCTGCCGGGGGCGGCGGGCGCGGGGCTGCTGGTGGCGTTGGGCAGGATGAGGAACTTGAGCACGGTGCCGGTGCTGGAGCCCAGGAACACCACGGTGTGGTTGCCCCACGGCCCCGCTGCGTTGTCCACCACGATCTTACGGAGCTGGTACCTGCGTGGGGGAGGGGGCAATGTTGGGGTGTGGGGGTCCCCAGGGAGGGGGGAAAGGGTGAGCCCCACAAGCCCATCTCCATGTCCCCATCCCCATCTCCATGTCACCATCCCCAGCTCCATGTCACCATCCCCAGCCCTATGTCCCCAGCTCCAGCCCCACAACCCTGCCCTCATTCCCACTCCCCCATCCCCAGGTCCCTGTCCCCATTCCATGTCCCTGTCCCCATTCCATGTCCCTGTCCCCATTCCTGTCCCTGTCCCCATTCCATTCCATGTCCCTGTCCCCATCCCCGCTCACGCCCTGGCTGCCCTGCCGCCAGGAGGCTGCGGCCCAAGAGCGCGGCTTGATTAATTCCCCATCAAGCGGCAATTAAGGCAGATTTAATTAGGACGAGACAATCTTGACTGCAAAGTGTATGAGATTTATCAGCTCTCCTAACGCTCCCAGTGCTGGCACCAGCGTGGAAAGGCAGCACGGGAGGCTCTGGCCAGCACCTCCAGCACCTCCCAGCCCCTTCCAGCCCTCCCAGCGCCCCCCGGTGTCCCCAAGCCCCCCGGGCACCCACCGGGTCATGGTGCGGAGGATCCAAGGGGCGTTGCCCAGGGCCGGCACCGCCTCGTCCATCAGCGGGTGCGTCTTGACGAAGTTGAGGATCTCGTCGGGGAAGGCGCTGGAGGAGTTGTAGCGCATCCCCGGGGACGCGCAGCACCCGGGCCTGCGGCCACGGCACGGCTCAGTGGCGCTGTCCCCAGCCTGTCCCCAGCCCCGCTGGTACTGGCCGTGGTTATCGTCACCCCTGTCCCCATTCCTGTCCCCATCCCAGCGGGATGGCTGCCTCTGTCCCTGTCCCCAGCCCTGTTCCTTTCCCCAGTCCCACCAGTGTCCCTGCCAGCAGCAGTCCTTGCCAGCTCTGTCCCCATCCCGGTCCCTCACCGTGGCTTTGGCACCATGTCCTCTGGCACAGGTGTCCAGATGGACTCGGGTGACTTCTGCTCCCGGAACCGTCCCTCGAAGACGGCGGCCACTTGGGTCATGTCGAAGGCGCAGACGGCGGAGCCGGGAATGCTGTGGGGACACGGCTGTGGGGTGAACACGGGGAGGCCCCGGGAGCGCCAGGGGCCCTGCAGATCCCAAATGGAAACAAATCCATTTCCTGTCCAGGACCCAGCTGGACCCACCCCAGGCCTCATCCCAGATCCCACTCAGGATCCAGCCTGCATTCCAGCCAGATCCCAGCTGGCACGCAGCTCCGATCCCACTGAGCCTGGGCAGTCTGGGCAGGGCACGAGAGGCTCTGACCTGTTGGTGGGTGTGGAGAACACGGCCAGGACCACGGGGCGCCCGTCCAGCTCCAGGATGTCCGTCACGGCTTGGATGACGTTGAAGTAGAAGTGGGAATCGCCCGGCACGGAGCAGTTGAGCCGGGCCTTGAGGAAGGACGTCCACTGCTTCTCCAGCACCCGCTGCGAGCCCCCCATGTCGTTCTTGCACACCCGGGCCACCCGTGACACCACCACCTGCAGGGAGGACACCTGTCACCACCCGATCCCAACGGCCATCCCTGCGTCCCTGTCCCCACCCTGGGTGTCCCTGAGGGCATCACAGAATGGTTTGGGTTGGAAGGGAGCTATGGGATCGTCTAGCGTCAAGGGAAATATAGGTTGGATAGTGGGAAATTTACATTTTAAATTTACATTTTACAATTTTAAAATTTACATTTTACAATTTTTAAAAATTTACATTTTTTAATGTAAAAAGAGATAAAGTTCTGGAATTCTCTGCCCAGGGAGGTGGTGGAGTCACCACCCCTGGATGTGTTTAAACAAAGCCTGGATGTGGCACTGGGTGCCAGGGTTTAGTTGAGGTGTTTGGGCTGGGGTGGACTGGATGATCTTTAAGGTCTTTTCCAACCCGGTGATTCTGTGAGTTCTGTGAATCTACTTCCCAGTGGGACGTGTCCCACCTTCTCCAGGTAGTTGAACTCCATGGCGATCTCCCGGAAGAAGAAGTAGACGTGGCTCCTCCATTCCACGGCGTGCACGAAGTAGGGCTCTGCGGGGACAGCGGGGTCAGGGATGGCCCAGGGTGGGGTCACAGGGGACATGTGCCATGTCCTGGCACAGCTCAGGGTGGGGACACACCTTTGAACCACTTGGAGTCGTGTTTGACGGTGCGCAGGGTTGGGCTGTCCCCGAGGCTGCGGTAGATGACGGCGTCGATGGCCAGGAAATCCGTCACCGTGGCGGTGAAGAGCATCCCCCCTGCAGGGGACAAGGTGTCAGCAGGGCTGGGGGACACGGTGCCCGCCGGGACACTGGCAGTGCCACCACTGACCTGTGAACAGGGCCACGTTGGCGTGCTTGGGATCGTAGGGACACCGGGCCATGCCACTGATGTTGTCCCCGACGGGCTCCAGCGTGTCCATCTAGAGCGGGTGACAGGGGGACGTGAGGACACACCCGGGCACGAGGGGGACCTGAGATCCCCATCCTGAGGGGGGGCTCTGGCTGTGGTTGGCACAGACAGGGTTGAAGGTGTTGATGTTGCAGAGCCTTCCCATGGGTGTCCCCTCCTGCCTTCACCCCAAAACCCTTCCCATGGGTGTCCCCTCCTGCCTTCACCCCAAAACCCTTCCCATGGGTGTCCCCTCCTGCCTTCACCCCAAAACCCTTCCCATGGGTGTCCCCTCCTTCCCTGACCCCAAGCCCCCCTCCCACACAGGGATCTGCCCCGGGGGGCTCACGCTGTAGTTGGCGCAGACAGGGTTGAAGGCGTTGGTGCCACAGACGAAGAGGAGGCTCTCGTTCCTCACCAGCAGCACCTTGACGAAATTTCGGCACTCTGCCTGCGCCGGGAGAGGGGACCGTCACCCTCAGCACCCCAAAACCCCCCTCAACTCATCCCACCCCATGCAGGCCCTCAGCACTGCCAGGGGATGGCTTGGTGGGGCTGTTGTCACCCCAGAACTGCATTTATGGCAAGCTGGGAATGGGATTTCTGGCCCCCAATAATTAAGTACAAAATCAATTTAGCCAAGCGACCAATAAATCAGAGATACAACCGCTGGGAGGGAATGGGGTGGTGACACTGGGGAGGGGACAGGGTGTGACACGGTCACAGAGGGTGCTCAGTCCCCACCAGAGGGTCCCCATGGGGTGCAGATCCCCCGGGCTGTACCTCGTGCTTGCCCTTCATCCGGCAGATGCTGATGTCGTGCTGGTTCGAGCGCCACGTCAGTTTCTGGGTGGGGAAAACCAGCGTGGGGATGGGGACAATCCAACAGCACCCCCTTGAGACCCCCCTGAGGCCCTCCCAGAGCTCCCTGAGACCCCCAGCACCCCCTGAGACCCCCCCAGCACCCCCTGGGAGCCCCAGCACTTACCCGGTGGTAGCGCATCTCAGCGGCCCCGCTGGGCTCCAGGCTGACCCGATAGACATTGTCCCTGGGGAGGGGGACACAGGTGTCACCACCCCCCAGCTGAGATGTGCCCCCCAGCACCGGGGATACAGGATCCACCCCCACCCCCCCCCCCCGGGAAGATTTGGGGTGCTGGGGTGGACAATGAACATCACCAGGGCAGTGTCAGTGCCAGTGACCCCCCCCCCCAATGCCCCATGGCAGATTTGGGGTGCCCCGGGCAGGTTGTGGGGTCCTGCCCAGCAAAGAGGAGCGGGGTGGGTGTGGGGTGCCCACCCCCGTGGAGGGGAGGCTTTGGGGTGCGGGGGTCCAGACCTGTCCCCGATGAAGAGGGTCCGGTTGACCTTGAGGATGCGCTGGATGTTGAGGCGCTGGGTGCTGCCCCCCTCGGGTCCCCCCGGGCGGGCGGTGCCGTGGCCCACGAACACGGGGTAGTGCTTCACATCTGGGGGGGGCACAAGGGGTCACACAAGGGGCCGGGCACCCCCACACAGCCCAGGTGACCACCCACAGGGTGGCACCTCCCTCCCGCCTTCGGCCCAAAATCCCACCCCATGGGTGCCCCCCGCCTGCCTTCGCCCCAAAGCACCCCAAAACCCCTAAACCCTTTCCATAGGTACCCCCAAAAGTAGCCCAAAGCCCAGCCCCGCCCACGGGTGGTCCCATCCTATCCTATTCCAAAACCCTCCCTTGGGTGCCCCCTTCTACCTTCACCCCAAATCACCCCAAGCCCCCCCTCCCTTTCCATGCCAAGCCGTGCCCCCCCCGTGCCCCAGTGCAGCACCCCGACTCCCCCCCAGCCCCGGGTGGGCACTCACAGTCCGGGGGGGCCACGGCGATGGGGCCGGGCTCCTCGGGGAAGGTGCCCCTCGCCATCCTCTCGGCCGCCAGCAGCAGCAGCAGCACCAGGGGGACGCGGGGTGGGGGTGCCATGGTGGCCCCCGCCCTGGGTGGGCACCCACCGCACCTGCGGGCACGGGCAGGGCTGGGAGGGGCAGCGCTCAGCGGGTACCCCCCCCCCCCCCGGAGCACCCCAAACCCTCAGGGGGATTGGGGCCAGACCGGTGGTTTGTCACCAGCAGCACGTGGGGAAGGCACTGCTGGTGACATGGCAGGGCTGGGGACATGGGGACAGGAGGGTGAGGACACATGGACAGAGAGACACGGGGACATGGGGACACGAGGGAAGCCAGAGAGGCTCTTCCCCTTCCCAAAACGCCACAGGGATGTCTTGGAAAATCTCCAGGGATGCTTCAGGGTGTCACAGCACCCCCCATCCCGACAGCCCCAGTGCCACCGCCACTGTCCCCTCACCACGCTGGGCCACCATCCCCACCCTGTCGCTCGTCCCCGAGGGGCCGGGGCCGGGCTGGGTAATTAGCAGCCGGGCAGGGAATTAATTGATCATTAATTCCATGGGAGCCGGGAGCGGGAGCGATCGAAGCGGCGCCCTCCTCCCCCGCGGGGACCGGGGACGGGTGACATTGTGCGGGGCTGGGGGTCACGGGCCCTGCACACCGGGCGGTGCCAGCGCGGGGACGCGTCCCCAGCCCCTCCGTGGTGTCACCACTGTCCCCAACCCGGTCCCCTCTGCGGTGCCACAGCCCCCGGGGACATCTGACCCCGACCCTGCTGTGTCACAGCCCCAGGGCAGGAGGTGACCCCAGTGGGACCTGACCCCGGTGTCACAGCCCCTGGGGACAACTGACCCCATCCTCAGGGTGTCACCACCCCAGGGACACCCAACCATGTCCCCACTGTCTCAGCGACATCCAAACCTGTCCCCACAGTGCCACAGCTCCCAGTGACGCCCAGCTTTGTCCCCGCGGTGTCCCCAACAAGCAGGAGATGAGCTCTTTCTGCCCGGTTTGTCACACAGCAGCACCCGAAAGCCACCAAGAGCCGGAGGGAGGAAAGGGGGACCCCAAAAATCACCCCAGGGAAGGGCTCGGTGTCCATCGGCCACCTGAGAATCCGCCCGCGCCTGGGGGAGGGTCGGGGGCCGGGGGGGGCCGTGTCGCTGCCTGGAACCCCGAGCGGGGGGTCCGGTGTCACCGTCCCCAGCCTGTGTGGTGACAGCGAGCGGGCTCAGGGTAACCGGAGCCTCCGGCGCCATAAATGCCAGCGATTGTGCGGGAAAAGAAAAGGCAGCGGGAAGAGGGGGGCACGGGGAGGAGGGGGCACGGCGGGGAGGGGGACACGGCAGCAGGGGGTGACAAACAGGGACCCATTCACGGCGGCGGCGGAGCAGGGGGACGGTCACCGTGCGTGTCCCCAGCGGGGCTGTGGGGAAACTGAGGCAGCGGGGGGGTGGGGGGAGGATGTGTTGAGGATGGGGGGGGGGGGTCTCCACTTGGATATTTCGGTCACGGAGCGGGTGAACAGCCTCGGACATGTCCCTCGTCCCTGTCCCTGCTCCATGCCTCAGTTTCCCCACTGCACAGAACGCTCAGCCCTCACCCCGCACATCCAAAGTTTTGGGGGGCGGGAGGAGCTGCTTGACCTGTCCCACCCCCCCGCCCCCAGCATCTCCGCGACCCCCGGCAATGGGGCATGGGGCAGGAAGGGGGAGCAGCCCGAGCGTTCCCCCTCTTGCTGCAATCCCAGCGGCTCTGAGCACAGCGGGATCTCTCTGATCCCACTGAGGGGGTGTCCCTGTCGGGGGGGCCACTCTGCACCCCCTTCCCGGTGCCACCTGCCCCCCCCCCCGCCCAGCGCGGCGCTCTGCCCACCTGAGCTGCTCCGGCCGCCTCCGCCGCTGCCCTATGTCACCACTGTCCCCTCCGCTGGCAGGGGGGTCCCGCAGGCGCCGGTCCCATGGCTGGGGGTGGCACACCCCCCCCCCCCCCCCGCTCCGGGACGCCCCGGCGGCGCTGGGGGGGCTCCGGCGTCCCGAGAGCCGCTCAGCTGTCACGTCAACCCCCCGCGACCCCCGGGGGAGGGGGGCCCGTGCCCCCCGCCCGCGCCAGGTGGGAAGGTAGGGCTGATGTCACCGTAACCGGAGCCACCAACCCCCACCTCACCCCGGCAGCTGTCACCGCAGCCGGGGACCCGGGGGGGGGGGGCACCCATGGGACCCCCCCCGAGTGGCACCGCGGCGTCTCCACGGGAAAGCGGCGGCACGGAGCCACCGGTGAGAACCCCCCCGGACACAGAGCGGGGACAGGGGGACAGCGGGGTCCCCCCACCCCGGGTCCCCCATCCTCATAAACCCCTTAGAAGGGCAATGGGGAAGAGGGGGGCACCGGGAGAGGGGGGCACACAGCGGGAATGGGGGTGACACCAAGAAGGGACAGCAGGAAAAGGGGACACACACTGGGAAATACGGGGGACAGTGGGAAAGAGGGGACACTGAGGGGTGGGGGACACTGGAGAATGGGGGGGACATTGGGAAGGGGAGAATCTGGGAAAAGGGGCACACACTGAGGAATGGGGGGTGGGAAAGGCGGAGGGCACCAACAGTGAAATCCCTGAAAAGGCAACTTTTTGGGAATCCCCTCCCTGGAATAATCTCAATATCCACATCTCACTCCATCGGTCTAATGCCGGATTTTGGGGTTATTTCCTTCAGAAGGCGCCCAACGCCAATTAGAAATCAGTAATTACATATGCTAATGAGGTATTTACACCACCCCACCCCCCGCACGTGCTCCAGCCCCCCAAAATGTGGCCCCCGGTGCCCAGAGCATCCCTTGCTCAGTGGGGTCACACAGTGCCACCCCCATTGCCACAGAGGGGTTTGGGGGTCACCAGCAGTGCCCCCCCAGCTGCCATGGGCCCCCCCTAATCCCAGCTGCTGCTGCCGCCGGGGCTGGGGGGCTGAGCCCCCCCCCCGGGTTTCCGTTCCGGGGCCGGTTCAGATGGCAGAGCCAGGAAGCAGCTGTCCCCACGGCAGGGCCGGAGCAAATGTCACCCCGGCCACCTGGCACCGCGCGCTGGCCTTGTCCCTGTCCCTGTCCCTGTCTCCTGCCGCGGGTCCCCCCCCGTTCCGAGCGGCAGCTCCCGGGGGGGCGCAGGCAGCACCCCCAGAGCTGCGGAGGTGCCAAGAGGACGGGGGAACACCAGCACCGGAGGGGTCCCCGCGTGGTGACAGGGATGGGGGGGTCACCGGCGTGGCAGGGGGGGGACACAGCACCCACCATTTACCTTGGCGCTTCCACGGCCCCGCCGGCGGCTCAAATGTCCCCCAGGGCCTCCCGCTCCGGTTACCGGCTCCGCTTACAGCTGCCGTTTATAGCCCCCGTTCCTGTCCCTTGTCCCTCGTCCCTGTCCCCTCCCCATCGCCCACCGGGTGGGGACACAGGCGTCCGAGCCCCCCAGGACACCGCAAGCGACCAAGGGCGTCCGGCCCCCGACACGGGCACCGGGGATGGTGGGGACCCCGCGGTCACCTTGGGTGGCTTTGTCACCCACCGTGGGTGCCCAGAGGTTGCCCCAGTTGCTGGGGGCCCCCTCGATCCCCCCCGGGTGCCACCCATGGGTGCCCCGACACGTCCCTTCCAGCACGCCGCCGGTGCTGGTGGCCGGCCAGAGCCGCATGGTGATTTGCATATTAAATCCAGGCTCATCTGCATATTAAGAACGGTTTCCTAGCGAGGAGGATCACGCGTCACGCCGAAATAAACCCCGGGGTGGGGGGGGGGGGGGGGGGACGGGACAGAGGGGGTGGCAGACGGAATGTTGTGTCCCCCCCCCCCCAATTCACAGCCCTTTTCTCCTGTGGTCCCCCCAGTTCACAGCCTTTGTCCCCTTGTCCCCCCCCAGTTCTACGGGACAGGAGCCTCCCGTCCTGCTGGTCCCCCCAAGCCACTTGTCCCTACTGGCAGACATCCCTCTATGTCCCTCCTGTCCCCCCAAAGACTGTCACCCCTCCTTGTCCCCTAAGGGGTAAGCACATACGTGCCCCTCCAAAACATCCATGCCCCTCATCCCCAAAGCCCCACACGTCCCTTTGTCCCCAAAGGCACTCACCCTCCTCGTCCTGTGCCACCCCAGGGGCTCTGTGCCCTGGCGGGGTCCCCTCGATCTCACCCTGTCACCCCTCTTTGGCACCCGCATGGCCCCAGGGCGGTGACAGGAGCAGATCCGGCTGCTCCGAGTCACCTCCTCCGGTCTCGTGCCTCAGTTCCCCTTCAGGAAGGGAAGAGGGAACCCCCTGTTCCTGCCCCGAGCCTGGGCACCGCCCTGGGAACCCCCACCCAAAGCCCTGCCAGTCCGGGCATGGCACCTCCCCCGTGCACCCCGGGTGTCCCATCCTTGTCCCCAGGGTTTCCTGTCACCATGGCGCCTCCTCCTTATGGAGCCTCGGTCTTCAGGGTGTCCCACTCCCGAGGAGCCCCTTCCCCAGCGTGTCCCTTTCCCCGTGGATCCCTTTCCCCGTGAATCCCTTTCCCCGTGGATCCCTGTCCCCGAGCAGGCAGAGGGACACCAGCTCCTGGCTCGGTCCCACGGGAGACCCCACAATAACAGCCTGCAGTGTTTACATCCGGCTCCAGGCGGGAACCCTGCAATTACACCCCAGGACACGGAGCCCCGGCATTCCCGGGATGGGAGGCTGCTGAACACACCTGCACCACCCACAGGCACCCCAAACCCTTCCTAAAACCACCCCAATCCTCAGAGAGCAGGCCTACAATCACAACCCACTGATCCCAGAGCCAGACCGATCCCCAAACCCATCCTAAAACCACCCCAATCCTCAGACAGCAGCCCTACAATCACAACCCACCAATCCCAGAGCAAGACCGATCCCCAAACCCACTCCAAAACCACCCCAATCCTCAGAGAACAGCCCTACAATCACAACCCACCAATCCCAGAGCAAGACCAATCCCCAAACCCACTCCAAAACCACCCCAATCCTCAGAGAACAGCCCTACAATCACAACCCACCGATCCCAGAGCAAGACCGATCCCCAAACCCACCCCAAAACCACCCCAATCCTCAGAGAGCAGCCCTACAATCACAACCCACCAATCCCAGAGCAAGACCGATCCCCAAACCCACTCCAAAACCACCCCAATCCTCAGAGAGCAGCCCTACAATCACAACCCACCGATCCCAGAGCAAGACCGATCCCCAAACCCACTCCAAAACCACCCCAATCCTCAGAGAGCAGCCCTACAATCACAACCCACCAATCCCAGAGCAAGACCGATCCCCAAACCCACTCCAAAACCACCCCAATCCTCAGAGAGCAGCCCTACAATCACAACCCACCGATCCCAGAGCAAGACCGATCCCCAAACCCACCCCAAAACCACCCCAATCCTCAGACAGCAGCCCTACAATCACAACCCACCAATCCCAGAGCAAGACCGATCCCCAAACCCACTCCAAAACCACCCCAATCCTCAGAGAGCAGCCCTACAATCACAACCCACCGATCCCAGAGCAAGACCGATCCCCAAACCCACCCCAAAACCACCCCAATCCTCAGACAGCAGCCCTACAATCACAACCCACCAATCCCAGAGCCAGGACGAGGCTCTGGGAGGTCGGGACCAAGGGTCAGCCCCACAGCCAGGTCAGATTTTAAGCCCTAATAAAGTCGGGTTGTTGGTTTTGGGGGTTTGTTGGCATTCAGGTCCCCCCTCCCCACGTCAGCTGCGCTGCTCTGGTCGGGACAACGGGGCTGTTCCACTCTCCAGGCCCAGAGCCAGCTCTTCCCATAAGGATTATCTTCAAACTCCTACTTGTGTTTAAATAAGGTTAAATATAAATATTATCTGCTGGGTTCAATGGGCAGAGAGGGGCTGGGGCTGGCAGGTCACCGCAGTGTCACCTCAGTGTCACAGCAGTGTCACAGCAGTGTCACAGCACCATCCCCAGCCTCCTGCTGTCCCCTGCTGTGATGATGGCCCTGGAGGTGGCACTCAGGGTGCCCACCTTCCCTCCTGGAGCCGCCCACCTCCCAGGGACACCCGGGGATGGGGACACTGGAGGGGACAGGAGACACGGCCACCCCCAGCAAATCTCCTCCTGCCACACCGGTGCGCCCAGAGGGTGACAAAGTGACAAGTGGCTTCCGGTGCCAAGGTGTGGGTGAGAGCACGTGAGCCTTCACCCTGCTGCCTCCTCCTCCTCCTCCTTCCCATCCTCTCCATCACGCTCTCTGTTTTGGAAGTGTCCTTTGTCCTGGCTGGGGACAGGTGGGAGCTTTGTGGGGTGACACCCAGCACCCCCCCACCCCCGTGAGCCACCAGCACCCGGCTCAGAGCCCCACGGAGCTGGGATGGGCGCTGGGAGAGCCGGGGGACGGGGTGGAGCGTGGGATGTGGGATGAGGAGAGGGATGCAGGATGTGCAGTGGGATGTGCAGATGGAGTATGGGATGTGGGATGTGGAGTGGGATGCGGGCTGGGATGCAGCGTGGAGGATGGGATGGAGGATGGAGGATGGGGTGGAGGATGGGGTGGAGGATGGGGTGGAGGATGGAGGATGGGGTGGAGGATGCAGGCTGGGTTAGGGGACACAGCGTGGGATGTGGGGTGGGATGCAGGCTGGCATGCAGGCCAAGATATGGGATGGGATGAAGGTCAGGATATAAGATGCAGGATGGGCTGTGGGATGCAGAATGGGCTGTGGGATGCAGGCTGGGATGCAGGATGGGATGCAGGCCAGGCTGTGGGATGCAGGATGGGATGCAGGCCGGGCTGTGGGATGCAGGGTGGGCTGTAGGATGCAGGATGGGCTGTGGGATGCAGGCCGGGCTGTGGGATGCAGGGTGGGCTGTGGGATGCAGGATGGGCTGTGGGATGCAGGATGGGATGCAGGCCGGGCTGTGGGATGCCAGCGGCTCGCAGAACAAAGGGCCATTGTTCCCAGCGCCGCCTCCGCGCTGCCGCCTCGCCGGAAGGTCCGAGCGGCCTCACCGCCCTCGGAGCTGCTCCTTGTTCTCCCGGCACAGCCCGCGGCACCCACCAGGCCACCGCTGCCACCGCCACTGTCACTGTCACCCCCTCCGCCACCACCACCACCGGCGCAGCTTCTCAGGCACCGGCGCCAAAAGCCTCGGGGCAGGATGGTGTCCCTGTCCCCTGCCAGGTGTGCCAGGTGCCATCTGTGCCTGGGGGGGTGTGCAGGGGGTGTCACGTGTGTGCGGGGGGTGTCACCGTGTGTGTGTGTGTGTGTGTGTGTGTGTGTGTGTGTGTGTGCAGGTGTCGGTGTGTACAGCAAGTGTCACACGTGTCACATGTCACTCACTGTCAGTGTGTGCGCGCCAGGTGTCGTGTGCGTGTGCAGGGGCTGGCAGAAGGCACCGGCTGACACACATGTGCAGGAATGCGGGCACCAGCTGGCACCTGTGTGTGACAGTGCGTGGGCACCCGGGTGGCACCTGTGTGTGCATCCGGTGGCGCCTGTGTGTCTGTGCACCTGTGGGGTGCCACACGTGTGAATGGGGTGTCACATGTCACACGTGTGCAGCTGTGTTCATGGGTGTCACACGTGTGAATGGGGTGTCACATGTCACATGTGTGCAGCTGTGTTCATGGGTGTCACACGTGTGAATGGGGTGTCACATGTCACATGTGTGCAGCTGTGTTCATGGGTGTCACACGTGTGAATGGGGTGTCACATGTCACACGTGTGCAGCTGTGTTCATGGGTGTCACATGTGTGCAGCTGTGTTCATGGGTGTCACATGTCACATGTGTGCCAGTGTGTTCATGGGTGTCACACGTGTGCAGGTGTGCAGGGGCTGTCACACGTGTGCAGCTGTGTTCATGGGTGTCACATGTCACACGTGTGCAGCTGTGTTCATGGGTGTCACATGTCACACGTGTGCCAGTGTGTTCATGGGTGTCACACGTGTGCAGGTGTGCAGGGGCTGTCACACGTGTGCAGCTGTGTTCATGGGTGTCACATGTCACACGTGTGCCAGTGTGTTCATGGGTGTCACACGTGTGAGGCGTGTGCTGGCACACGTGTGACCAGGGCTGGCACGAGGGACAGAGCACGGCAGGGACGGGTTATTTTGGGCACATGGCAAGGATGGATCCCAGCTCCCACCTCCCAAACCTCCACCTTGACACTTCCCGATTTCCCGGCGCTGTGTCTCAGCCTTCCCGGCAGGAGGCGATGGATGGGGCGGTCAGAAATGCCCGCGGTGTTCCCACCATGCCAGACAGAGCCGGATCCATCTCTCGGGGTGCCCACCGCTGGCTTGTCCCATTCCACTCTCTTCCATCACCCTGTTCCCAGCACTGCCTCGCTCCAGTCCTGGTCCCTGCTCCGTGCCTCAGTTTCCCCACCTGAGCCCCCCGCAGGCTCCTGCAGCCGCCGCTCGCCCGGGGCCACCGTGTCCCCCCCCGCGTGTCCCTCCCAGATCCCCCCGGCGCCAAACCCGGCGCTGAGCTCGGCCGCGGCGCTGCCGGGTTTGATGGGATTATCCCGGCGGGCGGGATTACACGGGGAAGAGTGAGGATTAGCCACGGCGCATCGGCACGACACTGCCACAGCCACAGCCACGCCGCCAGCGGCCCGAACTGGGCTGAACTGGGAGCAACTGGAGCCCAGGTGTGACGCCAAGCCCCAGCACTGGGGTCCTCCGGGACCGGTGCAGCCGCTGTTTAATTAACCGGCTGCTGGGAACCGGCACAAAGAGACAAGAGAGATCTCTTTATCCCCCCTCTTTTTTTTTCTTTTTTTTTTTTTTTTTTAATTTGACAAAATTGTAATTAAATAGGGAGTAAAATCCCGGCAGCACACGGCAGCCCCTCGGGGATCTCCTCTGTGCCAGCCCACTGCTCTTCCTCTCCCCCTGCTTCACCCAGGGAATCCAACCCCTCATCCCCTTTTGGGGGACACCACCAAAGCCTGGAGGTCCCTGAGGCCCGGCTGGATGGCCTCAAGGCCGTCGTGTCCCGTTGGGCCGGGCACTGCCGAGGGCGCAGAGCCTCCTTTGGGTGCCACGCTCCGGCTCCACCTCCAGCACCACCCTGGGCACGGCAGGCAGAGCCCGGGAGCTCCCCGGGAGGCGCCGGTGGCGATCCGGCGATGCCAGCGGCGATGGGCACCAACAGGTTAGGCAGGCACAGCTCCCGCACGGAGCCGGGGCTGCTCCTGCTTTGCTTTACTACTGTTTATGTCGCCGAAACGCACCGGATGCCACCACAGCGGCACCACCGGGGAAACCATCGCGGCCGGCCCCGCCGGCCTGGCACAGCGGGAGACACCGGCCAGGAAAAGCCACCCCGGACAGCGCGGTGTCCCCGCCTGGTGACAATCCCCCCGGACACGAGCTGGGATCCGACCCCAGCGCAGGAGATGCTCCAAGGGCCCGGCGCAGCTCAGCCCACTGAAAAATGAAATCGCATCCAAACTGGCAGGTTTAATTAAAAATATTCCAGCTTGTCTAGGGATACAAACCGCATCCGGCACTGCAGCAGGGATCTGCATCCAGCTCCAGTGCCTGGCGAGCAGGGCCTCGTGGCCGGGCTGTGCCCCAGCACCGCCGTGGGAGTGCTGGTGGCAGCGCAGGAGTTAGTTACTGGTTTAACTGGGAGCCAAACCATCGCCTGGCAGTGCTGCCAGGCCCGAGGGGACAGGGACACCCAGCCTGCTGTCACTATCCTGTCCCGTGACTTGGGGCTCCTGGTGGGGCTGGAAGGGACACAGAGCCAGCAGAGCCCGGGTCTGGGGGGAGCACGGGGGGTCCCTGCAGCCCCCCAAGAGGGGACAGCTCTGCCGTGGGGAGCACACGCATGCACCCCTGTGCTGCTGTGCGGGGTCACCCGGCCGAACTGGGCCATTGCCCTTTGTTCGTGGGCACCAAAACCATCGGGGGGCTCCTGGCAGGGGGGTGAGTGTGTCCCCCCCACACTGACACACCGAACTACCCCCGGCACCCCCAAAGCTGAACCCGACCCCCGGGGCCACCTCCTGTCCCCCCACGCACAGAACGTCCCCAGCGCAGCCACGTGGCCCGGTGACAGCGGTGACCCAGTTCCCGTGTCACCCCGGGGACGCTGCAAAGGGGCTGCGGAGCCGCGCTGGCACCCCGGGACCCGCCGGGATGTCACCCCAGCACCCAGTGGGGTGTGACAGGGGGACACACGGCACTGCCCGGACCTGGCACCCCCAGGACGGACCCCAGAGCCGCTCTCAGCGTCATTTTGTGGGGTAAACTGCCGGGGGGGGGGGCGCACAGAGGGGCCCCCCAAACCAATCCAACCCTTCCCCAAGGCTGTGTCTGCAGGGCAGGGAGCTCAGCCGTCCCCCTGCCCCCCCTCCCAGCACATCCCCGGGGCGGGATCCGGCCTTGCTGGGGCCAAAGAGACCGAGGGGGCACCTGGGGGGGACACGGCGGTGCCACATGTGCCATCATCACCCCCACCTCTCCCAGGGAAGCAGGGCCCCCGTGAAGGGGGGTCACCCCTAGCAGGTGTCTGACCCCCTCCTCTCCACACCCCAGGGTTGGGGAATGGATTGGGGGTCCCCTCTGCAACGCCCCACAGCTCATGACCTGGTTTGGCAGAGGGAAACTGAGGCACGGCAGGAAGCAGAGCTCACCCAAGGTCACCCCGTGCTGATGGCACAGCCCCGTGGGCATTGCCCCCTCCCTCGCTCTAACGGGGGGTGCTGGGCCCCCTCCCCAAAGCCTCTGCACAGGGAAGGGGCTCCCCATTCCCCTCTGCCCCATGGGAGGGGGGGCTGGAGAGGCTGGGGGGGTCTTGGGGTGCCCCAGCCCCCCGACAGCTCTGGGTGATGTGGGATGATGGACGTCAGGCTGGGGGGAGCAGGGGGGGTCTGCTGGGTCTGGGGGTGC
The DNA here is from genome assembly GCF_026979565.1 of Vidua chalybeata. Taxonomy (NCBI): domain Eukaryota; kingdom Metazoa; phylum Chordata; class Aves; order Passeriformes; family Viduidae; genus Vidua; species Vidua chalybeata. The sequence continues at coordinate 4,115,946 of NC_071556.1, read as the reverse complement.
CCAGGGCACCCCAAGAGAGGGGGACAGGGCAGGACTGGGGTCAGACAAAACATCCCGAGCCATGTTATTTTAGGGTCCCCCCCTCGCCAAATCCGCCGACGGTGCAGTAGTGCTGAGCCCCAAAACGGGGGACAGAGCCCCCCCAGCCTGGCAGACGCTGCCTGCACGGCCCCCCCGGCCCTGCCCTGACACCGGGGGGGTGTCAGACCCCCCCGTGCACGGCGGGTCCCCCACTTCTGCCGGTTGCCCCCCCCAAGTCTTGTTCCCACCAAGTTACAGCCCCGAGACAGAGCCAGGCACCCTCTGGATTTGTGGGGATTTCTCTGCCCCCCACCCAGCCCTGCGCGATTATTTGAGGGGGGGGGCACAACCCCCAAACCCCCCAGGCTGAGCCTCACTGCTCCACGCTGCCCTTCTAGGGGCTGCATTGGCCGGACCCCCCCATTTCAGTCTCTCTGCCCCCCCAGCCCAGCAGAGGCTGCCCGGGGTGGGGGGCACAGACCAGCCCCTCCTTTTCACCCCCCAAAAAAAAACCCCAAAAAAACAACAAGCCCTGGCTGCTTCCCAAAGAAGCAGCGGAGGCAAAACGGAGCCCGACGAGGCAGAGACACCCCCCCATCCCCATTCCTATCCCCATCCCCATCCCCATTCCCATCCCCATTCCCATCCTCATCCTCATCCTCATCCTCATCCTCATCCTCATCCTCATCCTCATCCTCATCCTCCCAGCTCGGGGCGGGGGGGGGGTTCCGGATCCCGCGCCCATCGCCGTGTCCCGGGGCTGGGGGAGGGTCGGGGTGCCGGTCCGGGGGGCTGATGGGTGGGAGGGGGGCGTGGGAGAGGAGGGGGGGGTGGGGACGGGGTGCTGGGTGGAGGGGATGGGGGGGCTCAAGGGTGCGGGGGGGGCTGTCGGGATGCTGGGCTGGGGAGAGGGGTGCGGGATCGGGGCGCTGGGGGTGTGGGGTGAGGATGTGGGGAGGACCAGGGTGCGGGGGGGGGCACATCAGGGTGCTGGGGGGAGCAGGGGTGCTGGCGGTGGGGGCATGAGGTTGCGGGATCAGGGTGCGGGGAGGGTCTCCGGGGTGCCGGGGGGGGGGGGGGCTGGGGGTGCGGGATGAGGGTACCGGGATGCTCGCGGGGTACCGGGGAGGGCTGGGGGTGCGGGCTGGAGGTGGGGGGTACGGGAGGGGGCTGGGAGGGGGAAAGAATTGGGGTGCGGGTGGGACCCCCAGGAGTGGCGGGGTGGGGATGGCGATGCGGGATGGAGGTGCTGGGGGGGGCAGCGGTGCAGGGGGGCTCAGGCTGCATGGAGGGGGGACAGAGGGGCGCGGGTTGGGGGGCGCGGGGGGGGCCCCTCCAGCCCGTGACCCTTCAAGGTTCCGCCCGCTCCGCTAACAAAAGCGCCGCTTCCCAATGCAGCAGCGGCGGCGGCGGGAGGGGGGAGGGCTGGGGGGGGGGGGCGCACCCCCTTTTCTCCCTTCCCCCCCCACCCCAGGAGGGGCAACGGATGGAGAAGGAGGAGGATAAACCGGGACGGGACCGCATCGGGAGGGGGGCGGGCGGGGGGGCACCGGCCGCGCTCTTACCTCTCCGTCCCGGAGGGGGGTGGTCCGGGGGGGCTCGGGGCTCCGCGCACCTGCGCCCACCGGCAGCGGCTCGGCCCGGCCCCGCTCGGCTCCGCTCCGCCGCGGCGGGAGCGCCGGTACCGGGGCCGGGCGGGGCGGGGCCGCGGGGGGGGGGGGGGCGGGGGGCCGGGGCCGGGCCCGCCCGGTGGCTGCGGCGGCACCGGGGCCGCTCCGGCAGCAGCGGCGATGGAGGAGCCGCCGCCGCCGGCGTTCCCGGAGCGGCTGCGCCCCCCGCCCTGCCCCCGCCCCGGGGAGGCGGCTCGGCCCGGCCCGGCCCCGGGCCCCCCGCCCCCGGCGGGGAGGGGGGAGAGCGGAGGGAGCCGGCCCCGCCTGCCTCGGCACCCCCCCCCCCCGAAAAGGGGCAGCACTCCCCCCGCATTCCCGGGCGCCGGGAGGGGTGGGACCGGCCCCCCCCCCCCCGTCCCCTCGATCAGTTTCGCCCATCCCGGGTGCCGGGAGGGGCTGGGATTGATCCCCCCCATCTCCTGCCCGGGTTCCCCTCCATCCTTGGCACGAAGAGGGGTTCAGACCGAGCTCCCCCCATCCTCTCCCTCCGTTTCCCCCACCCCTGGCACGAAGAGGGGCTGAGGCCGATCCCCTCCGCCCCTTGCCTCAGTTTCCCATCATTCCCATCCCGGTGAGGGGCTGGGACCCCATTCCCCCACAGCCTCAAAGGCGATTCCCCTCCTTTGCTGCCGAACATATCCCTGTCCCCAGGCTGAACCCCTTCCCTCGATGTGAGCCCCCCATCCCCTGCCTCAGTTTCCCCTCGCCCCCAGGAGCTGCTCTGCACCCCTCGGGTGCTGCCCACCCAACCCTGCCCACCCCGGGCTGCAGGGGATGCCAGGATGGGCCCCGAGGTGTCACCCGGGGGTCTGGGGGTGACACGCAGGGTGGGGGCCTAGCACGGCATTCCTTTGGTCGCTTTGTTGCTTTGTCCCAGCTGTTTTAGCCTGAAAAACCCCAAACCAGGGTGAAACCCTGTCCGGGTGTCAGGGGTGCCCCGAGCTGTGCCCGGGGCTCTGCCCGCCCTGGCGAGCAGGAGCTTCGGAACGTGATTCACCTCTTCCTGCATCCCTCCGGTCCCTGCCGGTTCCCAGGGCAGGGAGGGGGACGGCCACCCCCGGGGGGGGACACTGACGGAAGGGGGGTCTCCAGGGGAAGGAAACACAGCCATGACTCAGCGCCTGAATCACCGTCCCCAGGGGGACAGCGAGGGGACCCCGCGAGCCCCTTGACCTGTTCACACAGCCCCGGCCCTCTGCTCCCCCAGCTCGGGCTCATTATGGCTAATTAATCAACCCCTCCTCGGAATGAATTCCTCCACAATTCCTGCAAGCACCGTCCAGGCGCGTTTTGCTGATCAGCTCCATCCTGGGGCACCCTGATATCCCACGGATATCCCATGGCACCCTAAAATCCCCGGTATCCCGCCATCCCAAAACGTCCCATGGCACCTTAATATCCCACTGCACCCTAATACCCAGTGGCACCCTAATATCCCATGCGACCCCGACATCCCCCGGCCCTGGTGGTCCCAAGACTCCTCCCGTGCAGGAATTTTGGCTGGCAGTTTGGAAAACAGCGGCCCTGGGAGGGCTCTTCCCATCCGCAGCCTCCAGATCGGGATTTATTCCCGGATTTGGGGATTTGTGTGACCTTTAAGGGAATAGCTCTCGCCGCGGAGGAGTCCACGGGCTCGGCCGAGTCCCGCGGCCACACGTGCGATGAGCAGGGCCGGTCTCACTGCGGGGTGCGGTGGGATGAGGGGGGTCAGGGGTGTGTCGCCCCCCGCCCCCCCCCCCCCCCCCCCCGGGCTGTGCCCCGCCGGCCTCGTGCATCCCGAGCACGCGGGGTGGCAGCCGTGACCTCCGGCCTGGCCCGGCACGCCTCGGCACGGCACGAGATCCCAATGCCACCCCCGGCCCCCCCGCTCCCTGCGGGGGCCCAGGCAGGGGTTTTGGGGAGCGGTGCCTTCACAGCCCCCCGTGGGCACCGGCAGGTCCCCCACGCAGCCAGCGATGGACCCCGGCAGGATTCCCAATCCCAGGGGATCCTGGCACGGCTGCCCCGTCCTCCCTGGCAGAACCCCTGGATCAGGACCCCAGGGTGTGCTCCTCCCTGTGTGTGTGTGTGTGGCTGTGCATACACGTGTGTCCGTGTGTTTGCACCCATGTACACGTGTGTGCCCATCCATCCGTCCGTGTGTCCATCTGTGTGTCCATCCGTGTGTCCATCCATGTGTTCATCCGTGTATCCATCCATGTGTCCATCCGTGTATCCATCCATGTGTCCATCATCTGTGTGTCCATCTGTGTGTCCCTCCATGTGTGTCCATCTGTGTGTCCCTCCATGTGTGTCCATCCGTGTGTGTCCATTCGTGTGTGTCCATCCATGTGTCCATCCATGTGTGTGTCCATCCATCCATCCGTGTGTCCATCCGTGTGTCCATCCATGTGTCCATCCGTGTATCCATCCATGTGTCCATCCGTGTGTCCATCCATGTGTCCATCCATCCATGTGTCCATCGTCTGTGTGTCCAACTGTGTGTCCATCCATGTGTCCCTCCATGTGTGTCCATCCGTGTGTGTCCATTCATGTGTGTCCATCCATGTGTCCATTCGTGTGTCCATCCATCCATGTGTCCATCATCTGTGTGTCCGTGTGTACATCTGTGTGTCCATCCATGTGTCCATCCGTGTGTCCATCCATCCATGTGTCCATCCATCCATGTGTCCATCCGTGTGTCCATCCGTGTGTGTGTCTATCCATCCATGTGTCCATCCATGTGTCCATCCATGTGTGTGTCCATCCATCCATGTGTGTGTCCATCCATGTGTCCATCCATGTGTGTGTCCATCCATCCATGTGTGTGTCCATCCGTGTGTCCATCCATGTGTGTGTCCATCCGTGTGTCCATCCATGTGTGTGTCCATCCGTGTGTGTGTCTATCCATCCATGTGTCCATCCATCCATGCGTGTCCATCCGTGTGTGTGTCCACCCGTGCTTCCATCCACGTCCCCTCTCCCAGCCACATCCAGGGCCACCACAGAGCCCCCGTGTCCCTACACGGCTGTGCACACGCGTGTGTGTTCGCACACACGTGTCCCCGTTCCCGGGAGCACCCCGGCCACCGCCGGCCCCCGCAGCTGCCGCAGCCGCCGGTCCCGCCGGTCCCGCCGGTCCCCGCACCTGCCGCCGGCCGTGCCGGGGCCGGCCCTTCCCGGCACGCGGGCGCTCGGGGAGGAAGAGTGGTAATTAAGTTAATTTGCACATGCAAATCATCCGCAGTTGGAATCTGTTAATTTTATAATTTGATGTTTAATGTACATATCTGCTGTGTTTTCCCAGGCACAAACCCAACATTTTCTGGGTGCTAATGACAGGGGCCGTGCCCCGGGCTGGGGGACAGGGACCCCCCCCGGGAGTGTAGAGGCACCGGGGATCGGCCACCACCGCGAATGGGTGTGTCCTGCCCGGTGAGGCCGGTGTACGCTTGTGCCAGCCCCAAAAATGATGGAATTTGTCCCATTCTGGAGGTGATGTGGCTTCTTTCCAGCCCTCCTGCCCAGGAAGTGTTTTGGGATGATGGTGGTGAGCTGAGACCTGGAGACTCGTGTCAGCTGAGGGGGATGTGGTGGCCACGGGAACATTCCCACCCTGCGGGGTCACTGATGGTGGCAGCACCCAGCATGGCCCCAGATACTGCCCTGAGGATGAGCATCACCCCAAATACTGCCCTGAGGCTGAGCATCCCCGGGGGCTGAGCATCACCCCGAGTTCAGGCATCACCCCGGGCTGAGCATCACCTCCAAGTCGAGCATCACCCCAAGGCTGAGCAGCTCCCCGGGGCCCAGCAGCAAACCCAGGGCCAAACATCACCCCAAACCCACCCCCTCCAAAGCCAATCCCCCCCAGAGCAAGTGGCACAGCTGCCGGGGCTGGCTGAGGCCACCCCAGCCCGGTCGCTGTTTATCTGCAGGACCAGCTGGGGCTTTGCATGTGCCGGATTTGTGGGTTCCCTTTGAAGCTCCGGCTGCCGCCGGCCCCGCGCCTCTGTCTCGGCGGAGATAAGGCGGTTCCCCGCAGCCCCGGGCTCGGAAGGACGCGGTCACCCTCCTTCCCGGGGCTGGATCTGCCCGGGAGCTCCCCCAGTCCCCAGCAAGGCAGGGAGCGGCCCCTGGGGAGCAGGGGAGGGTGATGCCACCTTTCTAATGAAAACTAATTGGCATTAATCCCGTCTCATTGTTTACTCGGGGCTGATTTAAGCACATTTCAGGCAAGACTGAGCAGTTGAACATTTCTAATGTATTTTTCTTTCTGCTTTAATGACCTTGTTCCTGCCACCCCGCTGCCATCTCCCTGCTCCGGGAGGCGACTGGTGACTTCATCGAGTTCATCCGGAGAGAGAAGGACCCTCCGTGGCTGCTCTGGGGGGGTTGGGAAGGAACTGAGCTCCCCGAGCCCCAGAGGGACCCGGCTTGGCCCGGTGCCGGCTGGGACAGCCCCTTGTCCCCATCAGTGCCACCTTCACCGGCCTCTCCCGTCCAGATGTACCCCAAGGCCAAATCCAGCTGTTTCCAGCCCTGCACAGCCCCCTGGCCGCTCTCCCCGGGACCCCACGGCTCTGCCATCCAGATGTGCCCCCCATGACCCCACTCCAGCTGTTCCCGCTGTCACCCGAGGGCCATCCACCCAGCTGTTGCCCCCATGCTCCCAAAACAGCTGTTGCCACTGTTTCCCCATCCAGATGTGCTCCCAGGAGCCCGGTCTGTCCCAGCCCAGCTGTTCCCCCCCAGTCCATGGCCCGTCCCCCCCACACCACACCCCATCCCCGTGTCCCCCCAGCCCTCCCAGTCTCCCACCGAGCCGGGGCTATTTTTATCCTCCTTTCAGCTCTCTCCTGCTCCGGTTCCATCCGGAGTCAGTGACTTTCACAACCTCCTTTATTCCAAGCCCAGACTTTCACATCTCCCTCCCTCTGGCGATGAACCAGCGCCGGGGGGGGGAGGTCCACAGAGGTGCCGGTGCCCCCAGATCCCTGATGAGGGACTTTGTCACACGGAGGAGTTGTCCCCATCCCTGCTCCTTCCTCAGCTTTTCTCCTTTCTCCTCACGAGGATAAAATCCTCAAGATTTCTGTATCCTACCGAGGAGGAGGAGGAGCAAAGTCAAGGCTTTTGGGTGAGCAGGATTTTTTCCCTCCCCGGGATCCTGGTGTGGCAATGGGGGCATGCCTCATGTCCCCTCCAACCCCACGTCTTCCCCGACCCTTTCCCTGAGCCCCTCCCTCTCAGCTCGTGCCTCAGTTTCCCCAGTGTCCCAATGCACCAACAGATCCCCCAAACCCAACCCCCATCCCCCCCAAAGGGACCCTGCCAGCTCCCAGCGGCCCCCCATGTAGATCCCCCCTGGCAGAGCGGCTCTTCCCGAGGAAAGTCCGGGGCCGGCTCCTGGCTTGGGGCCCCGGCAGCGATTGTGATTTTCCCCTCAAGCGTGGCTAACGCCGGCCCCGCAGCCCAAGCCAAAGCATTTTCCACCCCCCGGGGGAGCTCCGGCAACACCCCCTGCAGGGACAAACCTGGGGATGGGGGGGGGGTCCCCTCCCACAGCCAGCAAAGCCATCACAAGGATTTCACCCAAAATAACGGTGCAAACTGGGAGCAGGCTGCTGAACCCATCCTGCCATTTACTGGGATTTTTTTGCCCTTTCCATCAGCTATTTTCCAGCTTCCAACCCAGTCCTGTAGTTCTCATGTCGTCTCTGCACGAGGATAAATCCCCAGGAACTGGGGCTCTGTTCCTCAAAAAGATTCATTAATTCAAGGACAATCAGAGTCAAAAAAAGCCGCTTTTAAAAAACCCAACTCTTTATTTATGCCATTATTACAGCCACAGAGTAAAAATGATGCACTCCTGGCTTTGAAGTAGAGCAAACAAACCGCGCGAAATGGTTAAAAAACCCCAATTAAATGGTGAAAATCTTGCCCTTCCTCCCTGCCTAAGGACTAGAGTTAAGGTCAGCTCTTTCCTTCCTTAATCTGCGATTTTTTATCTGGATAGCAATTTCCCCTGGGCTGCCAGCCGCTTGGTAAACGGCCTCTTTTGTCTTTAGCCCTTCCTTTCTCCTCAGGAAAATGGAATCCGATTTTTTTTGCCGGTGTTGTTTGTAGGCTGGTGCCCGATGCCACGAGCTGCTGATGCTCCCGCCGCATCCCGGGCTGGGTTCACTCCCGCTCCAGGTGCGGCGGGAGCGGCGGGCCCGGCTGCTTTGGGCACCCGCCCGTGGCTTGTTTAACGTCCCCGTCTGTCACGGCGAGCGCCCGGGACACGATCCAGAGAGCGGTTTGTGGCGATCAAGTGCCAAGCCGGCACGCCGCGGGCGCCTGGCAGGCGCGGCGAGGGTTCATCGGCGTTTCCCATGGCCCAGCACGTCCCCACCTCGCCATCCTTTGTCCCCACAGAGGTTTCTGTGCCTCCTCTGGCCTCCAGACCCCGAGGCAGGGCCCTGCACCCCTTGCTGGGGAAGCCTTCGGCCTCGCTGAGCCTGGGCTTTGCTCCAATCGATGCTCCAGCCTCTCTTAACACCTCGCAGGGATCGATGGACAAGGCAGGGAATTGCCTGCACCGAGGGCCGTGGATAATCCCCCTGGCAGGGCTCTGCCTGCAGCGCTCACCTCAACCCTGCCCGTGCCGTGGTGTCACCAGGCTCCCGGGCAGTGCCACCCGCCTGTGCCATCACCGGGGCTCTGGTCACCACCGTCCCCAGGGCTCTGCCTGTATCTGCCCTTCCTCCAGCTGCAAAGAGCTCCCGCAGCCACCGAGAAAACACCAAAATCCACTAAAATCTCCCCAAAACCGGACCAGCTGGTGGCACTGGGGTGATTTCCCTGACTGGGGGGACACCACTGCCCGTTGCTGAGCTTCCCCTTCCCGGATCCCTTCCCAAATCCTCTCCCTGCCCCGCCAGACCCTTTTCCAGATCCCTTCCCAGATGCCCTGCCAGATCCCCACGCTCCACTTCCACAGAGCGATTTAATCACTAAAAGGCAATTTGACACCTTAAAATGACACTCTGCAAGCGTGTGCGGGGCTGCCCACGCTGCTCCCGGGTGGGTGCGTGTCCTCAGCGGCTCCCGGGCCGCGGGAATGCCGTTATCCCGCCCTGCCCGTGTGCCTGGAGCATCCTTCAGCGGGAGGAGGAAGCAGCCCGGCCATGGCAGAGCCCTGTCGCAGCTCAGCACACGCATGAGCTCATCACAGGGGGCACCCGGGTCCCCGAGGGGTGACACGGCCAGGGATGCTGGGGACAGCGATATCCCAGCGAGGAGCTGGATCCCATCCTGGGCAATCGGCTTTCGAGGAAAAGCAATGTGGGGAGAGGGAAGAGGAAGCTGGAAAAGCTCCAAGATCAGCGGCACTGATACGAAACCATAAATTATCCTCCGGCTGTGCCGGCTGCGGGGACGGGCAGCCCCCTCGGAGAGCCGGGGAAGCGGCACCGCCGGCATCGACCCCGGCCCTGCCGCCGCGGCTCAGCCGCTGCCATCGTTAGCGGGAGCTGCAATTTCTCATCAATCCAAAGCGACTAATTAACAGGCGCCGCGGCCGGGGCTGCTCCCCGCATCCATCACGGCACGCGGCCCCGCATCCATCACGGCCCCGCCGCCGGCGGGGTTGGTGCCCGCCGTAAATCACCGGCACCGGGGCTCTGCGCCAGAGCTCCCGTTCAGCGGGAGGGGCCCTTGGCGGGGCGCAAACCCCCCCGGTTTCGGCAGCTCGGGAGCATCCGGCAGCACCGGGATGCGCCGGCTGGGTCGGGAGGACTCCGGTTCCCTTCATCCCCCTCCGGCAAGCGTTAACCAGCTCAGCTTCCCGGCATCCCCACCATCTAATTACAGCGAAGATGAAGCAGGGAACGATACCTCGCCGTTAATTAATAACTCGTCACGGCTCAGAGCAGGCGGAGAGCGTGAACGCCGGGTGCTGGCGGATCAGGGCGCCCAGGTTTTGGGGTGCAGGGAGGGCACAGGCACCCTCGGAGCCGGAACGGGAGCGAGGAGCTAAAAAACGACATTTAAATAATAAATCCCAGCTATTAAGAGAGGCTGTACCTGGGAGCGCCGGGCAGCGCCGGCGGCCAGCGGGGTAATTAGACCGCGGCTGAAATGATGAAAAGATATCTGCAGGCTTTGAGGCCGAGGCTTTGAAGCTGTAAATCCTGTGAAGGCAGCATCCCCGCACGCACCCGCCGGGAGATATTTACCCGGGACCTGCTTCCCACCATCCACGTGGTGTGCAGAGCCGAGGAAAAAAATCCCCCAGCCACGGGAAGATGATGAGCCCGGAGGGATATTCCTGGGTACCCCAAATTCTGTGCTCTGGGCAAGGGTAACCCCGGCGCCGGGGGTGCACCGGGCACCGGTGGCTCAGCCGGAGGCTCTCCCAGTGCTGCAATTGGCTGTGCCAGGAATGCCAGAGCCTCGTCCTGTGGGGTGTTGGAGCTTCTGGGACGAAGTGAAAGGTCCCGGTCAGCGCAGGGGGTGGCTGAGCTCGGCAAGGGGGGCCAACACCACCAAGTTGCTGGTGGGTTGGTGTTGCTGGGGGGGTTCCGCCGGCCTGGCCCAGTGCGTTCCCCCAGCACATGGAAAGGTTTGGATTTCAAACACCCCTGTCCCAAGCTGGCCTCGCACACCCCCCAAGGGCACACAGACATCCCTGCACGTGCCCGGGTATTCACCCAGCCACCCACGGCAGCCCTCGGTCCTTGGCACCGCTGTGGCTGTGCCAGGTCACCCAAAGCGACGTGACCAGGGTGCGGGGTGGCACCTTCCTCGGAGGGGCCATCCAAATGGGAAGATCGTTGGATTTGGCCTCTCACCTGCCCAAAACCCCTTGGCACGGGGGTCTGGGGCCGGCTGTGCCAGGGATGCCATCGGGGCGCGGTGGGAGCCGCGTGGCGTGGCCGGACAGGCAGAGCCCAGCAGGAGCGATGCGGCAGCTCGGCACAGGGGTAATTAGCAGCTTTGATTCCAGATCCTCATTAGGGGCTGGCACCCCCCGCTGTTGCGCTCCGTGCAATTAGTCGCTAAGTAACACACGGATATTTATACCCCGGCACAGAACCGGGGCCGGCACGATGCCGGCATCGGCATCGCCGGGATGCTCCGGCTGGGACCGGCCGTGGCCGTGACATTTTGGGACAAGCAGCCCGGCCTTGCAGGCCAAGGAGCTGGGATGAGGGTCCGAGGGCCACCCCGGGGAACTCAGTGACGGGGCAGCACCCAAGGGTGGGCACCCACAGGGACACGTGTGACACCTTCACCCTGGGGAAGCCACATCCCCGGTACCACCGCGAGGAACCGGCAGCTCCAAGAGGCTTTTCTATGGGGAAGATGTTTTATCTTCCCTCTCACCCCACCCTAATTAATTGTTTTAATTAAGGAAATGCCACCTCCACTCCCGACTGCCATTTGCCTGCAGAAACGTTGCTAATTACGGCGAGGGAATCGCGCCGGGGCTTGTTCGCAGGCAGCTGGGAGGGGGGTTGTGAGTGGCGGCGGGGGGGCTAAAAATATATGGGAAAAAGGAAAATAAATGAGCTCTAAGATGCAAATCTTCCCCCAGGCAGCGGACGGAGTTTGGGGTCCCCTGTGAGGGAGGGGGTGGCCGTGGTGGGGGGATGTGGTTTGGTGCCTCCATCCGCCCCCCTCCGCCCGGCAGCGGGTGGGTGCTGAGGGAGCCGGGTCCGTTGTGGTGGCACCCAGCCGGAAATCGGTTTGGGAAGTGGGGGCTGAACCCCGAATTTGCCACTGCACGGAGCTGGCACCACCGCCTCCCTCGCCGGCTTTGTCAGCAGCAGCCGGGAGCTCGCGCTGCGCTCTGCTTTTTAACAGCTTTCATGAATTTTAATGGGCAGTTGCTGCTGGATTTCTCCTCTTCCCGCTGCTTTCCCGCCCCCCGCAGCCCTTCGGGTCGCCCTTTTCCTCCCCGGGACTGCTCCGGCTCTCGTCATCCTCCGAGCCCCCCGAAATCCTCCCCAGTGTCCCCCCTTGTCACCCCCACAGAGCAGATTTGTCCCCACCGGTGCCGGGTGTTCGCGGCGAGGGTGCCGCGGGTCTGGCCGGTGGCTCCGGGCACCCCGGTGGCTTTTCCCGAAATTCCACGGATACAAAAGCTCCGGAGACGCCACTTCAGAACCATCCGTCTTTATTAGCAGCTGGTTAACACCTCCCCGAGGGACCATAACGAAGGGAAGCAACTTAATCACCGTCATGCAGCAAAGTGCGGGCGAGCACGTCTCCCCCGGCCATTCCCACCCCCCGCGCGGCTGCTTCCCGGTGGCTCCCGGTGTCCTCGGGTGCTCCCACCTGGTGACAGTGTCCGTCCTGGTGTCCTCTGGCTCCGTGTGACAGCATGGCCCCTGGGCCTGAAGATTTGTCCCTAACGGTTCTCCTCCAGGCTCTCCTGGTCCTTTGGCTCCTCCAGACCTCCTGGTTCTCCAGCCATGTCCCTCCTTGCCCCAAGCAATGATGTCCCCTCTGATGTCCCCTCTCCTCCCTCCTGGTCCCACAGTGACATCCCTCCTGGTCCCTCCTGGTCCATGATGGGGTCCCCCATGGAAGGGAGGCTGGAGTCTGCCCTTTTCCCAGGGGATTTGGAGTGTGGGGTGGGGACGTGGCAAAGCAAAGGGGTTTGGGTTTGCGAGGGAAAGGCCACAGGGCCACAGCTCCTCAGACCACCCCAGGCACAGGGACACAGGACACTGCTTGTCACCAGGGGTGGTGGCACCCCCTGAGCACGCCCTGAGGTCCCACAGTGCAGGGATATCGTGGGGGTGTGGATCCAGCCCCACCGGCTGCCAAACCCCACCAGCCCTCGCTGTGGCTCCATCCCAGCTCCCAGCAGCTTTCCCAGCGGCTCCATTCCCAGCTCCCTTAGATTTGGGTCCCATTCCGAACACAAAGCGTCGCTTCGAAACGACTCGTGGTTGCCAAAGGGATCGAAATAACATTTTCTGGCGAAGATTTCGCTTTGTGTTTTAAAAACGCTGCTTAGAAATGGCTCGGCGCTGTCGGTCCCTCTCCTGCCACCGCCAAATTCCAGAGATTTTGGAGCTGATCCCACCTGGCTCCAAAATTCCACTTATTCTGAGAGAATTTTCTCAGCTCCGTCCCCCGCCCTAAGAGCCAGTGTTGGACCTGGGTGAGCTTTGGGAAAGATAGAAACAGGCTTGGGCTGCTGGTGGGTCTGCTTGGCTCCCTGGGCTGGGAAAAACTTCTTCCAGGAAGAGTGTGTGGGAGCAGGGGAAGGAGTGGGAGCAGCTGGAGCAGTCCTGCCCAGGGCTTCTGCTGAAGCAGGTCCTGCTGTCCCAGCACGGTGGAGGGAGCGTGGTCCCACCAAAGAATCTCTGTTCTCCCATCCCTGGTCATTGAAGTGCCCTGCGTGAACCAGGGGAGATGGTGGTGGCCATGGGGAGGAGGTGGTGGTGGCCATAGGGGGATGGTGGTGGCCATGGGGAAGAGATGGTGGTGGCCATAGAGGGATGGTGGTGGCCATGGGGGGATGGTGGTGGTGGCCATGGGAAGGAGATGGTGGTGGCCATGGGGGAATGGTGGCCTTGGGGGGATGGAGGCTGTGGCCATGGGGGAGATGGTGGTGGCCATGGGGGGATGGTGGTGGTGGCCATGGGGGGATGGTGGTTGTGGCCATGGGGAGGAGATGGTGGTGGCCATGAGAAGGAGATGGTGGTGGCCATGGGGGAATAGTGATGGTGGCCATGGGGAGGAGATGGTGGTGGCCATGGGGAGGAGATGGTGGTGGCCATGGAGGGATGGTGGTGGTGGCCATGGGAAAGAGATGGTTGTGGTCATGGGGGGATGGTGGTGGTGGCCATGGGGAGGAGATGGTGGTGGCCATGGGGGAATGGTGATGGTGGCCGTGGGGAGGAGATGGTGGTGGCCATGGGGGAATGGTGATGGTGGCCGTGGGGAGGAGATGGTGGTGGCCATGGGAAAGAGATGGTGGTGGCCATAGGGGGATGGTGGTGGCCATGGGGGGATGGTGGTGGTGGCCATGGGAAGGAGATGGTGGTGGCCATGAGGAGGAGATGGTTGTGGCCATGGGGGGATGGTGGCCATGGTGGGATGGTGGCTGTGGCCATGGGGAGGAGATGGTGGTGGCCATGGAGGGATGGTGGCTGTGGCCATGGAGGGACGGTGGTTGAAGATACAAGCACCTGATACAAACCCCAAGGCCACATCCATTTCCCCAAGGTCACAACCATCTCCCCATGACATCTCCCTTACCCCTATCTCCATCCATCCCAGCTCTGCCTTCACCCTCCACTCTTCATCTCCATCATTCCCAGTCCTGATTTCCTCTCCCCCATCCCTCTTCTCCATCTCCCCCAGCCCCTCCACCGCCACTCCCGGACCCCGTGGAGGCCACCAGCTCCCGCATCCCCACGAGGCGAGGGCGCCGGGGAGGAGCGCCGGGAACCGGCGGAAGATCAAGAGGAAAATGATCAAAGGAGGGATGTGGGTGAGCGCTGGCAACCCTGTCACCCTGGAGACGGGAAGCAAATATTTGGGCTAATAGCACTCCCGGGGAGCAGGACTGGGCGCTTCCCATTGTCGGGTGACAATAGGGATGGGCAGCTGCCACCGAGGCGCTGGCAGGGGCGGCGCGGGCGGAATTTGGGCTGTCGGCAGCTCCTGGTGGGAATTGGCCCTGAGGCAGTGCTGGGTACCCGGCTGGAGGGAGGCTCTGCCTGAGGGATGCCTGCCCAGGGGGATGCTTATCCAGGGAATGCTCTGCCACGGGATGCTCGGCTGGATTCAGGGGGTTTTGGGAGGGTGAAAGTTCACGGCGCTGGCGCTGTCCCTCAGTGCCACCAGGCCAGCAGCACCGGGGCCTCCGCCAGCCCTGCCCTGTCCCCTCCCGTGCGGATCTGTCACAGCCCTGGGCTCAGCCTTTCCCCACCTTCAGTTCCCCAGAGGCAGCGAGTCCTCCCTGAGCCTTCCTCCCGCAGCCCCGGGGGTGCTCCTCCTGCCCAGCCGGGAGGGAAACTGAGGCACGGAGAGCTCAGACAGGCAGCGAGTGCTGGGAAGGGGCTGCAGGAGCTGCAGCCGTGTGTGTACACAAATAAATACACATTACTTTTTTTAATATATCTTTTTAATAAGCTCAAGCAACTGGTTGAACACAGAGAACACTTAAAATTAAATATAGCCTCAAATATCTCCAGTTTTAATCCAATGGTGTGTTTGTAAACAAATCTTTAAGACACTGGGAGAGCGCCCAGGCTGCCACCTCCCACTCTCCTGCTTGGGGACACCTGCAGAGGTGACAACACGGCCCTTGCTGGCCCTGGGCCACCCAGCCACTGGCAAATGTGGGTCTGTCTGCACTGGGCAAGGCAGGGTGGGCACAGCCCGGGGTCCTGGGCATGGCAGGAGGATGATAACAACTATAATAATGCCAATATTATCAATAATTATACTAATAATAGTGATGATAACAGCAGCAATAATAATAAAAATATTTTAAAATCTTAATTTTAATAATAACAATGCTGACAATGGAAACACTAATATCATTAATAATATTATTATTAACGCTAATTTTTCCCGGGCTGTCAAAGGGCTTTTGCCTCGTGCCCCTGTCCGTCCCCGCAGCGCAGCACCTGACGTGCCGCCCGCCGGTTCCAGGAGCATGATGGAATTGGAGTGACACGGAGGAAAATCAATCTGAATGAATGAGGTCACCTGCCTCATAAATAATTCATCAAAGGCGCGTGGTAACACACCTCGGCCCCGAGAGCCGCGGGGGCAGGCGGGGAGCGGCGGGGCCGGGGTGGGTGCTGGGGATGGGATGGGTGCTGGGGACAGGGGTGGGTGCTGGGGACAGGGGTGGGTGCTGGGGACAGGAGATGGGTGCTGGGGATGGGATGGGATGGGATGGGATGGGTGCTGGGGACACGGGTGGGTGCAGGGGACACGGGTGGGTGCTGGGAACATGGTGGGTGCAGGGGATGGGTGCTGGGGACAGGAGATGGGTGCTGGGGGCTGGGATGGGTGCTGGGGATGGGTGCTGGGGACAGGAGATGGGTGCTGGGGACAGGGGTGGGTGCAGGGGACAGGGGTGGGTGCAGGGGACAGGAGATGGGTGCTGGGGATGGGTGTTGGGGACAGGGATAGGTGCTGGGGGCTGGGATGGGTGATGGGGACACGGGTGGGTGTTTGGGACAGGGGTGGGTGTTTGGAGCCAGGATGGGTGCTGGGGACAGGGGTGAGTGCTGGGAACATGGTGGGTGCTGGGGATGGGTGCTGGGGACAGGAGATGGGTGCTGGGGGCTGGGATGGGTGCTGGGGATGGGTGTTGGGGACAGGGGTGGGTGCTGGGGGCTGGGATGGGTGCTGGGGACAGGGGTAGGTGCTGGGTCCTGGTCCAGCTCAGCCATGCTGGGTGCCAGCCTTGCACAGGTCACAGGACGGTGCCCAGCCCCAGCAAGGCTCAGGGTGGGGGTGGCACAACGTCCCGGGGTGCTTGCTGGGTGCTGGGCCCGGTGCCACTCTCAGTGCCCTGGTGGGACAGCCCAGCACAGCCAGGGCTGGGCCTGGAGCGTGGCAGGGCCCCCATCTCTGGGAAGAGGCCACAAGGTCCCTTCACAGCCCCCCACGGCCCAAAGGTGACCCCCCCCCAGCACCCAGCTGCTGCCACCAGCTGCCCCGGGGATGTGGCAAAGGGGCTTCTGTCCCCCGGGAGCAGCGGGCAGGTGCTGGAGGTGTGGGCAGGAAGGGCAGCAGGCGCAGGGATTACAGCGGGAAGAAAGCAGTGCAGTGTGAGCCCGGCAAATGTTTTAATTCCCTTTAATTCCCCGGCTGCACCGTGGCCCTGGACTCATCCCCAGGGTCATCAACCCTCCCCATGCTCACAGGGCTCTTCCCAGCCTCCCTCCTTGGAGCTGTTTTGGAGGAAGGCGAGCAAAGGAGCCCAAAATGTTGGAAAAGAACATCTTGAAGCCCTTCTGCCATCTGTTGTGCTTTCAGCGCAATTAAGCAGGCAGCAGCCGTGCCAGGCAGCAGGAGCATCCCTGCCTGCAGCAGCCGTCCCCCTGGCAGGCCTGGGAATCCACCCGGTGGGGCTGCGGGTGGGTTTTTGGGTGCCCAGGGCAGCTGGTTGGCAGCTGGGAGCAGGCACAGATGTCCGGCTTGTGGTTGCTTGGCAGGTGCCTGGAAGGAGGCAGCTCTGCTCTCCCGCCTCTCCCGGCTTGCCAGGGGGGTGCCAGCCCAGCTGTCCCTCCCCGGGGGTCAGCGGGGTGCTCTGGGCCATGAGGGGTCATTGCAGGGTGCAAGTGGCGGGTGGGAGGGTGACAGCGACACGCTGGCAGGTGGCTGTGGCACCCCAAAACCTCCCCTGCGCCAGACCTGAGGACGCTTGGCCAGGGGACGCGGCTGTTTAGTGTCACCACACAGCGAGCTGCCACAAATGGGGGCTCGGAGCAGGGCTGGGACCTGAGGGCTCAGCCCAGCAGCCCCGAGCCCTCCTCCTCCCGCAGAGCCCGAGGCAGCGCTCCGCGGTGGATTCGCCTCCGGGTCCGCGGCTGCCGCCGGCTCCGGGCTCGTCACCGCTTCCCTGAGCTGCCGCCGGCGTTAACTTTGCCGGCAACATTGGTTTATCCCCTTGATCTTGACGGAAACTGGGAAGCAAGGGAAGCATCCCCAGGGATCCGCCGTCACACGCTCCGAGCTTTAATTAGGGCTGGGAAATCGCCGCCGACAGCCGCGCGGGGAAGCGAACCCGGCACGGATTAGGGCCGAAATTAAATGGTCTGCACCGAAACGGGGAGCAAAACGCTCCGAGCGCAGCTCCCGGTGGTGCCGGCAGTGGGGTGGGGATGCGGGGAGCAGCCCTGCCCGCCGGGATCTCGGCAGATGGCTGAGACACGCGGGGAAATGCGGGATGGAGCCGGCCCCGGCAGCAGCTGCGGCGAGAACAGCTCTGCAGTCGGCTCAGATGGGGATGGAGGAGCCGCTCCCCAGCCCCCTCCGCCTGTCTCCAGCCGGCAGGGCCCGCTGGGACCCCCGCACTGGTGGGGACAGTGGGGACAAGGTCACACATGTGGCCTGAGCTGCTCCTCCGGAGGGTACCGTCCCCACGGGCAGGGATGCACCGTGCAGGGTGCAATCCCCCGCACCCTCCACGGCAAGGGCTGAGGACACGTGTGGCACTAGTGACATGCATGTCACCTCCCCCCGCGTGGCCCAGATGGCAGAGAGGCACGCCACAGATGGGTGCCCACCCACCAGCCACCGGTCCTGCTGTGCCAGGGCGATTCCTGGGGTGCCACCCACCAGTTCTGGGGTGAAACCTTGCAGGATTTGGATGGCCAGTGTGCACAGTGGTGAAGCCCCCGGGGGGTGGCATCCATCCCTTCCCAGCGGCAGCGGGATGCCCTGGGCCAGCGTGGGTGTCCTGGCACGGCGGGTACCCAGCACGGTGGCATTGCCATGATACCCGGCTGTGTCAGCACAAACCACCAGTTCCCAGCCCGGCTGAGGATTAACCAGCCAGCTCTGCTGCTAATTAATAATCCACTTGATTAAGAATTGTCAGTCAATATGTCACCAGCACAAGGACAGGCTCAGCGACCATGAGCTGGGGACGTCTCTCCATGGGGCCACCGCCCTGCCCCTGCTCCTGCTCCTCTTCCTCCACATCCAGCAGTCCCAGCTCATCCTGCTCGGGCCCCTCTCTCTGCCCCCTATTAATTGCCACCTGATGATGTCACTGATCATCCTGGTGATGTCATCAGCATCCTGTCTGTCCCCTTGTCCATCTGTGCTGCCATCACCCAACAGGCTGGGGGTCCGTCTGTCCCACAGGGTGACACAAGGACCCCTCTGATGATGTCATTTGTCACTCAGGCTCCTGGTGGTGTCACAGCCTCCCACACTCACCCCAGATTCCCACTCAACAGCTTGGGTGGAATTTGGCCGTGAGGGATCCTGAAGCCTTGGGGTGCATCAGGACACCCCCAAAATGTGAGGGAAAGCCAGATCCATTCCTGGTGCTAAGGGCATCGTCCCCACAGTCCCCAGCAGGTGACACCAGGGATGTCACATCCAGCGGGGCTGGGAACAGCAGGTTTGGGGGAGGCTCTCCTTCCCTCCATCCCTCCATCCTGAACCCCCCCCAGCTCTGAGCAGAGCACGGGGGGAGGGCAGGCGGGGGGCACAGTGTCCCCCAGGGCAGTTTTATCAGATGGAGAGTGAAGCAGGGAGCAGTAACAGGAGCAATTAGCTAATTGCAGCGGTGGGCGCCTGCCCAGGCCCCCCCGTGCGGCCGAGCGGGCTCGGAGCGCCACAGCCGCAGCACTTTGTGCTTAACCTACATTTGCTTTTGTCCCGGCCGGCGCAGGCCGAGCGCGCCCGGGGCTCTGCGCTGGGCTGGGCTCAGATGTCAGGGTCCCTCTCAGCAGCCCCCGGCCCCAAATGAAGCAGCCAGGGCTCAGCTGAGCCTGGGTAAGTGGGTCACACTCAGGCGGGCCATACATCAGTGTCCCCAAGATAGGGATGGAGGTTCGTGTCCTCCCAGGGAGGGAAATCAACAGAAACCTCTTCCCCAGGGTGCGTCTCTCCTCTGGAGCATCCTCCTCCATCCCTTCCCGGGAGGACGGCAGCGCTCGCAGCCTCTGGAGGAGCGGCACCACCTGACAGCTTCGATCGAGCTTTAATTAACTAACGAGGCCCGGCGCTCCCCGCTCTGTGAACAAACACACGGAGAGAGAAGGGGCCCGATCCAGCGGTGACACCAGGCCAGATGTGCAGCGGGGAGGGTGGGAGTGGCAGGGGACTGCTCTGCTCAGGAATGTGGCGCTGGGGACCCACGAGACCCCTTTGCCCCGAGGGAGGGCCAGCAGCACAGTTCGGATACAAGCCCGGGACTCAGGAGTCCCAGCCTGTCCCCACGGCTCGAGGACAGTCCCACGGTCTCTTTGGGTACTGCCAGCACCCCTAACTGACACCTCCATCGTCCCTGTCCTTCCATCCAATTCCAGCTAAAAATCCTGGAGCATCACTGGGATAACTGGTCAGGAGAGCATGCCCTGCTCGCGGTTCTCCTCCGGAGCTGGTCCCTGCCAGGATGGATTTTTTTTTATTTTTTTTTTTTTTTTTCACTGGGATGAATTTTTCCGCCTCGGCTGCCAGCGGGGTGGCTCGGCCCCGGGGAAGGGGCCGAGGGAGCGCAGCCGGCGCCGGTGACGCGGCAAGAAGGGGCCATTGTGGCCAGGCACAGCTGTGCGGCGCGGGCAGGGAGCAGTGGGAATGCAAAGTGCTGGAGAGGGAAGGGCTTGCGGGATGCAGCACCCCGCGATGGGGGTTCCCCCACCCCGCACGTGCCCCGGTGACAATAGCGGCTTTATGGGGAGTGACACCATCCCCTGTCCCAGGAGCTGCCGGGGTCTAGCATGTGCCGTCATGGGGACAGGTGGGTGTTGGGGACACCCTGTCCCCCTGCACAGCCACCGGCTCAGCCAAACGAGCTGTTGGGTTCTCTTGGAGCCGGGGTGCGCCAGCAGCAGCCTGCTCTGGGGGCTGATGGACCCGGGCCCTGATGTGTCCTGGCACAGTGACACCGGGGCCAAGGGGAGGACAGAGAGCGGCTCCGTGCCCTCCCCAGCACCCCTCCGGGCCCGGCGGGCAGCGGATCCTGTTTCGCTCGCTGAGCTCTCCTGAATTATTCAGCCGCTGCCTCCCTGGGGATGCTCCCCCCTGCCTGCAGCGGAGCCCCCGCTCCCGGCCGGAGGGGAGCAGCCGGGACTGGAGTTCCTGGAGCTGTGGTGGGTGTCCGGGTGGGACGTGCAGCGGCAGAGGGAGGGCGATGAGCCGTGCCGCCTTCCCCGAGGACGGGCGGCGCTCGGCGGGCAGGAGAGCAGCGGCTGCAAAGCCCCATTTCATTTCCCTGAAAGGAGAGGAGGGACGGGGGGAGACGCTGCTCGGAGCTGGCCCAGATCCTGCTGCCTCTCTTTTTTATTCCCCGTTTTCACGCGGAGCCAGCTCCTGTCCCCGCTGATCCGCAGTGGCTGCTCCATCTAGCCGGCAGCGCCCTCCGGCCAGGGACATGGATTTGTGGGGGCTCCCCCCGTGTGACCCCAGCAAAGCATCCTCCAGGGCTGGAGTGAGGTGCAGAGCTCTGCAAGACGTGGGGACATTCCTGAGAGTCTTCCCGAGTTGGGAGTTGTGGGATCTGCGTGTTGAGCACACCGGAGTGCACCGGGGGGTGCTCCCCACACGCCCACCCCATCCCATCACCCTCCAAAACACAGCGACAGCCTGAGCGAGGTGAAAAAATGCGGGGGTGTCCCAGCGATGGGAACGTGGGATGGGACAGCGGTGGGGGAGCAGGACAGGGCAGCCATGGGGACATGGGCTAAGGCAGGAATGGGGACATGGGATAGGGCAGGAATGGGGACACGGGATGGAGCAGGAATGGGACATGGGCTAAGGCAGGAATGGGGACATGGGATAGGGCAGGAATGGGGACATGGGCTAAGGCAGGAATGGGGACACGGGATGGGGCAGGAATGGGCACATGGGATAGGGAAATGGTGCCGACACAGGACAGGACTCCGGAGCAGTGGGGACGTGGGGCAGGACAGCGGTGGGAGTGCAGAACAGGGCGGTGATGGGGACACAGGACCAGGCTCCTGGTGGCCACCGGGACCGGACGAGCCCGGAGGGTGATTTATGCAGGGCAGGTTGGTGCCACAACTGTTCGGAAGCGCGGCAGCAGCTGCTCCGACTGTTCCGGCACGACCTGGAACCAGCGGAAATCCTCGGGATATTGGGAGTGGGGGCGATGCCCCGGGGGTGTCGGGCACTGCCGTGGGGCGGGGGGCATCAGGGCCGGGGGGGTTGGCGAGGATTTGTGGTTCGCTTCCCAGCCGCTGCATGAGACCAAGACTCAAGTCAAGGCTGCCGTTAATCCAGACTTTAATCCGCTCTAAATCCCACCTTTAATCTGTTTAATGCCACCTTTGGGAATTAGGATCCCGTGCCGCGGCTCCTGCCCGCTGAGCCGGGAGGAGGAAGAGGAAGGATGCCCCGACGCTCCCGATGCTGGAGAGCTCAGAATCTCTGGGATGTCGGGGGGGGTCCCCAGCGCCGGGATGAACTGACAGCCACGACCCCCGGGCCTAAACATTCCCGCACACGCTGCTCTCGGCCGGCAGCACGGCAGCCCCCACGCCTTCCCCTCTTCCCACGGGTGTCACATCCCCTCGTGGGGCCGCTGTGTGCAGAGGAGGGGGAGCTTTGCAGGACCCCGCGGCGCTGCCCACGCTCAGCCCGGTCCAGCAGCGCCCTCCTCAGCTCCGGTTCGTCAGCACCGCGGCGCCCTCCCGGCGTCCCACGCCGCTTCCACGCGTGATCCTCTCACCCACCCGTGTCCCCGACACCCACCGATGTCCCCGTCACCCACCCGTGTCCCCGACACCCACTCGTGTCCCCGTCACCCCCGTGCGGGCTGGGGGGGGGGGGACCCACGGGACCCGCCCCGCGCGCGTTACCGGGACCGGCCCACGCGCGCGGGACCCACGGGGACGCGCCCGCCCCGGCCCCGCCCACGCCCCATCCGCGCGTTCCCATTGGCTGCTTCGTAGCAAGCCCCGCGCCGCCATTGGCTGGCGCCGCCCGCGGGACACGCCCCCGGCCCCGCCCCCGCCGCTCCCGGCCCCGCGCGGGACTTGGCGGCGACCGCGGGCGGGAGGCCCCGACCCGCCGGGAACCGGCACCGAGAGCCGGGAACCGGGCACTGAGAGCCGGAACCGGCACCGGGAACCCGACACTGCGAGCCGGGAACCGGCACCGCCAACCGGACATTGAGAACCGGGAACCGGACACCGGGAACCGACACCGGGAACCGGACACTGACAGCCGGGAACTGGCACCGGGAACTGACACCGGGAACCGGGAACCAGACATTGGGCACCGGGTACCTGGAACCAGACGCCGAGAATCGGACACCAGGAACCGGCACCGGGCACCGGACACCGGGAACCGGCATCGGGAATCGGGAAACAGATACTGGGAACCGGCACCGGGCACCGGACATCGGACACTGGACACCGGGAACCGGCACCGGGAAGCAGGAACCAGACGTCGGACACCGGGACATCGAAGACCGAACACCGGACGTCGTCACCGGGCATCGGCATCGGGGACCGGGCACTGGTAGCGCCTGCGGGAGCCCGCCGGGCAGGGAGAGGCGCCGGGGGAAGCGGGACCCTCCGCCTGGCCCCGCCCCGTCCAGCCCCGTCCCGCCCCGTCCCGTCCCGCCGGGGGCACCGGAGAAGCCCCGGTCCCGGTCCTGGCGCCGCTCTCCCCGAGTCAGGCTGCAGGTAAGGGCCGGTTCCCCCGGTACCTCCCGGTACCTCCCAGTTCCTCCCGGTTCCTCCCATCTTCCCCGGTCCGTGTGGGCGGGGGCGCTCGGTACCGGCCTGTTTCGTGCTTGCGCTGCGGGGCGAAACCTCCCGCCCTCCATCCCGGGAATCATCCGTGTGTGTCCCCCCTCCCCGGTGTCACCGGGCACCGACGGCCGCGCCCAGCCCCGGGCCCTCGGGAGCCCGGGGGGAAAGGGGGGTTTGGGGAGCCGCGGGCAGGGCTCGGAGCTGCTCCCGGCAGCCCCTGGATGTGCCTCGGCTTTCCCAGGTGGATAAACCCCGGGGAAAGGGCGATTTCCCCCCAGATTCAAGGGAAATGCGACGGGGCTGGAAAGAGCGCTGGGTCCGGTGGGTGCTGGATAACGGGAGCTGGGAGGAGGCACCGGAGCCACCCCCGTGGGGCTGTCACGGCCCCACGTGCCAGGGCAGGGCCGGGTGCCCCATGGCAGCACTTGGCCTCGAGCATCGCCTGTCCCTCCTCCCACCGCTGCGCTCCAGAGGATGAAATTCCTCGATTCCTGGAAAGACTAATCCCTTCGGAGAGGCCAGATCCCTCCCGGGGCAAGAGCTGGGTGTAAAAGCTCCCAACTCTGACTAATCTTCCCTGGAGCAGGGAAGGGTTTGGGCCGTTCTTTACTGACCCCAAGCCCAGCGTTGGATCCGAATTGTCCCATGGAGTTTTCCTCCCTCCCAGAGCGACTTTGTCCTCCTGATCCCGGGGCAGGAAGCATGTGATGTGCCCTGGCCCCCACCGCAGCCGGACAGACGGACGGATGGTGGTTTGGCCTCAGTTTCCCCCCTCCCAGCCTCTGTTTTCTACTTCCCCATAAGTCTCCGTCTGCTCCAAACGAAGGAGAAAGGAAGTTGCTGCCAGAGAGAGCAGCTTGATGGCAGCTGGAAAAAGAAAAGGAGGAAATGGAAGGCGAGACAGATGCTCCAAAATAACCCCCCCTTCCTCCTCACTGTAAAATAAACCCCTTCCTCCTCCTCTTCCTCTGCCTTTTCTCCATAAGATCCCCCTTTCTTCCTCCTCTTCCTCCTCCCCACCATAAAACAACCCCCCTTCCTCCTCCTCCTCCTTCTCTCCTTAAAATAACCTCCATTCCTCCTCCTCCTGCTCCTTCTCCTCCTCCTCTCCAATTTGGCAGCTGCCTCCCCCCCGGGGCACAGTAATCCCAGGGAGAATTCCATGATGCCACACCAGCTCCTCAAACCAGCCCCCCAGGATGACCCCCTGCCCTGTGCGGGGGTGAGCAGCCCTGAGCACCCCCTCCATGTGGATGCCGGGATCCCATTCCCACGGGAAGCACCGGCGGGGATTCCCCAGCCGTGCCCGGGGTTGGCACCGCCAGAGCCCCCTCGGATGTGCTCAGCTCCTTGCACAGACACGTTGGGGCTGCCAGGGCGGATCAGCATTCCCAGGCAAAACCCCAAACCGTCTCCTTCCCATGGCTGCAGCCCCAGCGAGGGCACCTGCGGGAAGGAGATTTTTGGCACGGAGGAGTTCAGATCCCGGTGCCAGAGGCGGAGGGGACGGTGATGGGGACATGCCATGCTTGGCACCAGCGCTGGCGCGAGCACCGGGAGCGGGCAGGGCAAGGTGGGAGCACCGGGTGCGGCGGTGCCCCGCAGCATTCCCGGTCCCCGCTCCAGCCGCGGATTCACTCCGGCCTTGCCAAGAAACGAGCTTTTCCTCGGGCGAGGTGTTTACTCAGCGGCTTCCTCCCGGCCTCACCCCGCTCGGCACACACGCGCCCGGGCAGCGTCTCCGGCTGCTCTTTGCACCCATGGCAACCTGCGAGGGCCGGCACGCGTCCTTCGGCCTTCCTCCCGCTCCTCTTCCTCGGCTCTCCCGGCGCTGGTAACCAGGGGCCTGGGAGCTGCTGGGGTCACGGATGGTGGGGGACAGGCTGGAGACGCTGCTGGGGCTCTCAGGTTACTGCCCGGTGCTCCTGTAATCCAGGAGGTTTAATTAATTAATAGGGGTTGGAGCACGGGGGAAAGCGATGCCGGGGGATGGAGAGCAGAGCAGTGGGATCCCATCCACCCATTTGGCATTTAGCCACGGATTTCAGGGGACTGGGAATGCTGGGGGGCAGAGCAGGGGTGGTTCCCAAAGCAGGGAGGGAGCAGCCTGTGGGATGGAGGGAAATCCAGGGAGATCGCCACTATTCAATGTTTATCCTGTTGGGAAACGATGTTTCCATGTTGGAGGAAATTTGTAGCAAGACAATCCAAGTTACTATGGCCGCGGTGGGAAGGTGGAGGAGGGAAAGGAGGAGGAAGAGGAGGCAGAGGTGCCTCTGCTCTGAGCTGGAGCTTTGTGAAGCCTCCCCCTCTGTGCTGCTCCATGAATTAATTAAGTGCTTTTCCTTTCCTGCATGAAATATTCACCCGCTGCCAAGGGAACTGGGGGGGCTCGGGGGATCAAGTCCATGGAGCCGCTGGTGGGAGCCAGGTGAAAGGGACAGGCAGGGACAGGGATCTTTGGAGCAGGTAAAAATGATAATTGGGATGATATCACCCCTGGGTTGGACGCCGCTCACTTGGCAGCTCTGCTGTGGTGCCACCGGCGCCAGGTGACCACAGGGTGACAGGGTCTTGTCTTCCCCCCTCAGACACAGGAGCTTTCTGATGATGATTGATGCCTGTGCCATCAGTGGTGTGGGAGAGGTTTTTTTTTTGGGAAATCAGGTCACAGCTGGTGTTGGGTGAGGTGCAAGCCCAGTGGGGTGAACGCCAAACCAGAGATGGGCACGGCACGTGTCAGTCCCCAGGGGACCACATCCATCCTGTGACAGGGCCACCCCTCTGTGTCCTCACCCAGGACACCTCAACCCTCACACCACCGCTCAGGGCTGCAAGACTTCCCCCAAAAACCTCCAAAATGGGTGGAAACCCTCCAAGAAAGGGCTGTACCTGTCCCCAAAGCCACCGTTGGGACCACAGCCCTGCCGCACTCTTCCGGAGCAGGGAGGAACTCGGTGACAGCAGCACTCGGCTGCTCCATTTCGGAAGAAGAAGAAGCTGTTTTTTAGGGCGTTTTCATTAAAAAGAAGAAGGGGGGGGGGGGGGGGGGGGAGCCCAAACCCTGAGCCGGGCTGGAAACTTCAGCGACAGGAAGGAAGTGAAGTGGGTTATTTCAGGCTCCAGTTGGCTGCTCGGGGCAAGGCTCGATTCTTGCGTGTGCTGATAGCAGCCCCTCGTGAACAATGGGGTCGTGGGGCCCTTCCCGGCAGGAAAACGGCTCATTCCGGTGAAATCTCCTGCTGGTGCTGAGTCAGCAGGTCCTGGTGGGCCGAGCGTGGTGCGGAGGGTGCCGGGGGAACCATCCCAGTGCAGCAGGAGCCAGCAGGAGGTGAGCCTGGCTTTCCTTGGGTTTTGCAGGAAGCAGCCTATAAAACCATCCCTGGGCACTGGAGAGGGAGCTGGTTGCATTTTTGGGATCCCCATACCTGCCTATATACAACTTTTGGGGTCCCTAGACATCCCCCCCCCCGCCCCAATAATGCTTCATGCCTCCGTTTCCCCCCTGGAGCGATGCTCCTGGTCCCAGAGCAGGGGAGGGCTGTGAGCAGCCGGGTGTTATTTGGTGCAGGGAGCAGAGAGTTGATCCATTATTCCAGCTGGCATTTGGGAGCCGTGGGCAGCTCGCAGGACTTGGCACTTCCTATTTCTCATGTGTTCTGGAGGTGGAGTTTGCACTCGCTTTATGTCTGTGGTCACCCGAGAGAGAGCTCGGGTGTGGGAATTCCTATTTATCCAGGCACCGTTCCCAGAGCACCCCACAAGCCTGGGGAGGGAAATTCCAGGCTGTCAACACCACAGCAAAGCCCTGCTCCTTCCGGACAGGATGGCTGGCATGGGTGAATTGAGTTCCCTCAGAGCCAGGGCAGAGGAGATGGAGCTGCCTCTGCCCACCCTGCCCATCCCTCCCTCCAGGCTCCTGGATGCAGCCATTGGAATTCCATGAGCCTGACCCAGGAGCTGCTGTCACCAGGCTCTGCGTTGTCATTTTTGTCTTATTAACTGTGAGAGCTTCAGCTCGAGGCTCAGGCTGACAAAAATCAATGTTTTCCCACTGTAGGAAACACTTCCAAACCTCCGTGTTTTTCCTGAGGGCTGTAAATTACCCTGCAGGCGATGTCTCTGTCACTGCTCCCGGAATTCTCATCCCCACAGAGCCTTGGCTGCCCTCGGGTTTGGGAGCTGATGGCTGGGAGATGCTCAGGGAGCCAGGGCTCAGCACCATCACCCTGGCATGACAGGCTGGGGGAGCCTTGGCCACAGCAGGGGATCCCTGAGGAGCTGAGAGCCTGGTGTGTGCTCCAGAGTGGTAGGAGCAGGACTGGGGATCCCCAGAGGGGTTTAAGACTTTCAGCTTGGCCAAGGGGGAATGACAGAGCTGCCTGTGATGGGGACAGACTCGGTTCTGTGACAGAATCCTGGAGATGTGGAATGGTTTGGGTTGGAAAAAGACCAAAAGCTCATCTCATCCCACCCCTGCCATGGCAGAGACACCTTCCACTACCCCAGGCTGCTCCAAGCCCCATCCAACCTGGCCTTGGACACTTCCATGGATCCAGGGGCAGCCACAGCTTTTCTGGGCACCCTGTGCCCGGGCCTCAGCTCGCTCTCAGGGAAGAATTCCTTTCCTAACATCAAATCTAAACCCGCATGAGCAATTTATCCCCATCCATCCTCACACCAGCAGCACCCTTCAGCTGAAATATCTCCTCTCCCCTCCCTGGGGATGTATTTATAGGCTGATCCCATCCCCTCCTGCTCTGCCAGGCTGTCCATGCCATGTGCAGGCTCTTGCATAAGCAGCTCCCAGCTCTGCCCATCCATCCCGGTTGTTTTCCTGCTGTTCTCCCCTCCCTGTGATTTGTAGCTCTGCGGTTTCCCAGGCCAAGATGCATCTCCAGGGTCGGCGGCGTTTTAATCGTTCACAGCAGAGTTTAAAGCCGCGCTCTGCCCGAGGTGATGGATTTGGTCCCGCCGGGATGTGGGAGTTGGGCTGGAGGTGAGGTTCCTGTCTGGGTGAATTATTCACCTCCGTGCAGTGCCGGCTCTGGAGGAGGCTGGGGCAGCAGCAGAACAAGTCCGAGCTTGTGTGGGTGTTCCAGGGCGAGCAGTGCCAGGGAAAAGGGCTCCCATGCCACTGGCTGGGTGCTGCAAACCAGCTGTGCCGCTCTGGCCGCGGCCAGCACCGGGGTGGATGTGGCACACGGCATCAGGGGGTGACTCAGCTGCCACCTGGGCTGTCCCCAGTTCACCCTGCAGGAAATGAGTCAGGTTTTAAGGAAGGAAAAATGTTGAAGTGATGGGGCAAGAGTCCTTCCTGCAGCGGGAGGAGGGAGGTATTGGTCACAGGAGGGACACCGGGATGGAGGATCACGGGCGGTGCTCAGGTAGGGACACCTCGCTCGCTGCAGCTTCTCCATGGAGTTTGGGAAAAGGAAGGTGGGAACACCCTGTAACTGATCCCACCAACCAAACCTGGGGGGTGAGCTCAGCTCTCACCTGCCCTGGCACCCAGGGGCTCCCTCAGTCTCGCCACTGCATGGAGATGCTCTTTCTCCTGCCAAAAATCTGCGTGGGGAGGTGAGGAATCACAGAATCATGGAATGGTTTTTGTGGGAAGGGACTTTAAAGCTCATCCAGCTCCACCCCCTGCTGTGGACTGGGACACTCCACCAGCCCAGGTGAGATGGGGACGGATGCAGAGCCAGGACTGACCCATGTGTGCCTCTTCCCCCGCAGAGATGGACACCTTCAGCACCAAGAACTTGGCCCTGCAGGCCCAGAAGAAGCTCCTGAGCAAAATGGCCACCAAGACCATCGCCACCGCCTTCATCGACGACACGAGCAGCGAGATCCTGGATGAGCTGTACCGGGCCACCAAGGAGTACACCCACAACCGCAAAGAGGCCCAGAAGATCATCAAAAACCTCATCAAGATCGTGATGAAGCTGGGGGTTCTCTACCGCAACGGGCAGTTCAGCCCCGAGGAGCTGCTGGTCATGGAGCGGTTCCGCAAGAAGGTCCACACCTTGGCCATGACGGCCGTCAGCTTCCACCAGATAGACTTCACCTTCGACCGCAGGGTCATGTCCGGCGTCCTCACCGAGTGCCGGGACCTGCTGCACCAGGCGGTCAACGGGCACCTGACGGCCAAGTCCCACTCGCGCATCAACCACGTCTTCAACCACTTTGCGGACTACGAGTTCCTGTCGGCTCTGTACGGCCCGGCCGAGCCCTACCGCACCCACCTCAAGAGGATCTGCGAAGGGGTCAACAAGATGCTGGAGGAGGACAGCATCTGAGGGTGGGCTCCTGGCAGCCGGACTCTGCCTCCCGCGAGGCCGAAGATGTGATGTCTGCTTTGGTCTTCACCGGGCTCGCCATCCCCTCCTCCTCCTCCCCTGCAGTGCTCACTTGTGTTCTCCTCGTTTCTCCAAGAGACTGAACCTCTTGACTTTGTCTCCCCCTTGCCCAGGGTCTGCAAACCCCTCCCTGCGCTGGGCTGAGCCCTCTCCAGGGGATCCTGGGATTTTGGGCCCCTGCTGTACAGTTTGATTTCCTTTGCCCACCAAGTGCCTTTAGCTCAGAGTCCAAGGATTTGGACTCTTTGCCTCGAACTCTGTTGTATCCCTCTGCGGGGAAACTGAACCAAAGACTCGTGGTGTGAAGCACCTCTGAGGTGTCTCTGAGCAGGTGGGACGTTGTTGGGGTGAACAGTTCGGAGACCCCGTAACTGGAGGGTTGTGGAACTCTCTGGTTTCCTTCCAGCAGCTCCACAACGTGGTGGGAGCAAATCATGGTGCAGGAAGGTGCTCCTGCCTGAGCTTAGGTGTCCTCAAAGACAAGTCCCTGAGACCAGGAGGATCCCTCCTCACCTGGGGGAGAGCTGGGAGGGAGCTGGGGGGAGCTGCTCCATCCCTGGATCCCTGGAACCACCCAACACCCAACTGCCCACCAGGCTCCTGTGGTGGTGCCACCTGGCAGCTCCAGCGCTGTCCTTGGTGGTCATCCAAAGCTCCCCTGGGATTTCATCCCTTTTCCATGCCCTTGACTGAGTGATGTTCGTTTTTAGCAATCTCTGTAGCCCTGATGAGTTGTTTAAATAAACTCACCTGTGTGGCCTGGGAGCTCTGTGAGGTTGTTCTAGCAGTGGTGACAGTGACAGAATGAGCCCTGGGGACAGCTGGCTTTGCCCCCAGCTGGTGGTGGCTCTCTGTGACCTGGGGTTTGTGCCCTCTGTCCCCTGGCACTGCTGCTGGTTGTGCTGTCCCTGCTCAGTGGCCAGCTGAGCAGCTGTCCACTGAGTGTCCAGTGAGCAGCTCCTGGATTTGCATGGACAAAGGGGAATGGATTCCCACTGCCAGAAGGCAGGGTTAGATGGGATATTGGGAAGGAATTCCTCCCTGTGAGGGTGGGCAGGCCCTGGCACGGGGTGCCCCATGCCTGGAAGTGTCCAAAGCCAGTTTGGACAGGGCTTGGAGCAATCTGGGACAGTGGAAGGTGTCCCTGCCCATGGCAAGGGTGGCACGGGATGAGCTTTAATGTCTCTCCAAACCCCAACCATTCCATGATTTGGTGAGATCCTGCTCCCAGCAGACACCCACACGTGCTCCTCTGCACCCCCACATCCCCTCAGGGCCCAGGAGGGCCCCAAAAGCAGAGCCCTGGCAGCAGGGGAGCCCTGGCAGCAGGGAGCAGGGCTGGCTCCTGGAGCAGCAGGGATGCTCAGGTGGCTCCCAGCACGCTGAGCTCAGCTCTGAGCACTGGAAATTGCCCTTTTAGCACCCAAGACACCACACCATCTCCACTGGCCTTATCTCCATGACCTTCTGGTGCCTTCTGCTCCCTGGATGTCTCCAGGCACGGGCGGCTGCCGGCTCCCGCTCCTGCTCCCTTCCCACCACTGGCACTGATAACTCTCAGCTTTAGAAGATTAAATAAAAGACACAAAGGCCCTGTCTCTGTCATTTCACAGGCCTGGCTGCAGCTGTCACTGGTAATTGTGTGACACAGCTTGGGCTGGGGGCAAAGCCCATTCACAAGGGGGTGTGGAGAACAACCAGGAGCCCACGAGGTGCTGGTCCCTCAGGAGGGCAGGGGCCTTTGAGAACAACCCCTGTCCCCCCCTGGGCTGCTGTGTCCCTGTCAGGAGTGTGCTGGACAGGGGCCAGTGGCCTTTGAGAACAACTCCTGTCCCCCCCTGGGGCTGCTGTGTCCCTATCAGGAGTTGCTGGACAGGAACCAAAGCTGGGAATCCCAGGCAGGTGTGGTGGAATTGGGGCCGGGGGATGCCCAGCCAGAAATTCTTTGCTGTTCCCAAGGTGTGTGTCTGTGTCAGCTGCAAGATCCCCCTAAACACTCTGCAGCCCCCAAATTCCCCAGGGACACCTCAGCTCCTCCTGGCCAAGCAGCAACAAAGGTCCACTCAGCTGGAGAGGGGAGGAGGGACAGAGTACAGCAGCTTCAGGCCAGAGCACGATGCTTTATTTCTTTATTTGTGCTGTATTTACACAGGAAAGGAATTGCACATTCCCTGTTATTACTCTGGATAAGAAAAAAAATCATTTTTCTGTAGGTATAAAATAGTCCTGTGGTTGTGCTGACACGTGGAAGTGTTGCCTGGATTGATTCCTGATTGTGTCAGAATAAGCTGCTCTGCCTTCCCCCAGCCCAGCTCTGCATCCACCCCAGCCCCACACTCACCATGGAATCAGAGCTTTGGCCAATTCCCTCCCCCTAAATTAATTATTTCCTCCTGTCACGCTGGTGGAGAGAGAAATCATCTCCTCTCCAGAGACTACAGAGTTAACAACTTCCCTTTAGCAAGCCCTGCTTAAGTCCAGCCACTTATCTCCCTGCACTGCTCTTCCCAGCCAGGCAGATAAGGAGCCCCTTTCCAGGGAGCTCTGCCCTGCTCAGCAGCTCAGCCAAGCAGGAAGGGCCACAGGAGGATCAGGAGCCTCCCAGGGGTTTTCCAGCTGCAGAAGCACGGTGTTACTCTGACACAAGGCAGAACAAATCTGTCCCCACACCTCCAAGCCCCACTCGTGTCGGTCCCCAGCACATTTCAGTATGGAAAACATAAAAGGTTTGGCCAACCAAAAGAAAAACCCTGCAGGTAACCAGGAAATCTCTTCACTGCCATGCTGGTCTGGCCATGCCCCCTGCCTGGGGCTGGCCTGGGGTCACAGCTCGTCACGGGGGGTTTTTGCTACAATCATGAGTTTGGACAGCTCGAAACGGAACTTGCCTTCCCTGTGAGACACTGCAGAGAGAGAGAGAGAGAGAGAGAGAAAAGCCCAGGATCAGCAGATGGAAAAGCAGGAACAAAACAGCCCCGCTGGGCCCTTCCCAGGGTGTTGGGCACTGCTCTTCCCACTCCTGCACGTGCCAGGCTGGGGGAGAAACCCCTCCTTTAACACCCACAAAATCCAGCTGTCAGTGGTGGATTGAAAGCACCGTACCCCTGGCTCCATGGCACTGCCACCAGGAATTGAGCTTACACTGGCTGTGGGAATCCAGGGCATCCCTGTGGCTGCCCTGGCAGGTCTGGAACCCTGGTAGGGGTCAGAAACCCCCCTGTACAGAGCCCCGAGAGACACTGCCTCTGATCTCTGTCCATGGAAAAGAGTTTTCAGTCTTACAGGATGAATTGCAAGCTCTGAGTGTTTGATATCAGTAGTAATTAGTGTGGCACGGGTGCAAAAGTAGAATTTTAGGATTCTAGATAAGGGGTTCAAAGGGGGCGAGATGGAGGAAAATTGGGCCTTGTCCTTTTTCTTCTTCTTCATGCCCTCCATGTCTCACTGTGGTGTTGGCATTTTTCTGTTGGTTTGGGCTGGGGACACACTGTTCAACATGGGTGATGGATATTGGCACGTTATTGTAAATACAGCACAATTTCTAGTATAGAATGTTTGTAACATCCCACTGAGGGGCAGAGACCCACACGCTGCCCTGCAAGACAGACCTGCTGCAGGTCAGAGAGAAAATATTGCAGATAAGAAGAAATAAACAGCCTTGAAAACCAGCCCAGACAAATTACAACTCCTTCTTTGGCAGTGGGGCTGAAAGACAGAGACTTTCCACAATCTCAGGATCATTTAAATATCACAGATCCCGACACCTGGCCTGTCCCCCAGCCCAGCCCCTCTCTCACAGCTCCCTCAGGCACACACCTGTTGTTTCAGTGATTTCAAACTCTTCCTGTTTTAAGGGGATGTCGTTCAGGGCACCCGCAGCAGCCTGAGACTGAAAGAGGAAGGAAGGAGGTGTAAGAGGCTGAGGCAATCCAAGAGGTCACAGTAGTCAAAGCAACCAACAGCCCACTGAAAATGAACGGGTTTGAGATTTGCAGTGAAAGAACTAAGTGCACAAAGGAAATCTGAAGGGAAATTCTCTGTTTTTCTATTTCCTATTAAACCACGGACTCGTGTCCTTAGGGTGAGTGAAAGCCTCACCCCTGGAAACTGGGAAATGGAAGAATGAACCAGACAAAAACACCAGCAGAGGTTTGATTTGCTTTGTCACGTGCAATTTGCTGAGGCAATCCAAGACTCCCTTTGTGCCCTGGTGCCTTTGGAGCCCCCTCCCAGCAAATCCCTGTGGCTGAGAGGGCAGGAACACAATGGAGCAGGCTGCCCACCTGCAGCCCCTCTCCTGCCTGCCACCAGTCTCTAATTAGGGACGTGATGGAGCACATTTTATGGCACAGATGTCTAATAAATGTTTTCCATGTCTAATTCATGTTTTATAGCAGCCTCCCACACTCCTGCTTCCCCGGGATCAGCTGGGACTTACATAAGCCATGGCATACTCTATCTTGGCTCCTTTCACTTCAGCTTTAAACTGGGTAAAGAAGAGATAAGACTTCCCTTGGGGCCTGAAAGAAGAAAGCAGAGCCTTTGTCATCTGGCACAGAGGTGCAGAGGAGTGAAGGATTCCTGGCTCCCTCCCTCCCCCCCACCACAGCCACCTCTGGATCTCTTGCAGCTTTTGTGCAGAGCAGGGGAGAGGGGAACAGGGAATTTATAAACCAAACAGCTGCACGAGAAGCATCCCTGGGAGAGGAAAACCCTCCCTGACCAGGTGCAGATCCAGCAGGGAAGCTGGGTCCTTGTCCCTGCCCTGCAGCCACCCCTGTGGTGGCTCTGCTCAGGACACACCTCCAGATGGAGCAGGAGAAGAGCCCGTTGTCCTCGCTCACTCCCACGGTCATCTGCCATTGCTGCACAGGGAAAACCCGGAGTCACCGTGGGGAAAACCCTCCGAGGCCAATCCCTCCCCTCCAGCTGCAGCAGGAGCTCCAAAATAACTCACCCACCACCCCCCCCAGCGCTCGCTGTGGCCCCTCCTGCTCCCTGCAGCTGGGATTGTGCTCTCACACAAGCAGTTCCCGGCCCCTTTTCCTTTTAGGGTGAGAAAAAGGAGCTGATTGCAGCAGGACTTGCCCAGCTCACCTCGTTTGTGCCGCCCTGGGCCGAGTAGGTGAAGGTGCAGCCGTAATCCCCCTGCCAGAGAGAGGAACAGCAGCAGCCTCGCTTCAGCACCAGCTTTTCTCCCACAGAACCCAGGAATTGCTGAGCTTGGAAAAGCCCCCCCCACACCCACCCAGCAGTGCCCCAGCAGTGCCAAGGCCACGCTGATCCCTGTCCCCAAGTGCCACAGCCACACGGCTGTAAATCCCTCCAGGGATGGGGACTCCAGCAGCACCACTGTGCCAGCGCCTGGCCTCCCTTTCCATGAAGAATATTTCCCAATATCCAGCCTAAACCTCCCCTGGCACCACCTGAGGCCATTTCCTCCTGCCTGGATATTGGCCAGGAGGTGCTGGGGGGTCCCACACCCCTGCCTGGAGAGCTGGGGTGAGGACTTGTGTTCCTTCTGCCCTGGGGCCCTTCCCTTGCTGAGCCCCCTCCCATGAGGACCCTTCTTTCTTTGAGACCCCCTTCCCCTCTCCCTGCCCTTGGGGTACCCCCCCTTCTCCTGGGGGGGCGTTATCCCCGGCAGGTCCCCATCCCTGGGGGTCTCCTCTCCTCCCTGGGTGTCCCACCTTGGGGAACCCCTTCTGCTGGAGAACCCCACCTGGGGCTTCTCTGTGGAGGCTCCCTCCTTCCTTGAGTACCCCCGCTCTCCCTGGGGTCCCCCTGCCTTTAGAGCCCCCCTTTCCCTTGCAGACCCCTGCTCTCTCTGGGATCCCCTGCCCTTGTATCGCCCCTTTGGGACCCCCTTTCTTCCTGGGGTCCTCTGCCTTTGTAGCCCCCTTTGGGACCCCCTTTCCCTTGCAGACCCCCATTTACCCTGGGCTCCCCCAGTCTTTAGAGCCCCCCTTTGGGGACCCCCTTTTCCCTTGCAGACCCCCGCTCTCCCTGAGGTCCCCTGCCCTTGTATCGCCCTTTTGGGACCCCCTTTTCTTCGCAGACCCCCGCTCTCCCTGGGGTCCCCCTGCCCTTTTATCGCCCTTTTGGGACCCCCTTTTCTTCGCAGACCCCCGCTCTCCCTGGGGTCCCCCTGCCCTTGTAGCCCTTTGGGGACCCCCCCCCACCCTCTCGCCCCGCCCCCCCTCGCGTCCAGCCAATCCCCACAGCAGGCCATATGAGTGACGTGTCGCGCAGCCAATCAGCGAGGGGCGCGTACCCTCTCCGCTCCCGCTCCCTCCCTCCGGGCCGCTCACCAGGCTCCTGGAGAAGGAGTGAACCTCCCCGCCGGGCCGCACGTCGAACTCGGCCGTGCTCGGGGCCGCGCCCGGGGCCGTGCCCGGTTCCGCGGCCGCGCGGGCCGCCAGGCACAGCAGGGCCGCGGGCACCAGCGCGGCCCACGCGCGCCAGCCGCTCCTCCCGCTGGGCGCCGCCATCTTGGAGAGGAAGCGCGGGCTACGGCGGCCGGCAGGGGTCAGCGCGGCGGCGGCGGCACGGCGGCCATGTTGGGTGTGGGCAGGAGCCCGGGCGGGCCAAAGCGGCGGGGACCGCGCGGGGACAGGAGGACGTGGGGACAGCAGGGACAAAGGACAGAGGGACAAGGGCACCGTGGTCACGGGACAAGAGGCCCTGTGGTCAGGGGACAAAGGGACCATGAGGATAAGGTGCCACTGGGACAAGCGTCCATGGGGACAAGGGGCTGTGGGGACCTCGGGGACAAAGGGCAGCAGGATGGCCGGGCTGGGAGGGAAGGCCTGGAGAACGCTGAGCGTGGTGAGAGGGAGAATCCACGTTGGAGGGGGCTTGGAGCAACCTGGAAAGTGTCCAGGAAGAAGATGGGCTTCAATTCCCATCCAACCCAAGCCGTCCCTGGTGCCAGGGTTGCCTCACAAGGACCTGGTTGCACCACCCAGTTAACCAAGGCACTTTTAATTGCTTCTTGCTGCAGAGGAGCAAAAGCCCTTTTCCAGAAGGAAACAGCTGTGGGTTCGCAGGCAGGGTGGGAAGGAGGGAGAGCTGTCCTGGCTCAGGGAGAGCTGTCCTGGCTCAGGCTAGCGGGTAGCTGACATCACTGGCCACCCCGCACTGGTTGCCGGCGTCCTTCAGCAGGAACATGTAGCCCCTCTCACCCCAGCCCTGCGACCAGCTGCAGGCAGAGACAGGAGCAGCACATCCATCAGCACACCCATGAGGATGGGCACCTGGGGGGCAGCAGGTTCGGGGGAACCCCCCCCAGCCCTCACCTGTTCTTTAGGATCCAGTAGCTCACGCTGCAGTTGCGTATCTGGGCACTGTTGTAGCCCACGAGCAGCATGGCGTGGTTCAGCTGCTGCTGGCCATACGGGCAAGTGAAGATGCCTGGGGGGAGCAGGGCTGGGGTGAGCTGGGGTCCCATTTCCAGGTGGTTTTACCACTTCCCTGGGGCTGGGGGGCCCTGGGCAAGGGGCTCAACAAGGGCTCAGCAGCCCAGGCCTGCAGAGAGGTGGCCCTGCCTCAGTTTACCCTTGAAGAGGAGACAATACCTGAGCTATAGAATTGGAAATTGTGGCTGCTGGCATCCACTGCCACCGACAGCGGGCCCACGGCTGCCACCGCCTGCGTCAGGGCCGCCTCATTGCCCCGGGGCACCGTCCTGAAGCCGGAGCAGGTGGCGGCCTTGTACCAGGGGTTGTATCGGCAGCCGGAGTTGTCCTGAGAGAGGGAGAGCGTCACCGGGGCCGTGCCACCAGCAGCGCTCTGCCACATCCCGGGGCCACCTGCTGTCCCTTACCGTGCCCGTGTAGGGGTAGGCACTCTCGGAGCTGAGGCCGCCGTTGTCACGCACGTACTGGAAGGCCCGCTGCACGTAGCCCCCCCTGCAGCCCTTGTTGCCCAGCTTCTGGGTGCAGTCGATGAGGTTCTGCTCGCTCAGCGCCACCAACTTCCCCGTCCGCCTGAACATGAGCCCCTCCAGGGCCCCCGTGGCACTGAACGCCCAGCAGGACCCGCAGTCCCCCTGGGGGAGGTGGGGACAGCGGGGGTCAGGGCATCACCCCCAGAGGGGTGCTCTGACCCCCCGGTGCTGCTCTCAGGGGCCAGGACAGAGCTGCTGCTGCTCCTGCTCAGTTCTGCTGCCCAGATCCCACAGCCCCGGCTGGGCTCCCAGCCCGTGCCCACCTGGGATTTTACGGGTGTCACGTAGCCCTTGGCCCTCCAGTCCACCTTCATCGGGGCTTTCGGGGCTGCCGAGGTTTGGAATAGCGGAGCTGGCTCCTCCCTCGGTGCTGGGATGTAGCCGTTCATGAGCTCATTGAACTCCTGGTTCGTCTGCAGGTCACAAGGGAAAGCTCGTGTGATGCCAAGGGGTGCCCACACCCTTCCCCGGGAGTGAGCTGGGAGTTGGCACTGCCTGGATCAAACCCTGCGAGCATCCCCTCCCCGATCCCCTGGATGGAGCTCTGGGTGCTCTGAGGAGCGCCCAGGGAAGGTGGCAGCAGGTACCAGGTCCCCGAAGTGGTTCATGGCCAGGCGGTAGCTGTGCTTCCCCTGCGACTCCTCCCGGTTGTGCTGCTGGATGTGGCGCAGGTTCTGCTCCCAGATCTCCCTGCGGAGGGGCTCAGCCTCCTGCCAGAGGAGCAGAAGGATCAGGAATGGCCCCTGGATCAAGGGGGCACAGGGTGGGGTGGGTGCATGTGGACAAGACCCCCTGGGCAGGACCCAGCCATGCTGGGAGGGTTGTGGGGAGCAGGACCTACCCCCGGATATTCCTTGGCATGGAGACTCTTCCACCCTTGCCAGGCCTCCTCCAGGGCAGGATCCGGTGCTGTGGCACAGCCCAGCAGGGCCAGCAGCAGCCCCAGGGTCAGAGCCATGGCACAGGGCTGGGGATGGGGAGAGGGGGTCAGGGGGTCCTGGGCTGAGCCACACGGCTGCAGCCAGGGGCTGAGAGCAGGAAAACCCTGGATTAGAGCAGAGGGGGAGGCACAGAAATCTGTGCCAGCTCCGAGAGGGGCTGGAGGGAGAACCAGGGACAGGAGGTTTCTCTGCAGAGGCCATGCCTGAAGCCTTCCCTGTGTCCCAGCACGGAGCTGGGATGCCTGTGATTTCACCAAAATCCCTCTGAGAGGATTCTCCAAGATCAATTTACACCCTTTGGTTTGGCCAGCACAGACACACCCAGAGCCCAGCCCAGCACCTTCCTTGGACTCCCCACTCCTCCTTTGGGGGACCCTGGGATTTTTGAGCTGCTCCAGTTGTTCTGGGGGTGCAAACAGCATGGCCCAGGACAGAGATCAAATGCCTGAGACCCTCAAGCAGCCAGAGTTTCCACTGACGTGGCTTTCCCAGATCCAGAGCTGTCATTGCACCTTTATCCCACCCATTTTGGGAATGGAGATGCCAGGAAGTTTTCCATTCGAGCATCTTTCAGGGCAAGGAGTGACTTTTCTGAGCTAATTTTGTAGCTTGAGGAGTGATTTTGTTTTAAAAATAAGTCCTCAAGAACATCTGTTCTCCCTCCACACCATCCACCTAAAAATAAAGCCCCACAGGGTGGGTTTTGGGAGAGAAATGCCTCCCAAGCCATCCTCAAGTCCCAAATTCTTGAGGAAGAGTGGTTTTTGCCTGGTTTCCCCAGCACCTGCTGGTTCCTCTGTCATTACCACTCAAGAAATTAACTCAGCTTCATCCTCCAGCTGCAAATCCTCCACCCAGAGCCACCCTGCTCCCATCACCCTTCCAGTGGGACAGCAGGGTGGGTCCACCCACATAATTTGTGTTTCAATCCCCGACGAGCCTGTTCCATATGGAACAGCTCTGGCTCCCGGGAGGAGATTTCCCAGCTAATTCCTCTCAGGATTCTCAATCCCCAAAAGAAGACGACCCAACCCCCTTCTAGGGTGCCAAAAAATCCTGCAGCAAGCTGAGGGATCAGAGGAGCCAAGAGATCTGCAAACTCTTCTAGACAAGAGAGTCTTAAGTCATTTTAAGAAACACTCAGCTTTTCGGGGACAGGAAAAAGCAGTTTAAATTAAGCCTAAAAATTAAATTAGGGAAGCACAGAAACAAACTCTGCAAAAAGAAAGCTTCTTACCATCCAGCAGCACCCACCCAGCTGTGAGGAACAGAGGGTGCAGCTTTGCTGGCTGCAGGGTGCTCTTATAGACACATCTCAGAGGTGCAACTCCCCCCACCCCAGTCCCTCCTTTCACCCCTCTGACCTCAAAACTCACACCTGAGGTGCTTTGTAGCAGCTAAACCACAACTGCAATATTGGGACAATTATTTGGGCACAGGGACAAGAAGAGGGGGGGGGGAAATCTGCTCTCAGCCATCCCCAGGAACCCAAATGCTCCATCTGGAAGAAGCTCTGCATTTAGAACAAGCCTCCAGCAGCACCCTCAGGGCATTAACAGCCGGGTTAATTAACATCAGCTCCCACGGAGGAAGGCAAAGCAAGGCCAGGTTTGGGAGCTTTGAGCTGGGAGGGCGAGCAGAGGCAGGCCCAGC
Source organism: Vidua chalybeata (assembly GCF_026979565.1). Lineage (NCBI taxonomy): Eukaryota > Metazoa > Chordata > Aves > Passeriformes > Viduidae > Vidua > Vidua chalybeata. The sequence goes on along the minus strand of NC_071556.1, from coordinate 4,075,941 downwards.
TCTGCACAAGCAGCTCCGTGTGTCCCAGAGTGGGGGCAGAGCAGCTGCACCCCCAATCCCACCGGAGGGAGGGAGGTGCCCACCCCAGGCTGCTGCTGACTCGCTCAAGGTCACGCCGAGCCAAGCACACAGTCCAGGATTCCCAACCCTCAACTGCTTGCATCGTGCTTCCCCCGAGGAACATCAGGGATTTAATATTCTCTCCACTGCTCAGCACAGAAAGAACAGAGCACTTGGCTTTCAGCAGAGCTGCTCTGGCTCTGGCAGCAGCTGCTGCTTCCTCCTGCCCCCCAAAGCAGCCACCACGTCTCTTTCCAATATTTTAATGAGTCGCTACATCTTACACTCATAATTATAAAAGAATAAGAATCCATAAAAATATTTTCTTTTCATAATACGCACTTAAAATACTCCAGGGCAAGTCAACGTGGTTCATTTGGGTGGGTTTTGTTTGTGTTTTCGTTTTGCCCCTGGCAGAACCCTTGGCTTGAGGGGGGGATGTGCTCCCCTGAGGTGTGATTGCTCAATCCCCCTCCCCAGAACTGCAGTTCCTGTTGCCCAGGTAAATAAAAACCAGGAGAGAGCATTGCTGAGTAGACGGGCAAGGGGACCAGTCACTGACCCGCAGAGAACTGAAGCACAGCCAATTTCAGTGCACATTGGAAAGCTCAGGGAAGGACAAGGGGGGTCGGGAGGCGGCACAGAGAACGGAGGGAGGGAGGATTTGCATAAATATCATCCATCTTGTGTTGCAAAAACCCAAATGCTGCTGTGAGCTCTGGAGAGAGGCTCTGGCTGTAGCCAGCTGCCAGTGCTACCTGTTGGCACAACTCTGTGTGAGAGCGGCCATGAGAGGAAGGCTCAGAGGCCACTTCCTCCATCTGCTCTGCAAATTTAAACTTGAAAATAGATATATAGATAAAAAAAAAAAAAAAAAAAAAAAAAAAAAAAAAAAAGACTAGTGTTGCATGCTTCTGTAGACCTCTCTTCACCTCCCAGGGCTCCAGTGTGGCAGCAGGGCCAGGACACAGACCAGATCCCCAGGTGAGCAGTAGGTTGTTCTCTCTTCCCTCGCGCTCCTGGCTTAAGGCAGCTTCTGATTCGGCTCTTCCGTTTCCAACACAGGCACTGAGTTCTTGCAGGTAAGAGTTTGGGAACTGCACAGGTGCAGTGGAAGAGGAAAAGGATTGGGGAAAAGAGAGATGGACACAAACCTCAGCCTCGGGACACAGACCACTGTCCATTGATTCCCAGGAGAGAGGGAGTAGCAGCAAAAAAAGCATTGAACAGCCAGGCTGGAGGAGAGGAGGAGGACGAGCAGCCGAGCAGGGGCAGACCTCCAGCTTGGAAAGTGAGAGAAGGTGGCACTGTCCAAAGGGAGGGTGCCCTCCAGCTTTTCCCCATGGCCTGGGGGTACCCCCAGCCCGATGTGGGCACTCAGCCCCTTGTGCTCTGGGTTGGACGCTGCCGGGGAGCGGGAGGGCACGGGGCGGGTGAGCTGTCAGTGTCCAGTTTGCAGAGGCTCGTGCTCTCAGAGGTATTCTTGTAGAAAGTGCAGCAGCGTGATTTCGTAGTGCTCTCCTGACTCAGGGCACCGAATACTGTGTCTCTCGTTGGGGTAGATCTGTGCCAGGGCAGACATGGGGCATTGGTCATTCAGCAGGGACAGAATTCCCTCCCCTCAGCCCTGCTCCCTCCATCCAGTCTCCATCAGGACAAAGAAGTGCCAGGGAAGGGCGGGAGCACCCCTCCCTCACTGCAGCCAAGTGGGACACAACAGCTCGTGGAGGAGGAAAGTTCCAGGCCCCAGGGCAGCAGCCCTGCCTGCACATGCCACATCTGCAAGCGTGGAACAGCCACAGTGCCACCTCCCGGCCTCCTCCCGAGTCCAGCGAGTGCTCGCTGTCACCAGATCACAACAGCGTGTGGGGGATCTGCCTCCGTCCCCAGAACACACAGCAGGGAACTTTCTCCAGATTTATGGGAATTTCCCTCCCCACTCCTGTCCCTCCTACCTGCAGCTGGTAAGGTTTCCCAGCCCGGATTAGCTGCGATACCAGGAAGTTGGTGTGAAAAAAGTGCACATTTTCATCCAAAAAGCCATGGAGGATCAACAAACGATTTGGCCTGGACACGGGGTGAGAGATAAGGAAAGAAACAGGATGAGAAACCAGATGGAAAACACAATGAGGCACCAGATAAAAGCTCTGCAGAGGGTGTGAACAAAGAACTTCCAGCTGGACAAGCCAAACCCAAGCAAGAGCAGTGCCAGGCCGTGGCCATTGGCCTCAAGCCCTCCCTGGCAGGGGGGCTGGGGGTGCTATGGCCCAGCTGCTGCCGAGATAAAACAGATCAGAACCCCTCCACTCCTCTGGGACTGAGCAGAGGTCCAGGAGCAGGTGTGGGGTGGGTACTCACTCGTTGGGAAGCTTTTCCACGTGCAGTGCCACCGAGCCAGCCTCGTAGCCCTGCTGGTTGTTCTCGGGGACGTCCATGTAGCGCTCGGTGTAGCCGGTGTCGTAGGCCATCCACACGGTGACAGGGGCACCTGCTATAGCAATCTGTCAAACAGAGAGGTGCCACCACACAGCCTCCATTATCGCCTGCTCAACAGCCCAAGTGTTCCCTGCTTTCCCGGAGAGGCAGGAGAAAGGCTCTGGCCTGTTCTGTCACTCAGATCAGGATTCTCCTTCAGCAATCCCACACACAACCCAGATCCCTCCTCCTGCTGTTTCTCTTGTGGTCACAGTGGGAAAAAATTCCTGCACATCAGCACTAAAGGCCTCCCCTCTGCAAGGAGGAGTTGTGAACGATCCAGAAACTGTGTTGGGGACTTGGGATGGGGAATAGCACATCAGCATGTCCTTGTATGGCAGATCAAGCCATGCCAGAGCCATCCCAGCCAGGGATGAGCTGCAGCAGGACACAGGACGGGAGTCAGGAGCTCCAGGCAGGCAGGACAGGGGGACATTTCCACCTGTCCACCACAAACAAGTCAAAATGCCAATTCCAGCTGCCAAGAGGGACAGAAGTGTGAGAGCCAAGTGTCCCAAAGGTGCCAGCCCCACGTGCAGGCTCACCTTGAAGACGTTGGGTTTACAGATGAGCCCCATGAGGGACAGAAAGCCCCCATAGGACCAGCCGTGGATGGCGACCCGGCTCAAGTCGATGAACCCGTATTTTTCTGCTACATAATGTAAACCTTCCACCTGGTCCTCTATCTCCACCTGACCCTAAAAGGCAAAAAGGAGGCTCATGTTAGTGGACTTGATAAATTTAGAAACCTGAGACAGAAACACTCACACAGGAAATGAGCAGCCACCACCCTTAGGAAGGACAAATGATGGGAGATTCCCCAGCACAAGGAGGACGTTACCATTTGGTTTTTCAGGGCCCCTTCAAATTTGAGGCCTCGCTGGCATGATCCCCTTCCATCAATCACCACCACAGCATAGCCCAGGGATGCCAGCGTGTTCAGCCGCAGGTACTTGATGCCTTTGAAAGAGTTGTTCACCAGCTGCACCTGCACAAGGAGGGAGGAAGAGTTTCAGAGCTGAGCTGCTGCCTTCCAGTGCCTTCCTGTGTCAGTGGAGGATCCTGAGCTGGACAGCAGCCACTCATCGAGCTATCAGAGCCATGGAAATCAAACCACATGCTGGAAAAGTCATCTGAGGCTTAAGCAGAGGTCAAACACAGGGACAAAAAGAGTAGGTTTAGACTAGATAATAGGAGGAAGTTTTTTGCTGTAATGGTGGTGAAGCCCTGGCACAGGGTGCCCAGAGAAGCTGTGGCTGCCCCATCCCCAGCTGTGTTCAAGGCCAGGCTGGATCTTTAAACAACCTAGGACAGTGGAAGGTGTCCCTGCCCATGGCAGGGATGGCACTGGATGGGCTTTAAGCTCACTCCAACCCAAACCATTCCATGATTCCATGACAGTGTTCATTGCTACCCACGTGCAAGTCTTGATGCATGACTGACAGAGCTCAGCCCCAGCCCTGACCCCAGCAGTTCCCCTGGGTTTTTACCTGAGGGCCTCCATACACAAAGAGCACTGTGGGATGCTTCTTGCCAGGCTGGACATCGTGGGGTTTGTAGACCATTCCGTAGAGCTCCACGTCCGACTGCGTGCGGAAGTGGAAGATCTCCGGGGGGATGTAGTCGGGGGGACAGCCTGCAGCAGGAGGGTCACACAGAGTGCTGAGGGACTGAGCAGGCTCTGCTCCCACCCCCTGAACCAGCTCTGTCCAAAGCTGACCCTGAGCAGAGCTCCTTCAACACCGAACCACACCAAGGCTTAGCAAAGCCCCTCCCTGGGAAGCACAGCCTCCACCTGCCTGCACAGGGAAGGAAAATCTCACTGGCTGGGAATTCTCCAACTGTGCCACAACAGCAGCGTGGGAGAGGGTAACAACAGGCATGGGACAAAGTGTTTGCAGTAGGGGTTCAGGTGCTGCTGTGAGCTGTACCGAAACCTTTAATAACTGCAGTGCAGAATGGAGCAGCCACTGTATCCCAGGTACTTGTCCCTTCCCTCTTCAGACAAATCACAAATAATAAAGCACCTTGAAGTGTTCAAGGCCAGGTTGAACAGGGCTTGGAGCAACCTGGACTAGTGGAAGATGTCCCTGTCCATGGCAGGGCATGAGAACAGGATGGACTTTAATGTCCATTCTCACTTAAACCATTCAGTGATTCCACAGTAAAACCACATCCTTGTGTGTGTGTCAACTCTGTACATCCCAGAGCAGGACTTTTGCTCCATGTGTGAAACACATTAAAAGCCCACAGAACATTTCCTGGGCAAGTGAGAAATATCTCCCCCACAAGATAACATGATTCACCTTCCCTCAGACCCCTTCCCTCCCCGTCACTCTTGGCTGCTGCTGGGAGAGTTCTCACTGAAAGGCCACATGGGCACATTCTCCAGGACTTACTGGCTGCCTCCATCATGCTGGCCCAAAACTTGGGCTGCTTGTGGAGTGGGTCGTCGTCGGAGCCGCTGAGCTTGTAGATGTGCACACAGGGAGGAGTGCTCACACTGCTGTAGTGGCTGATGAACATGTCAAAGTTCTGCCAGGGAACACAGGAGAGCGAGGGAATGAGGTCCTGCACTGCCCACGTCTCGAGCAGCGCTCAGGGCTCTTTACTGGCCACGAGTCATTGCCATTCCCAGTAAGGATCCCTGTCAGTCAGGAGATGGGAATCCAAGGAACAACAAACCTGGCTCATGGAGCAGCTGTGGGAGAAGCCTGGAGTGGTGAGGCGCATGATCTCCCCGGGAGACTCGTAGCTGACCACGTAGAGGTGGTGCTCCAGCGGGGTGTCCTTCGTGCCTTGGAAATACACCAGCTTGGTGGCCTCATTGACCCAGATCTGTGCCAGGAGAGAGGGCTCAGGGACAGGCAGGGACAAGCTCTGCTCCTCTGCCAGCCCAGAACACACACAGACCATGACAGGGCTGCTCAGGGAAGGGAGTTGAGGAGCCAGAGAACACACACAGCCCTTGGGAGAGCTGCAGACAACACAATGCAGTGACAGAGAGCAGTCCCTCAAGCCCTTTTGTTAAAGACTCAAAACATTTGCTTATTAATGGGCATAGAAAGCTGGGCTTTGCTCCCTGCAAGTTAATAGGACGCCATCCTCTTAACAAGGAACATTCTGTGCTTATATGACATCTTACAGAACCATGGAATCATTTAGAAAACGGAAAAACCCCTCCAAGATCAACCATGAACCCAGCAACACTGTGTTCACCACTAACCCACATCCCCATGTGCCACATCAACATCCTTTTTAACACTTCCAGGGGTGGTGACTCCCCACTGCCCTGGCCAGCCTGTCCCAGTGCCTGATCACCTTTCCAGCACAGCCATTTCCCCCATGTCCAACCTAAATTTCCCTGGAGCAACATGTTTGCTTCTGCTCCTGTCCCTTGTTACCTGGGAGAAGAGCCCAACCCTCACCTGGCCACAGCCAGCATGGCTGGATTATAAAGGTACAGCTACCTTTTTTTCCAGCCATCATGGTAATGAATTCCCATTCGTGGGAGGACCAGTCTAACAGCTCTCAGCACCAAACTTTGAGAGACATTAAAATAGGTTTTACTGTCCAGATAAAGCTGTTTCTAAAAACCACCCAGTCAGGCAGGAACAGAGGCGACAGCTTTTAAATCCTGCATTGATCCAGCAACAGTAACTGAACTGAACTGTTTTTCCACCTTACAGTTTCCAAATGCTATTTCTGGCTAACCCACAGTTTGAAGACCCCTGTGAACAGCAAAGGGAAAAACATCCAACTCAATTGGCCAGGAAAACCAGGCAGAGCCCTGTGGAGCAACAAATGCATCAAAATAATTGCTGCTAACACAATTTTAGCCATAACACATGCAGGGAAGAGCTGTGGCCAAAATCAACAGCATGTACAGTGAGAATCCACATGGGGAGGGACAGCAGGTTAATTGCAGATTGAGGAAAAGCAGCAGAAACCAAAAGCTTGGAGCTGTTGGTCTTTTAAAAAGCGAGAAGTGAGAATCCAGATTAATTGGAAATGAACACACAAGGTCTTTATTTTGACAGAGTCACCTGGGAGTGTTAAAGATCAGACTCGGAGTTAATTCCTGAAGCAAAAATGAAACTAGGTTTCTACAAGATTAATAAAAATTCATTTCTGGCTGTTCTGCAAGCGACAACAGATACAGCTTCTCCATATTCTAAATTGCTTTATATTCCCCAGCTGCCTTGTTCCTAAAGGCTCTGTTGAGGGATCAGCTGGAGACCAAGAGTTCACTCTGAGTGCCAGGACACATTTCCACGTTGCAAGAACTCATTGGAGTTAAAATGCCTCAGCAAAGGCAGCAATCCCCAGCTTCTCCACAAAATGGTTCTTTGTTGCTCTTAAACCTCAGACTTGTGTCCTTTTTTATGGCCTGACCCACTCCTGGGATTTACCTAAGGAGCAATCCGAAGTCTGATTAAGAAGGCAATCAGATCCATGTGCACTGGCCTACAGCACTTCTGGGGAAAGCAGAGGCAGCAATAAAAACAGCAACAAAATGAAGCTTAAGCAGTTCTTGCAGGTCCCAAGTGTAAGAGAGAACTCAGGCCAGGACTGGGGGCAGACAATGCAGAGCTGAGCACTGCAAGAGAATAAAAATAACTCCTACCTTGGATCCGTGCCTCGCCAGCACCTCCCATTCCCCACCAGTCAGGGCAACCTCCTCCTTGATGGGACATTTGAAATCATCTACAAGAGAGACCACGAGCATAAATGACTGCCCTCCCCAAAGGACAGCACAGGGCAGCAGGAGGGGGAGCTCCCAGGGCTGCAGCCCTTACCCTCACTGTGGACACAGGGCTGCACCCACTCGTGGCTGCCTGGCTTCAGGATTGCTGTCACCCTGTACAGGTGACAGAACCCCGTTTTGCACTCGTTGGCTCGGATAAAGCAGAGCTCTTCCTCCTCCCCCTCCGGCTGGATGAAAGGATAGAAGATGTCATGAACCTGCCACACAAGATGAGAAACCTGTGAGTGATTTGCTTTATCAAACCCCTGATTCAACATCGAATTTGGGATTGAGTAGCAAAGCTGCCATAGCAAGGACTTGACACCCAATCAACATGAGAATGGTTAACTGAGGGGAGGAAGGGGCAGCCTGTGTTCTCCTCCCAGCCCCGAGCCTCTTACATTTATCCACACATCAGTGGTTTCTTCATAGATCACAAATGGCTGGACATTTTCTGGCACAGTTTTGGCAAATTCAGCACGCTGCTCCTCATTTTCTGGGACTGGAATAAAGAGTGCTGGAGGCAGAAGGACTAGCTGGAGCCTCTGCTGAGGTCTGTCTAGGAACATAGCCCAGGCACTGGGGAAAGAAGTCGGAGGTGAATGTCAGTACCACAGAATAGAGGTCCCTTTCCAACACTCAGAACATGCATCCCTTTCTTCCCCCTGCTGCCAGAAAGGATTTGGGCATCTGAATGCAAAGCTTTTCTCATCACTGCTGCTTTCTAATCCCCTGGAAGCTGTGCCAACACACACGCACTGCCAGACAGCTCTGGTATTTCACAGGGGTATCGCTCAGACGAGATGTCTGACAGATTTGCCAGTGCCTGTTCCAAGGGAGCACTGCTAACACAGCCCTGTCTCCAGAATGGAACTCCTCCTTGGACACCCCTCCATCAGGAAGCACTGTTTGTGCTCCAGCTCTCCTCCAGCTCAAGTGATCACCCTCCAAGAGCTCCGTCTGCAGCCTCCTCCTCGCGCTCTGGCAGGGAGAGGCACAGACCCAACACGAGTGCCAGGGGAAGGAGTTGCTTCAGCCCCAGCCCTGCTCCCCTCCAAGGAGAGTCCCTGGAAGTGGTGCTGCAGTGCAGGCTCTCAGCATGACAGATGGCAAAGCACAGCCACCCCAAGGCCTGTGAGTGCATCCAGGGGAGTTTCATCATGAAAGACAGATTTGAAAAGAGCCAGTTCTCCCCCAGCACCGCAGGATTTCAGGAACTGAGATATTCAGCACATTTAGATAAGCTTTGGTGCAGAACATCACAATCACCTCTGGGATTACCTGCTGGAAAGCTCTCTAAATTTCCTTTCCAGAGCAGAAAATTAATGATGAGTTACAGAATGCCACCTTCAAAGACAGCCAAGTCATCTTAACTTAATCTGCACACACACCAGTTAACAGCCAAGCTTGGGAGGGGGAAAAATGAAAAACTTTAAAATTTCATTCAGATTGGGGTGAATTCTGTAACTCTTCAGGCAAGACTGTGTATCCCATTTGGAGCAATAGCCAGCCCCAGAGCAATCCTTCCCTCTGGACACACTGCATGAAGGATGTGGCACCACAGACCCTGCCCCTGTCCTGTGATTCAGGCTTTGATGACAAACTGCGCCAACAAACAAAGATAAAACTGCCCACAGAACACCCTCATTTTCAGCAGGAAATGTTTAACACATTATTAACAATGTTTAACACATTGTTTAACACATTTCACCTGTGTTAAACACCTTCAGCTCCAAAGAATTCCCCAGGACTGCCCACTTACTGTATCAAGGTCATTTAACTCTGGTTGTGACAAACACCACAGCTCTGCTTCGTTCCTACTTTTAGGATGTCACAGCACTGAAGAAGCCAAATATTCATGTGCCATTTCTGGCACTCAGGGCTTTAAAACCAGGTCATGAACACAGCAGAAGCATGTCGAGGGTCTGCAACCAGAGGAGCCCTTGGGAAAGTTATTTTGGGAGGAAAATGGACTTACTATTTGCCATCCCGGGTCCATCCAGCACGGGCAATGTACTCCACAGTGGGAAACAAGGCAGCAAAGGGTTGCACCAGCTCTTTGTCCTGAGCACACACAATCTGCAGCAAAACCAAGGCCCAACATCAAATCAGAGCACCAGAGCTCATCACCTTCTCCCAGGGAAGCTCAGGGAGATGGCAGAACAAGGAAGTTTAGCTACTGGCATCAGCAAGGGTCAGGCCAGGAGAAGCAAGCCTTGCTGAAGAGTAGGAAGAGAAGGGAAAAACAGGCTTCAAAGCAAAATGGTTTTGGCATTCAGCCACAGGAAAGGACACAGGCAGGGACTGAAGCCCCCAGTTAGACCTGGTTCCAGCCCTCCTCTCTCTGCCATGGTGCACCAAGCAAGCCCCACTTTCCCCTTCCCTCCACATTCCCAGCTGAATCTCCCACAGAATGATTCTTGTCAGCATTTTCAAGTCTTTCTGTTTCTTGGATAAACACATTAGAGATCCAGCTATTACAAGAGAATAAAAAATCCAGACTAACACTGTTTAGGATTTCTTTGTGACCTTGTTTTAATTCTAGGAAGCTTCAAAAACCCTCCTGTGCAATGTCCCTTTCCGAATTATCACTTACCTTACCCTTGCTGTCTGTTTTAAATTCTGCCAGTTTCAATGTAATCTTGGGGTTTTTGCTGCCTGCAGAGAAGAAGTGAAAAAACACTGAGATGATCAAGTTGAACATTCTGTGGTTACACAAAATACAGCTTCTACAGGAGAACTGCCCCTGGTCCTACTGAAATGGCTCTGTGTGAATTTACAAATATCAAATATGTATGTGAGCAAACACCAGAGTCATTTTGGGAATGGGAACAGTTTGCTTTGCCTTCCCTAGCTGGCTGTGCATGTTCCCAGGAGGGAGAGGAAAGATGGGATTCAGAATGTATTCCACAATATGCCACCAGATATATTCCACTTCCTCAGCAATCCTTTCATTTAGGGCTGGGATTTAAAGTTCAGCCTTTCCTGCAGCAGATTTTGGGATGAGAGAGTCAATTAGGTCTCAACTTTTACAACCAGCTTCTACATCCCAGTAAGTGCCCAGATTAATGATGCAAAGTTTATAGCCCCAACTCCAGTGCTGATTCCAGCAGGAGTCCAGAGCTGCCTCAGCAGCCGCACGTGTTTCACCCACCTGTCCTGGGGTACCGGTAGGAATCTGTTTTTCTCTCCTCCAGGGCAGGTGAAGGAACATGAATTATCTCCACCTCTGACTCATCCACTTCCTCATACAAGATCCGCAGTGTTTTCACATCCTCTGAACCTGGGACAGAGAGCAGGAATGTTTACAACAGCATTTCCTGCTGTTTCTGGCTTGCCTGGAGCACTGGTGCAGAGGGAACACCTGTACAGCCCCAGCTCTTAGTGACCACCTACAAACACTCCACAATTATAATCCCCTCAGCGTTTTGTTCCTTCAGATCATCTCCCCAGGAACAGCCCAAAGGAAAACCATGCTCAGAACCTCATTCCTAGCTGGAGGTAGCAGTCACATCACCAGGAATTGATGAGCAGAGCAGTGACTGACCTTCTGTGGAAGCTGTGGGACACCACCAATAGCCCGTGAACCGATCGAACTCCTCCTGAATGACAAAAGTGGCTACACCAGCAGACTTGGGGTCATCCAGAACATTGGATAAGCCTGGAGAGGAACAAAGACGAGACAGCATTTGCATTTACATCTCCTTGGAAAATGCTGACTCAGAAGACAAATGCACTTGTAAGAAATAATCCAGGAATGTGGGTATTGCAGGCCAGAGTCCTCAGCAGGAATTCCCTTCAGGGGGGAGGAAGCCCCATACCTTTGTGGCAGTACGTCATCCGCCTCTCCTCGCCCGTCTCGATGTTTGCCACCCACAGGTCGTTGTTGTTAATGAAGGAGAAGAAGGCTGGGTCAGCAGGGCAGATTTTGGGATCCATCCGTGGCCCCGTGCACTGAGTCTTGATCTCCAGAGGCTTCATTGGAGACACCTATGGCAAGAGACACACACACAGAGCTGGGTGCCACATCAGCTCCCAGCTCTGCAGAGAAAAAGCCTAAATCAGAGATTGAGCACAGCCTATGATGGCAAACTGTCCCTGACAGGACACAAGAGCAACCACCATAACCAAACAGATGAAGATGTGGAAGATGTGGACCTGCTAGAGCAGGTTCAGAAGAGCCACAGAGATGCTCCATGGGCTGGAGCCCCTCTGGAGCCAGGTTGGGAGAACTGGGAATGTTCACTGAAGGAGACTTCATAGCCCCTTGCAGTGCATGAAGGGGCTCCAGGAGAACCTCCTGGGAGGGTGGGGAGGCCCTGGCACAGGGTGGCCAGAGCAGCTGTGGCTGCCCCTGGATTCCTGGAAGTATCCAACGCCAGGCTGGATGGGGCTTGGAGCACCCTGGGATAGTGGAAGGTGTCCCTGCCCATGGCAGGGGGTGACACTGGGATGGGCTTTAAGGTCCCTTCCACCCCAGTCCAGCCTGGGATTCCACATGCAGCCATCTCCAATCCAAACCATCAAGCCCCTTTGAGGTGATTCCATGAAATCCCTGGCAGACTCACCATGAACCCATTCTTGCCCCCATCTCGACAATGGAAGAGGCTGTTGCTGGCCTGGAAGAGGAACAGGCCACTCTCACTGTGGAAATCATAAGATGTTATCCCAAAGACCCCCAGTCTCTTGCGTTCCCTCAAGAGCTCCTCCTCTCTGGAATACATCCCGTGGTGAGGGGTTGCCTAGAATTGAAGGAAAGGAATATCTGAAAGGATCTGCAAGGAGAGGAACGTTCACAGGAGTGCTCTGAGCCTGTCACAACACCCCAGCTCAAACAGGCAGCAGTGTCAGGGTACAGGTCCCCAGTTCCAGTACTCCAGGCTACAGCTGTGGGGTCCAGGAGGCCTAAACCCCCCATACCCCCCAAATCTCCCTCTACAGGAGGGCTGAGCTGTGAATCTCTCAGTTCTACAGTTGTCACTTCAGCATGAAGTGAGAACAGCTGCGCTTGCTCTGCTTATGCAAATCAGATGTAACCAATTAACTTAATGACGTTATCTGCAGCCTTCACAAACAGTTTCCATGTCAGACACTGCAAACAAAAGTTCTTCCGGGATCTTAAATTACCCTGGAGAGGACTGACAGCCCAAATGGGGTCAAGACAGATAAATTCTGTTCCACCAGGAACTTTTTAAGTAGGGCTGAAAAGACCAACACCCTCCAGTGCTGTCAGTGACAAAGGACATGAAGATACTGAAACCAGGGAGGGGAAAATTCCCTCCCTTTCTGGTGCACTCACAACAGTGTAAGGCAGAAGCAGCAATTTAAACTCAACTTTCCCAATTTTTTAAAAGCAGGAAGGATGATAGACAGCACACAGGTGTCCCCACCACAGCATCACCCACTTTCCCCAGGCACTGACAACCCAGGCTCTTCCCACTCTGCCTTACCTGAAAGTGATCCAGCATCTGTTTCCAGGACAAGAGCAGCAAAGCCTCCTTCCGTACCTTTTTGGGAATCTCTGAGTAAAGAAGGGAATTCTCTCTGCTACCATATGGCATTCCTATTAGGAGGACAAAAACATCATCCTACTTAAAATGAATTACCCAGGACAGAGAGGCTCACAAGCAAATTCAAACAGAAGTCTGGAAACAGGGGCTGGGGCTACCCAGAGACCTTTACCCACATTCCTTCCCAAGCAGCTCCCAGATCAATCCCAGAATAACATCTAAACCACTTAGATATTGATTTGTTTGGAATTTTCCTAAGCAAGATTTAACACTACCCCACCTCTCCAGAATGTTTTAGGTCCAAATTTCCCCTCTGTGCTCCAGATCCACTCTAAGAGCCCCACTCCTTCAACGGGTGACTCAACATTACTCTCCACACTTCTCTTACAGAATTTTGCTACAGGGTCCTGATTCAAGCCAAGGCAGCAGCTTGCAAAGGGGAAGGAAAAGCTTGGAAGCTCCAGAGAGCCCATTCAAATGTGAAACAGTATCCTACAGAGTCAAAAGACCTTGTCATTTTACATAAGCTTTTGACTGTGGTTATCAAATGAGCTCCTGGCCTTCATCCAACTTCCAAAACAACCATCAAATATCCTGCCACGTGATTTTGACAGTTTCCACAAAAACAAAGACCATGAACTTGCCCTCTACTTATGCTGCAGAGACTCCCTGGATCAGAAATTCAGACAGGGATATGTGCCCTGATACTGCCTACTCTTTACATGTTCTGGGCAGAACAGAGAGATTTCTGAGCTGGCTGACCCAGCAGTAGTTACTTCAAATTAAAACTGAAATATTAATAAGTGCTCAGGAAGCAGAGCAATATGTGAGGATCTAATCCTCAGAGATCTAGGAACACCAAAGTGCTGAGCATGTGGTGTTTAACATAAGCAGCATCTGCCACGATACGACATAAAACTCTGTGGGGATGGCCCAGGAATGATTGAGGATGGCCATACAGGAAAAACTGCAGAGAGGAACAAATGACTCTGGACACACATCTGACACTCAGGCAACTGTGATCTGGACTTCCCTTCCCCTTATGTTAGAACTTTCTCCACTGACCTCAGGCTGACTACAATCAATTGGCATTTACATGGAAAATATTGCCTTCCTCCCCATAAGACAGTTTACTTTGCTTCCAAGTGAAATATTCAACCCTACAGCAAAGTTCATCAGGAGTCTCCATCCACTCTCAGTTTCATTTAAACCCTTTAAAATGTTATTTCATGCTGGGGCAGTAACAGCACACTGAGTTAAACACTTGTGAACTTACAGGCTGCCCAGAGGAAGCCGTGGCTGCCCCATCCCTGGGAGTGTCCATTATTATGGCAAAAGAATCAGCATTTAAATCAGCATTTACCCTTTATTAGGGACATCTGAGAAGAGGTACCCTGGGATTACCTGGCTGATGCTGCTCTTAAGTGAGGGATTAATCTGCTCTAAGCCCTGTACAATTCCTTAAGGAAGGAAACACTGAAAAGGCACTCGTGTATCCTCATTCCTGGTTCTGGCTCCTGGAACAGTCACACCCTGGCAGAACACCAACCACCCAGTAGCTGGTTTGGTTGCCATTTCATACAACAGAACATTAAAAAAAATTTTAAATTAGCCACTTAGTTCTTTAATCATCTAGATCAAAACCAGTATCAAAGTGAACTGGAAATACATTCAGCTTTAAATCAAGCCTCACTGCTCAGACTTGACAAGAAAAATATGCCAGCTCTGGATCCTGCCCTTCAGAGCAGCACTTGTGTCCCAAAAATTAATGAGAACTACACAAATCAAGTCACTGGCACACAGGAGCTGCTTAGTGACAACACAAATCAGTCCCTCAAATCCAGCATCCTACAGTCACCTACACTCAAAACCTGGAAAAAGAAGGAAGAACAGCAAGGTCACTTCAGGGCAGCAGTAACTGCACAGAGTTGCACATCTGGCAGTTTTTGTACTGGCCCAGTAATGATCAGCTCATGCCCCAAAGCACAACAAATTCTTTATAGTCTATAAAGCTTCCCATGTTACCAGCCACAAAATTATCCAGTTAGTAAAATCCAACAACTCTGTCACTAATTACATCGTGGCTCCATCTGTAACAAGGGACCTGTACAACACAGAATTCTGCTTTCAGTCCCACTGAAGGAAAGGGATATTTCCCTGCAAATGCCAGGAACAGCTCATTCCCACCTCAATTTTCTTCCCTGCTCTTGAAAGCATCCTACCTTCATGGTACCTAATAAAGCAGGAGACACCACCACCCTGCCATTAATATGTTGCAACATGTAATTAGTCATTACCGACCACGAATTTCTTGGAAAGTCAGTCTGGTTAATGAAGCAAGTAAATCCCATTTCTCCCAAGCTACAGAGGCATGAGATAGTCCCCTCTCTTGCCCCATCCCCTGCGTGAGAAAGGATGTTGGCTGGCTGGCCAACATTTCCCCTTGTCACAGCTGATCCCTGTGTCTGAGGCTTGTCTGGGACTGGGCAGTCCCTGCTCAGAGCCAGGCTTTGCGGAAGATCCTGCAGGCCTTGAGCAATCTCAGTTCCCAAATCTCACACAGGGAGATCCCTCCCATCCCACCCCTTCCCTTCTCTTGCCTGCTGAGTTTGGAAGAGCCCCACATTCCCCCGGACGCTGGCACGAGGCTTACCCAGGTAATAGAGGCGGTGAGAGTGCGGGCTGGACTCCTCTGTTTTCCGGACAAACTGGAAATCATGGGGAGCTTTGTTCACTATCATGCCCGAGTACTTCCTGCTGCTGTGAATAATGTCACGCAGCCCATCCCAAGAATGCTTTTGCACCTGGAATTGGGAAGGCACATCCTCCATCTCGACCACTTCGGAGCTGTCCGAGAGCGTGTCCACTGCAGTCATCCTCGCTTCCCCTTCAGAACTGGGCAAAAAACTGAGGGAGGAGTAGAGGGAGAGAATTAAGCTTTAAAATTAAGCAGGTGATCCTTAAACTACAGATCCTGGGATTCTCTGCACTCAAGGATTTTAAACACATTGAAAGGAAAAGTCCATCGCCCATCCCTTATGAAATCCTGTAAATGAAGATATTGACCTCAGAAAACTCTCTCTCCCAGGGCTGGCTCTAGGAATAAGCTGTCAAAGGAAGCTCAAGCAGCAGATTCTGGTGCAGACAACAAGCAGCTTGACTCAAAGGAAAACCACTCCAGGAATTCGGATGGATATGTCATCAAAGCTATGACCTATCATAAAGGCACATAGACTCCTGCCCTGTGAGACCACAGAAGTGGAATCCCCTTCCTATCCCAAAGGAAAACCTGCCCATCGCTTGGGGAGAGAGGTTCAGACCCAAGCACAGCAATTCACTTACCTGAGGAGATACTGAGGCCAGGAATGAAGTAAGAGAGATGGGAAAACAGGAAAAAAAAAAGTGCAACTGCTTTGCTAAGAGAGAGAGAAGGCAGCAGGAGCAGACCCTGGTAGTATCCTGAGAAACGTGGCACACATTCCTCAGAGATTTCCAAATGAGCAGGTGTGGAAGGAGAGGACAAGAACCGCCTCCACGTTAACACAAATGTTAATTTGAGGTGAGGTGGACCCACAGACTTGCCCAAGGTCAGTGATGTCATCCACTGCAAAGCAGGAATGAGCTGAGGACTAGGGAAACCTGTTTCTGACACCCCACTTGAGAGGCAGGATGTCCCTCCAAGAGGACATTTGAGGGGTCTTGGAGGTACCTGAAAGAATATTACAGAGAATTTCAGAAGAACTTCAGTTTACTGGACAAAATTAGCTTGGATAATTTTGCTCCAAGGAGACAGAATCAGCCTTGTGCAAGGGCTGAAAATGTAACATCTCCTCAGACTCCTAAGTCCCAAAATTGTACAAAATGTGCCAAAAGTAACACAAGAACAAGCTCCCAAAATAATTCTGTAGGTACTCCTGGTACCTACTGCCCAGCAGTAAATCCACAGCTTGAAAATGGATAAAGAGGAGTATTTTCCAATCAAAGGCAGGCAGGAAGCCCAAGTGAAACCACAAAAGAGATGTGGGATGTTTTAAGACTGTGTGTCTGTGGCCTCTGCCTGTATCCAGGCTCTCCACTGCAGCAGCTAAAATCACAGCTGAAGGCAGAAGTGCTGCCTGTCAGAAACACATGACAGAAAGACCATGAAAATCCATAAACTGAGTGCAATTCTCCTAACCCCATCCTACTGCAGGTCAACGGAGCCAGTTAAATACTCTGGCTTTAGCTCACAAAGCCTGGCCCTTGGGTAACTCACCCAGCTGATGAGTCCATCTCACTCAGCCAGGCTGGCTCCTCACAAGTGAAAGTTTAACCTTTAAAACCAACCCACAAATGTGATACTGGTACCTGTCCCCAGCTGAACTGGAGCCTGGAGCCCCTTCCAAAATATAGTGTCATGATTTTATCATGTGAACAGCACAGCACTAAGCTTGGCACTGTTGTCATCCTGGTGATTTCGACACTAGAATGGAGTGGGGAAGTGATAGAAGCAAAGCAGCCACCACACAAACTGAGGTGGGAGTGCTGGGAATTACCACTGGCACTGCTGGAGCTTGGTAGACTCTCATAAAATCACAGAATGGTTTGAAGTGGAAGCAACCTTAATGATCATCTAATACCAAACCTCTGCCATGGGCAGGGATACCTCCTGCTAGAAGGGAAAAAAACTCCTAAAACTTAGGTCCTGGCATGATACAGAGTAGAAGGAAGCTCAGATTTCTGCCTCTGTCACTACAGCCACCTCTGGAAAAAGTCGTAGTCAGTATTTGGCAACACTGTGTACGTAAGTAAATAAGTACATGGAGTAACTTATCTCAGAGTAGATTTTGGGATTACATTACTCAAATGTGAGCTGGATCAAAACACCAGTTATTAACCATCTTAAGAAAGGCAGCAATAGCACATTGAAGATTTCCACCTTGCTGGAGTAGCCCTGTCCCTTCTGCCCCACGCTGAGGCAGGGACTGAGATGACTCAGAGCTGTTGCAGGAACACTGCTCTCTCCTCTCCCAAAAATCATGGAGCTGCCCCTCGGGGGTCTTTTAATGCCATTTGTGCCCTGTCAGGTGAGGGGGGTGAACCACCCAACCCTCCTCTGGGGGAAGGTGTGAGTCTGGAGGGGACAACAAGCACAGGTGGGAAATCAGAACCCGGAAAAAACTGTATTGGAAGTGAGTGAAACAAGTTATTGTCCTGAGTCACTTTCTGACTCACAGATCCTGACACAGAGCTCCCTGGCTAGGACTGTACAGATGGGATTTCTCAGAACCCTCTCTCAGTGCAGAGGTGCTTGCTGCTCTGTCCCACAGCACACAGAGGCCACACAGGGGCCTAGACATACCTTCTCCAACTTCCTGCAGTCTCGTTTTCCAGACGAACCCTCTTTATCTTCTGCATTAACTACTCAGAAAGCTGGGCAGGACAGGAAACTGGGGAGGAAGAGGGGAGAAAGGAGATTTCATACAACTGCTGGGTAAAAGCATCTTCCACAGGCCACATTTCCAGCTGAGTGGGGAGGCATAAATAAATCCTTGGGTTTTATTCCCAAATCTGTTCTGTCAGCACAGCCTGGGTTTGAACAGCCCTGATAAATCTGAGAGACTTCATCTGAACAACGAGGCTCAGTGAACCCTGTGGTGTGCCTCGTTCCCTCCCAGAAAATTCTTCTTAAAATCCAGGAATCTTGAGTACTGAACCTTTCTGTCACCCCCTTCCGAAAATCCTGAAATTCTTGCAAGTATCAGGTCCTAAAAACTGACAAAACAGAGGTCTGGTCCATACACTTAGAGGGAAGAGTCAAACAAAGGACACACCATAAGGAGCCAGCCAGAGGGTCACAGTCCCACCTGGGACATGAACAACACATTTATCTTCAAAGCCTGAATGCTGCTTCCCTGTGCCTCAGCCTGCTGCCACGAGGAACCCTGGCTCCCCACACCAATCTGCTCTCCAGGAGCACAGGAAGGTGCTTCACTGCTGTCTTATCTCCCCAAATACAAAGGTCTTTAAGCTCTGAATCACAGACACACTCAAGACCCGCCACTGCCTTTTGTCGAGGCTCCTGCTCTCCCCAAACAGCCATTTCTCCACCAAAAGCGCACTCACAGGGGACCAGGAGAGACAAAGCCTCACAAAGAGAACTCCTCCGCTGCAGAGGAGAGCAGAGAGGGAGGAAGCAGCAGCATTCAGCAATTTAAGGGCAGTTTTTGATGCAGGCATGAAGGGCAGCAGGAGTGATGCTCAGGAATGCTGAGTAACCTGGTCTGATCTCCCAGCTGACCCTGCCCTGAGCAGAGGCTGGACCAGAGACTTCCCGAGGTCCTGCCAGGCTCGGCTGTTGTGTGATTTTAATGATTCTGAGGAACATCTTAGCCCTCATTGCACCCAGCCCAGATCACACATTTCACACAGAAAAGGAACAGTAAAATCTTAAACCAGGGAGGAAAAAAAAAAAAAAAAAAAGAAACTGAGCAAAATACACAAAAGAGATCAGGAACCAGTGTGAATCATTCGGGAAGAGCCGATGGAACACAGGAAAAGAGTCACCTACAGGAGCCCTTACAACGTGTCCCTGTCGGGGCCGGGAGCTTTAAGATCTCCAAAAATTAAAGCAGCCGAGGGTGGGATAAACCGGTGGAGATTTCTCCAGAGAGGGATGAGCTCTGGCAAAGGCTGCCAGCAGCCCTTGTCCCTGTGCAGCTCTCGCCGGGAGCTCTGCCCTTGGCGCAGAGGAAAGGCCGGGATTCGGGATAGCAGGAGAGGGGGAATCCCCGGGCACGGAGCATCCTGTGCCCCCGTCACCCTCACGGCTCTTTCCCGTGGAAGGCGAGCGAGCAGCCCCTCACCCGCCTGCGCCCAGCCGGGGCTGTTGGGGGGGACACGGGACCCCCCTCCAAGGGCAGAGGGGCCCCCCATCAGCGCACCCATGGGCAGCCTATGGGGGGAGTGAGCTGCAAACGACCCCCTGAGGGCCAGGCCTGGGGCCAACCCGGGCGAGCAAACGCCCCCAGGGGCAAGGAGAGGCCGCCGCCGTGCCGAGAGGGGATAGAGCCCACGGAAGGGGCAAACACCGCACCCCCCCGGGCACCCCCAGCCCAGGGCGGCGGGGATGCGGCCCACGGAGCGGGCAAGCCCTCCCCGCCCGGCTCAGCCGCCCCTCACAGGCGTGGGCCCCACCCAGCCCTGCCCGTGCCGGGGCGGGACCCTCCGTCCCCGCCATCTCCCCCCCGCCCCCCTTCCCTTCCTCACTCACCGCGGGGCGCGGCGACCTCCCCGTGCCGGGCGGCGGTGGGGGCGGCTCCTGCGCGGGAGGGAGGGCGGGGGAGGGAGGGGGCGGCGGCGGCTCCGTCAGTGCCGCTCCATGTCCCGGGCGCGGGGCAGCCCCGGAAACGGGGGCGCGGGGGCGGCGGCGGCCACGGCGCGACCTCTCACCCGGCGGCGGAAGTGGCGGGAGAGCGCGCGCGGGCGCGCGCGCGCGCGCGCGGCGGGAGCGCGCCCGGGCGGCGCCACTGCCTCTAGCGGGGGTGTGGGAGATGACTGCGGGAGTACGGAGCTATTAGAAAATCCCACAGAATGGATCAGGGGTTGGAGAAGGCCTCTGAGGTCGTGGAGTCCAACCTGTGACCCATAGTCACCTTGTCATCCAGACCACGGAGCTAAGTCTGTCCTTAAACACCTCCAGGGACGGTGAGTCTGCCGCCTCCCTGGGCAGTCCGTGGCAATGTCTTCTTGGAGAGGGTGGGCACAGAGAGAATTGAGGCTGATACAGGGTAAGAAAAGCACGGAGAGAAGATCCTTCCTCTCCCTCAGAGAAGGGCCCCAAACTCAGCATTTATTGCCATCGTGGGGCGGCTGTGGAGCCATTCTCATCTTTCATTGTGCTTTACCCTGTGTTTCAGGAGAGTGGTTGGGTTCCGCTGGGTGATGCTCCTGAGGGAAGCCAGGAAGGTCTAGAACAACGAGCGTTGGTGGTATAGTGGTTAGCATAGCTGCCTTCCAAGCAGTTGACCCGGGTTCGATTCCCGGCCAACGCACACCGTTTTTACTCTTCCTCATATTATCTTTTTTTTCCCCTCCGTTTCTCACCGATCCGAACCGAATTGAGATGCACCGACACGCAGAGCGCCCGCTCGGCCGCGCTTTGCCCGCTTGAGCCCCGGCGGGAGGCGGGCGCTGGTCAGCGACGGGCCGAGTGGTGCCGGTTGCTTCTCTTCCCAACTCGCGGTGGAGACCCCGAGTCGTCAGGAGACGGCGGGGAAATAAATAAATAAATATCTCCGAATTTTAAAAAAACCCCACCAAAATTGTAAGCCCCTCCAAACCAAAACAACAAAGAAATGAACAGCCACAAAAAACCCACCCCGAGGCAAAGAAAGAAAAAGGAGATGTTTCCGCCCGGGATCGAACCGGGGACCTTTCGCGTGTGAGGCGAACGTGATAACCGCTACACTACGGAAACCCGCTGTGGGAGCGTTTGCCTGGCGATAGCTCATGTTCTCACTATGGCGGCTGAGGGGGCGCGGGTTTCCCTCACGGCAACCTCAAAAAAAACCTCCCGCAAACCCCTAGAAGCGCCGCGTGGGACTCCCAGTGATTATCATGGATGACTAATTGGAGTTCCCAGAAACGCGCTGGTGTCAGGAGAGGACTGAGGTGCGTGTCCCGGGCAGTGTTTCGGGGGCCCCCTCAGAGACGGCGCAGCCCCACAGGGAGGTTCCCGCTGAGGGGGCGCAGGGCGCTGCTGAAGAAATGTCTCTTTTCCCTGAGGCAGCTGCCACCAGATGTCGGTAGAATAGTGGCGACAGGGAGTGGAGCTCCCTGGAGAGCCACCCGGGAGGGACAGGACCCGCCTGGCCCAGGGGACAGGGGCTGCAAGGGCCCCCAAGGACAGGCCTGTTGACAATCACAGATTCACAAGATGCCAGACTGGTTTGAATTGGAAGAACTTTAAAATCTCATCTCATTCCGCCCCTTGCCATGAGCAGGGATACCTTCCACTGTCCCAGGATGCTCCAAATCCCATCCAGCCTGGCCTTGGACACTTCCAGGGATCCAGGGGCAGCCACAGCTGCTCTGGGAATTCCATTCCAGGGCCTCACCACCCTCAGTCAAGAGCTGACAATCCCAGATAGTTCTAAGTTTGTTCCTCTTACCCTACTGCAATGTTAACAAATTGCTTAATGGCAATCCTTCTCTTTTTGGTAAAATCTCAGCCCTTGGAATCAGGTGGTAACATGAGAATTATGTTTTCCTGTTTTGTTTTATTTGCTGAAGTCTATTTTATGCTCTGCTGGCTGCAGAGAAAAGCTTAGAATGGAGAAATGAATCATAAACTCAGATGAAAGCAAAAAGGAACCTCACTTTTAATAACACTTTCTCTTAATAAAATCTACTTTTAATTTTACAATTTCATTTTACAATTTTGTAGCTGATCTTTTGATTTGGGGCCAAAAGGGGTAGAGAAGAGGTTGTCACTCGTCCTTTAACTTCAGGGCTTGCCAGTGCTTTATTCTGATCTGATTTATGATAAGGATTATAATGTTACAAGTCCGTGACAAACCCGATGTCTCGGGACTTGCTTGCTTCATGTTGTTGTTAAACATCCTGGAATGAAATCCTTTTTGCCTGCAGCTGGCAGAGCTGCAGAGAGGACTGCTTACAACCTTTGCACTGAGCATCAGCTGAGCGTGCTGGGGCAGAGCCGATCAATAGCCGGGGGCAAGGTCCCCTCCCTCGAGCAGGGGGAAGCGGATCTGTGAGTGACCCGAGACCATCCATGGGAAGATTCAAACGCTTTGGGTTTTGTTTTCTTCTGCAGCCCTCTTCCAGCCTGGCGATGGGTGGAGAGGGGAGCCGCAGAACAGACAGCGCCAGGGAGGAAGCTCTTGGAGGGAAGAAGGGAGGAAGCTCTTGGAAGGTACCTGCGGGAGGTAGAGGCAGGAATTCCGTGAAGACGTCGTGCTGTCGGTGTGAACTCCCCAACCCACCCGGATCCCGCGGTGGTGCCTGGTTCTGGTTCTGGCATCGCCACACCGAGTCGTGGGCTCTGGATGCTCCTCGCGTGGGCAGCGCTGGCTCTGGGGGCCCGGACAAAGCCCCCTCTTCCCGCTGGTTCCCGCTTGCTGGAATGGCTCCCGGGGATGTTCTGGCTTTTCTGACAAAGATCCATTGTCAGGGACGGCTCAAACTTTGCCCGCAGGACAAAGATCCTTCAGCATTCTCCCTTCCAGTCCCTGACCTATCCCACTTCCTCCACTCCCAGCACTTCCCACCCGGGTGGCGCTGCTGGGTGTGGGAGCCCCCTGCGCCTCACCGGCTCCCCGCGGACGATCCCCGGAGCACGAGAACGGACTGTGTCAGGGAAAAAAAAATAACCCGGGGGCTCATTTGGAGGTGAAGGCTGGATATTCTCTTCTATTACCACCAGCATCTGCCCTTTCTGAGCGAGGAGCCCTCCCCCAACTCTCACCAGCGGCCCTGCTCGGCTTTGTTTCCCTGACACGCTGCGCTGGCTGCACAGTCCCATTCTCCCCTTTTCCTCCCTCCACTCCCAAAGCCTGCGTGGCTGTTCCAAGAGGGGAGCTGGAAGCATCGTGGAGCAGGAGAGCTGACAATCAGGGCCGGGAGACAACGCTGCTGCCGTGCACAATACCCCCCGCAATTAGCCATTCATTTCTTCTGCCTCTGAAACGGGGAGCCCAGCCCTTGTGCTGGGAGATAAAACAAGAACGGCTTCAATAGCACTGATTTAAATTAGGTCAGGCTGGCTTTTGTGTGGCAGGGACCACACAATAGCTGTCACACGACGGCGGAGGGGAGCAGCATAAAGGAAAAGAGGCCAAGCAAGTGGCACAGATGCTGGGAGTTGGTGGGTGCTGGGACATCGGGGGGTGTGTGCCTGGGGATAGTGGAGGGGCAGACACTCAGCACGTGCTGCTGAGGCATAAAAGGGGTGGCATGGTCAGCAGGGGACAGAGAGCTTGTTTCTGCCACACCACAGCCATGTGCCCCTGGGGATCTTTAACCATCACTGGTTATGAGACAAAAGGGTGACAAGTTTTGGACCCCTCAGGACAAGAAGGATATTGAGGGGCTGGAGTGTGTCCAGGGAAGGGAACTGAGCTGGGGAAGGGTCTGGAGCGCCAGGAGCAGCTGAGGGAGCTGAGAGGGCTCAGCCTGGAGTAAAGGAGGCTCAGGGAGACCTTCCTGATTGTTGGGGTGTCCTGGGCAGGGCCTGGAGTTGGACTGATGATCCTTGGGGGACCCTTCCAACTCAGGGTATTCCATGATTCCATGACCTGAGTTGCAATTCTCAGCATTGCCCAATTTCTTTCCCCTCATAAGTTCCCCAAAAGTCCATAGCTGGCCTGAACACCTGACGTGCTGTGAAATCCTACACTGGCTTCTTTACGGATGGGTGTGCTTGGGGAAATACCATCAATTCCCTCAAACTGATCTCAACTCAGGCTCTCAAAGCCATCTGAGTGTCTGCCTTCAGAGAGGGGTCCTGGGGACAGTTTTCCAGGAGGATGTGAGCACTGGAGCCTTGTCCCAGTTCTCCCCCCAGTTTCATTAATATCCTTATTGCTGTTTTTACAGTGGCAATGCAGATGTTCATGTTTATCTGGCCACGGGAGAACACGAGAGCAGCGTGCTCAGAGCTATCAGCAAGAGCCTGATCTTTTCAGCAAGCTGTTGTCATGGTCTAAATGAATTTATCCAGGTAAGTCCATATGCAAAGGAAGGGCAGGTTAGTTTAAAATAAGAGTCCACCCCTTCAAGTCTCCCAGGAATAAATGAATGGTCTTTTGTGCCCCAGATTGGACTTTTACAGGTGCCACTTTGCTACAGTTGGGCCAAAAACTAGTGGGGGAAATTGTGGTGTGGAAAAGTGGAAAGATGTAATCAGCCACTTAATTCAGTCTTTTTGGAAGGACAGCTTGATATTCTTTTGCAGTTGCAAGAAAAAGCTGCAAACAGAAAACAATACTTAAGAAAAATGTTCATTGTATTACAAAGTCATAATTTGCATGCTAAAATTGCGAGTGTTATAATTTCTACTACTGATAGTAAAAAAGTAGGTGAGCCAAAGCACTGAGAGTGCCAGCCAGTGCCAAGAGGAGGAAACTAGGTTAAGCTGAAGTATCAGTTGTTCCTATTCCCCTTCATTTGTTTGTTCACACATGAATAATATTTTTTTTTTTTTTTTTAATACAAGACAGCTTAGAGCTACCCTGGGCCATCAGCTACAGTGGCCTACATAATTCCCAGGCTGATTTAAACACACAGGCAGTGGAGTATTTGGTGGCCACCAGCTGATATTGGAAAGACAGGCTCTAAAAATAAGTTGTCCTTTTTAACAGTAAATGTAATTAAGCACTGAAATAGTGCCTGTTGTAGGGAGGTGGCCCTGAAGGCAAGGAGCCAAAACGAGACATGTTGTTAAAAGGTATGTTCCCTTCAGCAGATGGTCAGAGCTCTGGTACATGAAGCACCCAGTGAAATTATCCACCCAGTTCCTGTAGGAAGCCCGTCTGGAGCAACCATAATAGCCCTAATTTCTCTCAAAATACAAATATATGGCTGCTAGTTTTCACTGCTTCACAGCTATACTATTTGGTGTATATTTAGCTGTTTAGTTGTGGGAACACAACAAAATCAGCAACAGCCCACTTTGGTTTGCGTTATGATTTACTTTCTAAAGCCCACACTGCAGCAGAGACTGAAGGTGCCCAGGTACCAAAAGCAGTTTAACTGTGGTAGCACAAAAATGTGTTGTCTCTCAGGGGAAGGTTAGGTGGAATATTAGGAAAAGGTTCTTCCCCCAGAGGGTGGTGGGCACTGACCAGGCTCCCCAGGGAATGGTGACAGCCCCAAGGCTGCAAGAGCTCCAGGAGCATTTGGACAACACTCTCTGTCCCTGCACGTGGGGTGACCCAGAAGCAGAAGAGCCAGGAGTCCAGCTCTTGTTGACAGCTTAGGGGGGTGATCATTGTGGGTTCCAAACAAGAAGACATAAAAGTTATATCTGATCATGTTATTAGTGCAGACATCCATATATAAAAATAAATCAGAATGATACAATTATGTGGATATAGGTAGAGCTCGTTATTCTCCAGCAAATGGCATCATCTGGGATGCTCCTGAGTTGTGACTGTGTATTTCTGAGATGGCCTCTATAACCTGAAATACTCATTGGAGTCCTTCAGCTCTCCAACAACCCAAAATCCACTGCAGAAAATAATATGTTCTGCAGAAGATTGGTTCATTCTCTGAATATTTATTTGCTGGTTTGGGCTGGGGTATTTTTCTATTCTTATTACTACTATTATTTGTTTTGTTTATTTCTTCTCCTTTTATCAGCTCCAGCTGAGACAAGGGAGGGTGGGAGGAGGGTTTTGTTCCTCTGGAGATAACAGGAGGCTGTGCCTGTGCAGCCATGGTGACAAGATCCAGGGCGCTTTCTGGCTTCTAAGCAATTTGCTCCCCACCCCTGGCTCCCAAGTAAAAGTGGGGCAGAGATAGAAAGGAGCTTTTGTTTCTCAAGTGCTTCAGCTGTTACTTCTAATTAAGCAAAGAGCTCCAGTGCCTTCCCACTCCCCAGCTGAAGGAGGATGGAGCTGGGGCAAAAGGAGAGCCAAGGGACTGTGGCAGCTCTCCTCTTTCCAGCTGCAGCCTGGCTGGGTGACCTGTGCCATCCCAGTGCCTCAGATTCCCTGGCTGCAGGAGGGAAGGAATGAGAGAGCCCGAGCCCAGCACGAGGCCAGGTGGAAACGACCACCCTGCTGCTCAAGGTGTTATTATGGGCTTAGTGCAATATGTTCCCAGCTTCCCAGACATGCTGACTATCAGCAAATTGCTCCTTCCTTCTCCAGCTTTCCCTGGATGCCATCCCCTTCTCTCTGAGATGCCAACCCCTGCCCTGAGGTCTAACAGCATTTCTCCAACCTCCCTCCCCAGTGTGCCTGTTTTTAACCCCTGCTGGTATCACCTGGATGTGCTGCAGGAGCCAGGTGAAGTGTCAACAGCCAGGGACTGGGCAGGTGGCCTTGGCACAGCCAGGTGGGGTCTGTGGGACAAGGAGAGTGGCATGGGCAGAGGGCAGGGCTGTGACAGCTGTGAGCCACACAGCCCCTGCCCAGCTCTGCAGCAGGGAGCACAGAGTGTTCCACAGCACTGCATGAACATGGGAAGGACTGCCAAGAGGAAAAGAGGGCGGAGATGTGGAAAGAGAAAAAAAAAGAATGTAGGGAATAGGAACGCTCAGGAATCCAACAGCCCACAGACTCAAGGTCCAAGCCCTCGCTCTGCTCTGGAAGTTGCCCACCAAGGACTGAAGGAGCCCTCCAGGTCACGGCTGCTCCCCTGTGCCTCTGCACCCACTGAACTCTGTTGGATCTCTTCAGCCCGGGATCTCACAGGGGGAAGTTTAGGGCTTCACTCGGAAACAGATGGTCTCCCTTTTGGGCCCCATCTGCCAGGCAACGCTGGAGCAGTTGGTCTCTGCAGTGCTGAGCAGAATCTTGTTTACTTTCCCCTCCCATCCCTAAGGTGATCGCAGGGCAACCCAGGCCTTCTGTTTCAGCCCAGATTTCCAGGAACAGCCAGGAGCTCCGAGGTGCAGGAGTGTAACCCAAGAGCAAGGGAGGGCATGTGACATCAGCCAGCCCTGATCTCTGTCACTGTTCAGCGATGGAGAGATGCAGCAGCACCTGGCAGCTGCCCCTTTTTTCTCCATCAGGACACAAAGAGTCTCTGTCCATCAGGGATGCAGAGAAGTGTCTTCTGACAGCATTAAGCACACACAAAAACAGCAGGTGAGACCAGCTCTCCTTGAGCAGCACCAGCCAAGATTGCTGCAACATGCCTAATAAAAGAACTTTACTTCTTCTTCTCTGGGCTCTGCTGCTGCAACTCTGTGTCACGGACTGGAGGATATCATCCATCCATGCACCAGCCCATGTTTTCCAGAGACCTCGGCCCCAGCAGCCAGAGCAGCGAGGTCCTGCTCTCTCAGGTTGCCAGGTTAGGCAGTCAGTGCTCTAATGGTGCTTGCTGAGCAGAGGGCACGGAGCACAGCTTTATCCCTCCCCCGAGGGCTCCCATCCGCGGAGGCTCCAGCCGGGATGCTGCCGGTGGCAGCTCCGCACTAATCAGCCCCGAGGCAGGAAGTGGAAACTTTCTGCTTGCAGCCACTTAAGTTTCATTAGAAGCATCACAAGAGAAAACAGGGCCTCAAGTGGGGCAGGGAGAGGCAGGAGGTAAGTAGAGGGGTTTGCAGCCTGTTTGTCGTGGCACTTGGCATGGCAGCTTCAGCTGGAGACAGGGGCAGAGACAACCTGGAGCTGGGGCCTGTCACCCACACTGGTCAGAGCTCTGGAGGTCGTGCAGCTGGGTAAAGTGATTGTTGCAGGATATATTTTTCCTATCACTGCAAAGAATTTCTCCCCATGTCTAGCCTAGATCCTCCTTGTTCAACAGAAGCATGGTACTGTTCAGAGGTGGGATATTAAGGGCTGGAGTCGGTGCCTAATCATGTATTGATTTCAGTGGAGCTGAGCTCGATGAGAGGAGTCTGCCCGGCCTTGCTCCATCCCCCTCATGCCCCAGGAGAATGTTTTGTGTGAGACTAAATGCCTCTGTAAGTGCCTCTCAGCTCCCAGCTCATTGAGAGCTGTTCTGCACAGACACATTGGAGCAGGGAGGTTGCGGGATCCTGGAATCACATTTCCTTTTGGCAAGAGGGATTTTATCTACCTCAGTCATCCTGGGCAGTGTGCATGATGGGGCTGCCAGTTCTCCTGAGCAGGACTAAGACCCCTGCCAGGCAGGAATTCTGCCACCACCAACAGCCCTCTACCCCTTGCCTCATATTTCACTCATGTCCTCACCCAAGAGCAGAAATAAACTCAACTGCTCACCCTAAGTCTGATTTCCCTGCTTACATTTTTCACAAAGCCAGCTCAAATAAAGCAACACATTCAGGAATTGGACTTGATGATCCATGTGGGGATCTCAGGATATTCTACATTCTGTGCACCCTGATGGCTTTGGGAGAGATCTGTGACAGGGACAGAGCTGGCCGGATAAGTAAGACAGGAAAACGTGACCAGAAGAACAGAGCTCAGATTCCTGAAGTCTCATTCATGAAAAGGTATTGCCCCTTGTTCCTGGTTTGTGCCTCGTTTGTGAACACAGATGTTCTATTACTCCCACGTGGATGAGCAGTTGTTTTCATGTGAGCTCCTGTCCATCTTCCAGTTAAAGGGCTCGTTTGTTAGCCTTGGAGATTTCAGCAGCAATAATCCTGTTTGGAGACACCCACGCAGTTCTGCAGGAGCTCTGCCCTGGGATGGAGAGGAGCTGGGTCAGGGAATGCAGCAGCCAGGAGATGGAGCAGCTTGGCTCCTCAGCACGGAACAGGAGCAGGCTCGGGAGAGAAAGGCCAGGCCCTTACAGGGCTCTTGTCCCTGATGGAACAGATGTGGCAGCTGCTTTGTGCCACAACCGCTGCGTGTTTGCGGAACGGCCAAAGGACTCCCCAGGCTGTGCCTTGGGCTGGCACATGGGGCCTTTCATTTTCCTCAAGGACTCTTGAGGAAGAGCTCATTGTACCTGCTTGGAATTAATTCTGCCAGTCCCCAGCCTGCTCATGGACTCCCCGTGCTGGAGGTCAAGACATGCCTTTCATTTTTTTTTCTTCTTGTCTGGGACAATTGATATCCCGGGATGAAGCTGCATCGACAGCCAGGACCTGATCCTAGTGAACACCACACAGACCTGACTTGGAGCCTCCAGGAATTGGATTTTCCAAGTCTCCCTGCAACAGCTGCTGGCTGACAGCTTTGTCCCATTCCCTGGTTGCACAGCCCTCGTTCCTCCAAGGCCAAGGATCCCCCTTTGTGCTCCATCAGCTGGAAGTGCTGTTCTGTTTGGGGCTACCTCACAACTGCTGGCACAACAGAGCTGTTTTGGTTCTGGCTGAGCACTCGGCATCTGAGCTCTCATGTGGTTGGAGCCCATTTTTTTGCAAGAATGAAAACAGTGGATTAATGAGCTGCTTGTGGCTAATGTGCAGGGTTTCTCAGAACTGGTGCTATTAGAGCCCAGCGTCATGTAGGAGGTAAATGGCAGCACACGGTGAATAAAGCAGTGATATAATAGGTTTAAGTAGTCCATTTCCCTTTGGAGTGTTAGTGAAAACAGGCCCAAATGCATACAAGACCATTCCCTTAATGAATAAGACTGCTCTCTAGCAGAGCACACGCTGCAGCGCCTCACAAGGGGTTTATTTTCCATCATTTTCATCCAAAACAAGGCTTGGGTGTTTGAGTTGGAGTGGGGTGCAGGAAGGACTATAAACATGGTCTGACTGCTCCACAGGAGACACATCTTTGTCCCAGTGTGCTGGCCCTGGATGTAACCAGAGGAAGATACTCAGGACAGGTCACAAGGCTGTATAAAGAATAAGGCTTCTCTCCCAACTGCAGTTTTGTAGCTTCCAGCAATCTGTGGGGTCTGCTTGGATGTTGCATCCAAACGATTACGTTTAATCATTACTGATAGGACAAACCTCCATAATCTTGTCTAAAACCTTTTGAACCTATTTATATTTTCAGGCTACAAGCTATCCTGTGGCAAACGAGCTCCAAGATGTAATTATGTCCTGTGTGAAATAGCAATTCTTTTTGTTTGTTTTAAACTGGCCTGGTAATTTCACTGATTCCTTGTGTTGTGAGAAACGGCATCTAAAATACCTGAGGGAAGTAGAATCCCAGATTTTATTGGAAGGGCATGTGATTATGACTTCTGTGTGTTAAAAGCACTTCTGAAAATGAAGCATAGGTTCTACTTTTAATGCTTGTGGAAATATTGCCTCCAGTGCTCTTGTTTGCTCTTCAGCTTGTTTTTATTTATTTAATTTTTTTTCCCTTAACCTCTCTTTACAAGCTTCCCTAGTCCCTGACAGATCCAGCTCTCAAGCTCCTTGTTTACTCTGTTTGCATGGACTTTATTTTTTACAATATTCTCCTTGTAAATGCTGCAGCAGCCGAGCGTCTCTTGTGGGAGCTGTGAGCACAAACCCCACCAAGGACAGGCACACGCCTTGAAGTGACCTCTTCCTCCTCATTATGTTTGTGATGCTCTCAGTGTCAGCAGTTCAAGCACAGGCACACGGGGTTCAAAACAGCACAGAGACATCCCCACTCCCCCGAGGCGTGAGCGACTCTGCCGCTCCCTGATTGTGCCTTTGGCAGACACCTCATTAAAAGTGGGTTATTCCACACAAACATCCCCTTGTCCTTTCGCAGGCGTAATCTGAGCGTGGAGGGAGAGCTCAGCCCCACACCAGCGTGTCTGAGTCTGTCCAGACCTCGACTCTAACGAGCTGCTGTTCATTTGTAGCCTTCCCTGCCCTTCCTGGAGTTGTACTTTCCTGGTGCATCCTTCACTTACACTGTCTCACAGGCAGTTTTGATCGTGCCTCCAGCTGCTAGAATGAAAATTAACATTACCCAAACCAAACCCAGGACACTCCTCTTGCAAATCCTTTGGTCTTAATCCAAATAAGGTTTCTCCTCAGTCGGATACACCTCCTGCATGAAATGTTCTGATGTATGACTAAGTTAACAAGTAGAGGAACCAGACTCTGAATCTTTCCCTTCCCATCAAGTAAATGGTTTAGTGGAAGGTGTCCCTGCCTGTGGCAGGAGATGGAACTGGGTGATCTTAAAGGTCCCTTCCAACCCAAACCATTCTGTGATCCTCTGTCCTGCAGCCTTCTCCTGCTGTGCTCAAAGCTGTGGCTCTGAGTACTCTCTGCTTTACGGAGAGCTTTGCAGAGACTGCCTGTGCCTCAGTTTCCCCTTGCACTGGAAGGTCTCTAGGTAGATTTGGCAGTACTGAGTTAACAGTTGGACTCAGTGATATTAGAGGTGTGGTTCTCTGCTCTGTGTGTGAACAGGCGGGGATTACGCCAGGGCTGTGAGGTGCTCAGAGCGAGATGCCTGCAGGTAGCACGGGAGGGACTGTGGAGGGAGGTGCGAGGAGCTGCTGTGCCCGGAGGCTGCCACGCCTGTGTGTGGGCAGAGCTCCAGCTGCAGGAGCAGGGAAAGGGGTTTGGGGGAGGGAGAGGAGATTGGTCTACGTGGGGAGCTCTGTGCCAGCCTGCGAGGGATGCAGGTAGGCTGGATTCGGGCGTGCAGCGGTGGAAAGCTTCCACCGGGGCCTCTGTGATTATAAGAGACTTTTTAAACACACCTCAGGAAAGGGGTCTCAAACGTGTCCTCGAGCTCCTCTGTGCAGAGCTCCCACGGAGCATCTCTGCTCTGGAGCTGTTGTTCAGTTTGTGATGTGGTTTGCTCGGATGGGCGTGTGCGGGGTGCGTGGGCTGGGATGGGCGTGCAGCGGCGGCCGGGAGGGCTGAGCCAAAGGCAGCTCACGGCTCGGGGAGCCGAGCACGCACCGCAGGGCTCTGCCCGAGCCGCTCCGCCAGGAACATCACCGAATTCCGCGCGAGTGCTTTCTGTTTCGGGTGTTTCTCCGCACACCTTTGCTCCTGTTTTCTGTCCGGCTGGCGTCAGGCCCTTGGGACCGAACCGCGGCTCTCCCTCACTTGTTGAGGAGCATCGGCAGGAGAGGGAGCGGTTCCCTTGGAAACCTCTGGATGCCCAGCAACAAGTCGCTGACAGCTGCCATGTGACCAGGTGCATTAATCAGAAATGTTGTATGAATCAGGTCAGATGGGGCCAAAGTCCAGCAAGCTCCCCCTCCACTCCACTGCTAATTACTGAGCCGCGAGGGCTGCTCCGAGTATGGGGTGGAAAACAACTCAAAATAATTAAATCAAATAGTGACCTTTCTTGTAGTGGATTCTAAGTTCATCCCAGACTTTCTCCATGAAAAAAAAAAAATCTGTCCGATCCCCTCTTCCACTGAAACAAATATTGAATGCAAATGAGTGAGGCAGAGGAGTCTCCCAAGGTGGAAAAGCCAGGGAGAATGAATGTGCCATGGACACAGAGAGTTCCCAGCTCTCTACTCAAAATAAGCCAAATATTTCAAATGAATCTTTTGAGTAAGTAGATCAGGCTTGAGACGGTTTGGGCTAGACAGGTACAGCTTTTGTTCATCACTTGGATCCCTTTGAAAATCATATTTCTGAAGCCTCAACTGAATTTGCTGGCAAGCATCACCAGTTAGAATGCAGGGAAAGGACTTGAATCCAAAGTCTTGCCCAACAGCCCTAAAAGAAGAGGCTGCAGCTCTCAGGAAAACAGGCAGTGCCTGTGCACATCTCATCCTTTGTGAACTGCTGCAAAATGGCTGTTCTTTGTAGATACAGAGACCTGGAGCCCCTCTGCTCTGGAGCCAGGCTGGGAGAATTGGGGTGGTTCCCTTACTCTGGGTTTCCTTTCTAGTATCTTCTAGGATCTTCTGAGGGAACTAGGTATCCAAGGACTTGGGCGCTCCTCAGCATTTTCCATAAGATGCTGTTTACAGCTTCAGCTCTCATTCTTTTCATATTTCTCCCAAATTTCTGCTTTGCCTGGACCAAGTGAGAGCAGTGGCTTCCATATTTGTCTCCTGAAGGAAAATCTCTTGCAGACGCACGTCCAAGGTCAGGCACCAGCAAGGCTGTAACGTCTTCTCTTACCCCAACACCAATCTACATTCTTTGTGCTGTGACTAATTCATGGCAAGGTCATCAGGTCCTGCCAGGCTCATGCCCTGCTGCGGGGTTTGAGCCTCCCAGGCTGTTCACTGATTTGTGTCACACACAGGTACATTCTGCCCCAAACCAGCTTTTATCTCAGGCAAAACAACGCTAATTGCTGTGGCTGGGCAGGGCCTGGGCTGGCATAAGCCAGGCAAAGGATTTGGCCCGTGATCCGTGGTAGTGGGGGAAAACAAACAAACAAACAAACAAACAGAAAGAGTTGGAAACAGAGCACCTGGCTTTATTGTAATTACTCTGTAATTTGAATAGCATCCAGTGCCACTTGAAAATGGGCTCCTTCATGTCATCTGCTCTTACTTACGGGTCTTAAGAGCCCCATACTTATCCACAGGGCTCCATTCGTAGCAGAAATTTCCACAATCAGACCTGAATGTGGGTCTCAAGTATTGCCCAGAGATCTCAAGTATTACCCAGTCCAAGCCTTCAACTCTGGACCATTTTGATTTCTATCTAATTAATGTTGCCACCAATTATTATTTTTCCTTTGATATCATGTGGTAACACATCCCATGCACAGGATATAGCAGAAGACAAAGCTTTACTCAACAGGCTGACCATCTAGGGTAACTTAGGGCAGTCTTGAAAAATTGGTGTCTGCAACCTGTGTGTTTTCTATCCTAGAGGTGCAACTCGAACCCATCCCTGCTGACATTCCTCAATCAAACCCAGGAACATGAGTGTTTCTGGAGGTGAGGGTTAGGAAATAAATTTGTTCTCAGTGCTGAATGCTGTGCTCTTGGCACACTTGAGGGAAAAGTTGTTTGACCTCCTTGCTCTGGAAACAGGAGAGATCCAAACGGATTCCAGGTACTCAGATCTGGGCTGTCTTTCAGTTTGGTGGTTTGGGAAGAAATGGAGGTTGGGGTTTGTGCCAGCCCCGAAAACAGGATGACAATGGCTGAAGATTGGCTTGTCGGCTGGAGTGGGAAACCAGCGGGTGCGAGCCCCCAGGCCGAGGGACACTGCGGCAGGATGGAGAGGACAGGCTGGTGGCGTTTGGTCCTGGGGAATCCGGAGCGAGTGACACGCACAAAGCAAAGCTTCCGTGCTCACGCTGGACCAGGCGGGCTGTCCCCGCTGTTCTCCCCACAAGGGAGAGCTCGGAGCGCGCTCCGCCGGCTCTGCCCCGTTTCCAGGGCTCGCTGCTCCCCGGACGGACCTGTTGCCGTGTGCCCCCGCTGCCGAGCGCCGGTGAGACTCTTACACTGAAGGCGGGCGGTCCCATGATGTAATGCTGCCGCAGCTGCCCGGAGCGGCCGCTGCCGTTGGCCGAGGCGCGGAGTCCCCGCCCGGGCGCTCCGCCCGCCGCCCCCCCGGCGGCCGATAAAAACCCCGAGGCAGAGGCAGGGCAGCTTCCCCGGCCCCTCCGCCGCTCAGGTGACCCAGGCACAGGTGAGCCCCGCAGGTGCGGAGGCGGCTCGGGGGGACGCTGCGAGGGGCTCCTCGGCCACCTGTGGAGCCGGTCCCGCCTCTGCCGGGCGGCTCCGCCGGCGCAGGGACCCCGCGGCTGCGGGGAGCGCTCGGGGGAAGGGGCGCCGCTCTCCCCCGGCCCTGGGGGCAGCCGGGGCGGGCGGGCCGGGGCGATCCGGGGAGAACCCGACCGGATCCCGGCGGAGGGGCCGCGGATCAGCACCACGGACAGCGCCCGGCGGCGCCTCCCAGGCGGGGCTGCGCCGGGACACGAGCCCGGCACCGGGAACCGGCGGGCGCGGGCAGGATTCTCCCGGGACATCACCGCCCATCCAGAGCCACCGAGGCGGCGCTGGATGTTCGCTGGGGCCGGGGTGAGTGCAGCCCGGAGGGATCTCTGCGGGAGAGGGGAGGCAGGGGAGCGGAAAGGGGAGCGGCACAGCCCGGGCACCTGCCCGCAGGTACCCGGTGCCGGACAGGGATGCCCGGGTCGCGTCCCCATCCAGCCCTGCCCGACACGGACGCACAGGGGCCGGGAGCCACTGCCCCGAGCAGCGCACTCGGGAGGGACTCGGGGTCTGGCTGAGAGCCAAGGGCTGCATGAGGTGGGAAGGGACGGTGGGATGGATGCGTTTTCCAAACATCCCTGCCAGGCTCAGGTAAGACACAGTCACAGCCTCGGGTAGGGCAGGGAATGAAAACATTCGGGAAGCACGGAATGGTTACATGAATCCAAATGTAACCTGCACTTCCCATCTACTCAACATCAAAGCTTTATGCTGGAAAACCCAACACTCTTGTTTTGAAAATGTGTCTGACTGGTAGCTCGTGTGTAAAGTTGCTCTTAAAATTCCCTAGTTTGTAGGAGAAACAGGACATTTCACCAACATACTGCTGGGAGATGATGCTTCATGAACAGTTATTTGAAATTATTTTTCCTCCATGGCTGATTCTATCTGACTACTCAAAATCTGCCTTGCAGTAGTGGCACACTTTGGGTCCATTGACAGATTGTGTTATCTTGAAGTGCTCGATGGCTAAATCAGAGTGAATTTCTCCCCAAAATGCTTCCTCCCAGAGAAAAGAAATTAAAAATTGAGTATGATCAAATTAAATAAAGTGGTTGTTTTTTGTTTTCAATTTTGACAAAATTAATACAACAAAGTATTTATCTCTGTCTCAAGCTGCAATAAAACATTTTTTTCTCTTTAGATTATTAAACCAAGGATCTAAAAGAGAAAATAAAAAAGATAAAATGTTCAGGTGTTTGAGCGCTTTGGAAATGAAGCGTTTCACAGAGCTATTGCCAGCTGAAGTGATTTGCTGCATTTGTTTTATCTCCATTTTTGGAAGCTGGGATAATCCCTGTTTGTTGGAAATTCCCCCCCAGCTGTGCTAAATGTGTGTTTAAACACTTTGCTGAACAGAGGCTCAAGGTGATTTAATCCAGGCTCAGCCTGGCCACATCTCCTGTCCTTACACTTGTATTTTTCCTGAGTGATGTTGGCCTCTGAGAGGAAAAGGAAACAAGCTGTTCTCCATTTTAAGGAAACTCCTATTTTTTACTTCAGAATTAAATATTTTTGGGGGAAAAAGAAGAAAGGCACTTGAAAAGAAAGTTATTTCCTTTCAGGCCTTGAATATTCATACAGCCTTTAGACATATTTTATAGACATTGAACAAAGTAAGGGTGGTAATGTTTCCCTATGGAACTGGAGTGGAGAGATATCTTTGTTATCTCTCTGTAAATCTTCTAACATCTCCCATCAGTTCTGTGTGCACGCAGTGACTCTGATCTGTCCTGAATGCAACAACTGCTGAGGTTCAGTCTGGGCAACACCAATATCAGGCTTTTCTCCTTGAAGTTCAGCTGTAAAATAAGGGGGAAAATCCCATATTCTTCACCTCCTGCCCCAAAAAGCCATGCAGAAGAAGCCAGAAAATTATATTGCACCAAATACCTATTCCTGCTTTTATGGGTTTATCTCCACATTCTGGGAAATTACCTAATCAGATTTCATATTTAATATGAAAAAATAGTAGGACAGAACAGATTATATCATATCCTCAAAGCTAACTAAATTTTGTATTGTGAAGTCTTGCTTAATCAAAGTTTCATTTCCATTTGTTCAGGGTATATTTTGTCACTTTTATTTTTTACTGACAATTTTCTGTAGATCTCATAGATGGATCCAACCCAGAGGTCTCTGAAGAACAGGGGACTCAGGGTAAGGTCTGAACTTAATCAAATTTAATTCCTGACCCTTTAAGTATTCTTCAAAATGAGTAAACTGGAAATGAATCTGGCAGGAGGGTCCCACATCACCTGCTGGAAGGAAATATTTGAAATTTTGCTAGAAATAAACACCATACAAACATCCAGATTTTTGTTGTTTAAAATTCAGTAGAAATAAAGCCTGTTAAAGGCAGGATCCTTCTTGCCCTCTCCCCCTCCCAGCACACAGACAATGTTCCAGGCTCCTGGCTCTGTGTGCCTTGCACAAATATTTGTCTGTGTGTCGCTGCCACTCCACTGCAATCGTGGCATCTGGTAGTAGCTGGGAGACTGGGAGGTGCTTGGGAATCTCAGCAGGAAAAAGAGAGTGGATTTCAGACACAAGACCTGCAACAGCTTTTGAGCCTGGATAAACAGGATGAGGTTGTTGTGCTTTTGGCAGGGATTTGTTCTGCCCCACACACCTGCAGGGGTTCCCCTCCAGCCTCTCTCAAACGCTGCACTGGGGACACAGCAGCTGCCCCACCTACACCCAGCCCAGTCCTGCAGGCTTCAGGCCACAGTTCAGGGCCAGAGTGAGATCTCGGGGAAGTGTGAGCAAAGGATTTGGTTTTTCTGCTCACCCAAATTATAGAATGACAGAATGGTTTGGGTTGGAGGGGACCTTAAAGCTCCTTGGGACATGGAAATTGTGTTCCGTGTGCGTTCAGCACTTAAAGATTCCGACTCTGGGACTCTGGCTCAGGGGTTTAGGAAGGGCAAAGAAAAGATCTTTCATGGCACACCCAGTCTGTGGCTCTGCAGGTGACCACATGGACCTGCAGCAAGCCAGCAAACCCTGTGTGTCCTCGAGAAGAGAACTTTGCCTTTTGATTTATTTTAATCTGGAGACTCAGAATTTTTCATAAACCTACAGTAGCTTACTCAATGTCAGGCTCCACTTCAGGAGAATACAAATGCACAAACTTCATCACTGAACTCCCTCAGGAATCAAACTAAAGTCAAGCACTTGGCTGCACTGAGGATTAAAGGATGTTTCCATAATGTTATGCAAAAATCTCTTTATCCTGTGTTACTTAAGGCTGTACATTCTTCCCAAGTCATGGTCAGAAACACAACTCCCTCCCCTGTGATTTTCCAAAGCATTTTAGTGTTTTCAGGTGCCCAGCATGACATGTTCCAATTAATCCTGATTTTCAGGGACTTCTAAGCACCTATCTCTTGTAATCGGTCCCTTTCAGAGTGTCTCAAATACAAATATAAGGTGTCGAAAATTGCTAACTTCTTTTGAAAATCCAGAGCCATGATGAACAGTCTACCTACAAGATTCCAGCCCAGATGAAAATTGCAAGGATTCAATCCCCCCCAAATCAGAGGCAATAGTCAATACCTGCTCCTGTGGGATGACAATGCACCCTGCCATTAGAGCAAAGTTTCTCTTAGAAAGGAGAAAATTGCACCATTCCCAGTGAGAACAAGTGCAAATCTTTTCAGTGCAGCTCGCAAAATTATTAATGTTGTGGTCTGTAATTCTGGCTAATCAAATATTCCGTTACTCTGTGCTGCCAGTCGAATGTTCATGGAGAAATCAATGCCACAAAGAGATTGAAAACTTATCCTGAGTTCCTCCCCTCAGACAAGGAGTCCCCATCTGGAGAGCAAAGGCTCCAGCAAAGGGCAGTGCTTTGCAGGCTCTGACCTTGCATGGATCAGGAGCAATGGGAATTTCTCAGGAGCAAGGAGAGCAAAGGCCAGTTCAGACAAACCCTTTCCCAAGGGGGAAAGAGCTGGGAATGTTTAAAGAGTTTTCAGTTGCTCCAATGGGTTGTTTAGATCTGCTCAGAGATAATCTGTACCCTGAAAGCAGAGGGGACAGTGCACAGCTGAATCCAGATCCCACCAGGATCAGGGAGCAGCAGCAGAGCTGTGCCCTTGCACAGTGCCTGGCTCTGGTGACAGCTGCTGGTGACAGGGACAGCCCTGGGACAGGACAGGACTGACTCCCACTCTGGCTCAGCTGGGAAAAGGTGGCTGCAGCTCTGGTTTGACCAGCTCCTCCTCGGCCCTGCCCGAGGCACAGCGAGGGATGAGGAACAAACTGAGAAAAGGCAATGGTTTCACTGATTTTTGCAATCCTCATCTGAAACCTAAAGCCATTCCTAAATGAGGCACCTCAAATCCCTTGTCCATAAGGACAGACCTTGTCATCCCCATTTCCAGGGTAGCAGAAAACCAAATTCAGTGATATCTGTAAAGCTCTGGTGAGCTGAGAGCAAATGGAACCAGAGAACAGAAAAAGGTGATTATCCTGTCAGGTTTGGCCTGGGAGGAAGATTATCCATCTATCTTGCCAGACCTATTTATCGTCTGATTTTCCCCTGGCTTAGCTTTTATCACCTTTCTAATCCTCTCCATCTAATTCAGACAACATTTTATCTCAGCAGTTCTCACCCAGTGCTGACGAAGGTGGGCTTGGAGCTCTGGGCAGGTTTTATGTGACCTCACGAGGGGCTGCACAGGTGGGTGGAACATTAATTGCCAGGAAGAGCAGTGTTAT
Source organism: Vidua chalybeata (assembly GCF_026979565.1). Lineage (NCBI taxonomy): Eukaryota > Metazoa > Chordata > Aves > Passeriformes > Viduidae > Vidua > Vidua chalybeata. The sequence goes on along the minus strand of NC_071556.1, from coordinate 4,036,206 downwards.
ATCTTTCTGCTGGTCTGTCAATGAGGGAATGGGTTTGGAAGAGCTCCTTTTCCAGAATTTTTAAAGAATGGACTCATTCCACGTAACACACAAATCTAAATGTGTGTGTGTACCTATACCTGTTGTACAATGTGTATTTAATGTGTATGAAATTGGTTTCTGGTATGGGAAGTACTCGGATGCATCATTTGAATCAAGCAGGACTCAAAGATAAATTTGAGGCAGATGATGTTTTTTCAGTATCGCTCATGGTTTGAACCCACTCAGAGAAAACAATGAAATTCCAGGGCTCCCAGTCCCTCACAGGGTTCAAGACCCAAATCCCAGTGAGATGGAGGTTTCTCTGGATACCACAGCCCTTTGCCTTTTCCCTTTCCATCCCAAATCAACGGGCACTTTCCCCACCTTGTTGCTGGTGAATGCATTAGGGGCTAAACTTTATCATGTCTGCAGCGGTTCCTGGAATAGCTGCAAGCTGAGCACTGGGTTAGGGACAGCCAGGAGGATGGGAAAGATGATTACCTTCAGGCAGTCTCTGTGGAACATCCCAGGGTTCCTACAGGCACAGCCTAATGCAGGACTTAGGATGCTGAACAGACTCCCATTACAGGGCCAGCCATCTCCACACTTCCACACGGAGAGAGCTCCTCGTTAACATGCACACCAGTGGCTCCAGAACACAGCAGCCCAGTCGGGGCTCATTAAGGGCAAAATCATTCCAAGGGACATTGTTTCAGAAAGGAAAGAATTTAATTTCTCTCAGGGCTGGGGTTGAGTTGCAAAGAGCCTGGGGATTTTGCTCAGGGTTGTGTTGGAAGCTGTCTTGGAGTTTGGAGCTTGGCTGTGCCAGAGGCTGTGGTGGGGCTACCTTGAGAGAGACCCACAGCATCTGCCCCAGAAGGACCCTGGCTCACCTGAGGGGCACATTACAATAAATCTTTGTTAACAAGGTGACTTAAAAGCCTGTGTGTCCTCTGGGAATCAGCAGCTGAGGTGGGAATTGCTCAGGCACCAGCCACAGGCTCCGCACTGCTGCTGGAGGCTCTGTGTGTGTGCCTGGCTCTGCTCTGTCCCTGTTCCAGACCTGCAAAGCTTTTGAGACCAGGAGGGGAGGTTGTGATGGGGAAATCTCAGTCCACTTTTATCAGCAGGTATTAAAAACCCCTAAGAATTATCACTAATAGATACAAATGAGTCACTGCACGGCTGAAGTGTCCAATTTCTCCTGTTTACCATGGAACAATCCACTAGAACACACAAGACGTCCAATGCTTTAGTAATACACTGCAAATAAACATCTAATTTTCAGGTCTGAGAGGGGAAGGACTAAAAAGCAACCAGGATGAAGCCATTTGTCATCTCAGTTTGATTTCCTGTACAGAGTCCTGCACGAAGTGTGCTGGTAGCTCTCCTCTCCCACGTGTGCCACCGCTCCTCGGGAATAACTCTGATGCCTGTTTGTTCAAAGCTCAGCTCTATTTTAAAAATATACTCTCTCTGAAAGGGCTGTCTTTAAAAAAAAACCAAAAAATTGTACAGGAAAAAGGACAAAATTGCTTCTCAACAAAGGGGCTTATCAACAGCCTGTCAATAATGTGCCAAAGGCCAGAACCTGCCTTTCAAAGAGGCTCTGAAGCCTCGACGTGTACTTTGAGAGCAATTAAGGGATGTAAGCAACATGATTATTATCTCATGGGTGACATTTTCATCGGCTCTTTGGGAAAAACGAGAGATGGGCTTGAGATGGCTGTGATCAATGTTCATCCCAGTCCTGCAGAAATGGCAGGAAAACATGTGGTAGATGGGCCTGGAAATCAAAATGCACAAGGAAAGGAAGGGTGGGAGGAAGAGGTGATGAAGGATTTTAAATCATAGAAGCTGAAAGAATTGTTACATGAGAAGGAGAGAACCTGAGAAACGTGAGTGGGAACCTGTGACTTCCTTTTCCCATCTCAGGCCCTGTGTCTTCCACCTCTTCACTTATCAGGGTACAGCTCCATCCCGAGCCTGAGGAAAGAGGAACAGAACATTCCCAGGGACTGAGGTGATGCCTCAGGGTTGATAATGTAGTTTGTAGGAGAAACAGGTGTGTTATGGTCACTCTGCTCTTTCTCCAGAGTTATTGCACAGAGCCATTGAGTTTGGGTCATCGAGTCCAACCATGAACCATTCCATTAGACCCTTCCCTTCCCTTCCCTTCCCTTCCCTTCCCTTCCCTTCCCTTCCCTTCCCTTCCCTTCCCTTCCCTTCCCTTCCCTTCCCTTCCCTTCCCTTCCCTTCCCTTCCCTTCCCTTCCTTCCCTTCCCTTCCCTTCCCTTCCCTTCCCTTCCCTTCCCTTCCCTTCCCTTCCCTTCCCTTCCCTTCCCTTCCCTTCCCCCCCTCAGATGTTGCCCATACCCAGCTGTTTTGGAGCTAGGCAAAATGTTTCATGGAAAACACATCTGCAAAAGCACATTTGGCTGCAATATTTCCCCAGTTTTGCTGAATTTCTTGTTTAGGAAAACAAACTTAATTGCAGCAAAACAAAATGTTGCTTAATTTGCTATAAAAATCTCCTTCCTACATTTCATTTTATGAAAAAAATTAGAAATGTTAATGTTGAGTGAAATAAATTATTTTTTAAATGTTTGGAAATCTCCCTTGTCCCAAAAGATCCTGTTATATTCCCAGCTCCTCTCTGCATGTATCAGCACAGAGGAGCACACATCCAAATTTCTGTGTACATCCCCACAAGTGTGCACTCACATCCTGGGCAAACAATCCCAGGCAGTCCTGACAGGCATAAGCTGCTCTGCATTCTCCAGGAGTGCCTTTTGAAGAGGATCTTAATAATAAAAATAATGTTATGTTACTAGTTAAACACTGGGAATAATTCCTCCATCACAGGCAAACTGTGCTGAAGCCAGGAATGAACCCACACGTTCCCTGGGAGGAATCCCCAGGGTCCCAGCAGGATGCATTAACAGCACTTCTCTCCAGTGAGCCGTGATGGGAAGAGCACGGAGCAAAAAAAAAAAAAAAAAAAAAAAAAAAGGTAAAGTGGTTAAAAACAACTTGTATTTTTAGAGCCCAGTCTCCCACAGAAATCTTCTGAGATGCTGAGCTCTCCACTTCTGATTTGCAAGGAATAATAGTTTGGAAGCCCAGCTGAGACTCTTGGGCTGTAAATTTTCTATCATGTTTTCTCCAGACCCATTTGCTGTCCTGCTAATTAATCCAGGTAATGGCTGGGTTGTGTTTTTTTTTTGTTTGTTTTGTTTTTGTTTTTCTTTGGTTTTTTTTTTTTTTTTTGTTTTTTTTTTTTTTTTTCCCTTCAGCAGCAGTTTTCCTTTTTGTTAACACGAACAGAGAACCGAAGAACCGATCTCTCGAAGGATCCCGGCTGGCAGCAGTATCACCATCTGACTGAAGAGAACTCAGCCACACGCATAATCCTCGGGAAAATTCATCTCCACCCTCCCGCAGACCCCGGTGAGAGCCCTTGAAGTGGTAATTAAAGTCTATTGAGTGGCAACTGCACCTGTTTGGAGAGGAGAGTGCGGGTAAGAGGTGCACAAAGGGAGATGAGCAGCGCGGAGAGAGGAGCTGCTGGAGGTGGGGAGGAAGAGAAGTGGAAAGAAGGGAGGGGGGGAAAGGTGTTTGTTGAAGTCGATCCAATCAGTTGTGCATTTCCATCCTGCCCTAAATTTGCTCCCTCCCCGCTCTCGCAGCCACTGATGGAAGCTCCGCGGGGTTTCCCCACCAGCCCGGCCCCGGCCCCGCTGCTCCCGGGGTGGAAATCCGCAGGTCCGCACGCTGCTCGCAGCAGCCCCGGCTCATTGACGCCGCTCAGCCCCGTCCCAGGGACGTTCATGAGCAGCCCCCGGCTCCTCGGGCTGGCCCTGGGACGTGCCGGCTCTTGTCCCTGTGTGCCAGGAGAGAGCAGGTCCCTGTGTGACAGCCTCAGCGCCCCGCCAGCCTCGCAGCACCGCGGGAGGGACTCACAGGCGGGTGTGGGTTCTGGCAGATGGGGCCGAGAGCGGAGTCCAGGCAGGAGCAGAGGGGAGATGGAAGGGACTGGAGTGGGGCAATGCCTGTTCCAGTAAAGATGCTGGCTTTGCCCACATCCATGGCTCCCAGATGTTCTGACCCAGTGTCACCTCAGATGTCCCCATGGTCTGTAGGAGAGGCCATGCAAAATACATTTATTCATAAATTTTATTCATGGATTTTTACAAGGGCCAGAGAGCCAGAGACCAGTGCTGCAGAGTGATCTAGGTGCAGGCTCCAGGGATATTTTCATTCTGAGACCCATGGCTTGATCACAGAATTCCTGGCTCCTTCTGTCACAGTCCCAGTGTGACCTCGGATGGCAGCAAACAGGGTCCCAGGCCATTTGCCTTACAGATGAGGCTCCAAAACTTAAGTCAAAGACCCTTGCAAAAGCTTTTTATTGTAGGAGTAAATAAGCACCCCTCAAACTCTACATAGGCACTACTGATACCCTTGACTCCCCTTATCCAACCCCAAAATCCATTGGTTTAGGTGGCACTAGAACAGTAATGTGGATTTTGTCCCTTGTCACTGCAATTCCATGTGTGCCCCAGAATCAACTGGGCTGAACCAGGATTTCTGGGGTGAGAACAGGAGGGGACAGAGGTTCATCCCGAGAGCACCCCGAGGCTGAGCTGAGCAAACGAGTCAGGCAGAAAAATTCCACTGGCGTTGGCAAATTCTTCTCTCTCACTGGACTTGATGGCAGCCAGTCCCCTGTGAATCCCTGACCTTCACACTCCACAGGCTGTCTGGGATGGCTCAGAGAAACCACAGGAGATTTTTTCCTGTTCCTGATTGTCAGAGCACACAGCAATTCTGGTGTGAATGTTGTTGCATCTGCTTTGGACAAGTCCTGTCAACAGCACCTCTGCAGCTTCCCAAAGCTGTGCCAGGACATGCTTCAGGGTGTGAATGAGGATAGGGAAGAACTTGCACTCAGAGAGTCACAGAATCCCAAATGGTTTGGCCTGGAAGGACCATAAAGCTCATCCAGTGCCACCACTGCCATGGCCAGGGACACCTTCTACTATCCCAAGTTGCTCCAAGCCCTGTCCAGTTCCATGGACTGTTCCAGGTGGGGTTTGAAATTAGTTGGGTGTCTGATCCAACCATTTGGCTACAGTTTGTGGAGACAGACGGACATCCCTGGACAAGAGGATAACCTGCCAGTCAAGTCCTGTCCCAGGGTGAGAGGAATTGTTGTGCCAACTGGGCAGGGAGGCTACATCACTACACTGAAAGCCCAGCTGCCATAGAATCATCCCTGAAATACCCTCCTTGCCTCTTAAACTCCAGTCTTGTGCATTAACCAACTCATTGGGCGGAAGGGCACCATGTGATAACTCGCCTTGTTTCTGCCTTTTGACTCCCAAACACTCCTCTCATTTTTCCCTTTTAGCCCTTCTGTCCCTCAGCCCTTTTCTCTCTCCACCTTCCCTCTGATTGCTGAGCAGCTTTTTGACTTTTCCATCAATAAGTCTAAAGAGCATTTGAACCGCTCTGGTCCCCCTTCTCTCCTCCCTCCAGTTCCAAATCAGGCAAGCTCATCGATCAGAGGAGCTCAGGAAATATCTGGTGTTTTGTTGTCAGGCTGATAATAACATTGCAGTTGTGAATGGGCTGCTGCAGGCCTGATCATGGACACCTGCAGGGTTTGTTTAATTGCATTTAATGACAAATCCTATACAGAGGAGCATTGCCAGAGAGATTTATTATCCACCAAAGAGGCAAAGCACAACAGCTCAAAATATAATTTGCACTGAGCATTTTTCCCCCTGCCTCTCTTTAAAGCACGGTAATAAATGACAAATCGGGTAAAGTGGGAGACACAGGGCTGGGGAGGAGGTGGGGGGCAGAGGACAGAGATTGAAACCAAAGGAAATAACAGCAATAAGGCCACATTGTTCTCTCTGCCCTCCCTGTGGTCTGGTGTAGAGGAAATTCTGTTTGTTTAATTTACAGCCTGGAAGTGCAGCTGGGGATCTCTCCGTGATGAGCCTGGTTGGAGATAGCTGGAGGCCAAGAGTCCCCACTCTTTCCAGACAGGCTTTTTCCCGTGTTCTGAGCTAAGTTTAGCTCCCATCCATAGAAATAATTCCCAAGGAGCCTCTCAGTGCTGGGGAGAGGGGTGAGGTCCAGCTGCCCCCAGTACAAGGAGCCACATCCCTGAAAGCTCTGGGACAAAGCAGAAGTGGCAGATCCCTTCCTGACAAATACCAAACTGAGAAATACAGCCCCACAGAGACAGTCTAGACAAAAACCTCACCTGCCTCCGAGCTGCAATTTATGTTTCCTACTTAACACCTCACTCTAAACAGGGAATGGCTGGGTGTGAAACCAAGAGAGGAGCTCTTGCTCACATGTCTCCTGTCTTGATTTTTACCTGACTGTCTGGCAATGATTTGTGGTAAATCCCTGTGTGGAGCTGTGTCCCAAAACAAGGACTGAAAAGTGTCCTGGTCACCTGGAATTCCAGTCCAGCTTAGCACTTCCCAAACTGTCTTCTCTTTCAAATTCATTCTTCTTTACAATTTACCCTCTCTTCCAGTTAACTTGGGCCAAAGACTGAATTGTACTGAATTTCTATTTCTATTTCTAAATATTGTCTCACTCCCCACATGTTTTCACTGCATACTCACTACTGTTCCACTTGATGTTCAGATTAGAATCACAAAATACCCTGAGTTGTAAGGGACTCACAAGGATCATCCAAGTTCAGCTCCTGGTTAAATTTTACCCGGGAGGTTTGGGGTGACAGCAGTTTTGTACAAGAGCACATCCCCCTGTGTTCAGCAGCTGGCTCTGTCCTTACACAAACACGGTGTTGGGTAACACCTGGACCCGTTTTTATCTGATTTCCTGGACAATGGCAGTATCACTAATGCTCCCTGTTAAATGAGACCACCTGGACATCTCCTGGTATCAGCCCCAGCTATCACAAACACTCCTGCTACCTAGGCCAGCACAAAGGGCTGTTATCTCAGAGCAGCACAAATCCCCAGACTGAAACACCCATCTGGAGTTAGAATAAAGTGTGCATAGAAAGCACATATGTTATAAAAAAGGAGAGGGAGGGATGGGACTGCTCCCCATGAGCTCCCACAGGGCACAGCCCCTGCCAGCAGCAGCAAACCCAAACCCTCTCCTGTAGCTGCACACTCTTCATCCTCCCATGGAAGGAGCAGCCAAGGCTGCTGAGGAATGGTTTTATTTCTTTCCCTTTTTTCCTCACCTGCTTACAAAAGTATCCATAACAGCTATGGGTGAAGATGGGAAGAGGCTGTTCCCTGCCTGATTTCAGAGGCTGAGGTGAGTAAAGCTCTACTGGACAAGGAATAAAGTCAGATCCTTTCCATGGGTGTGAGCCAGCACTGTCCTTCCACACCTCATCCACGTGAGGGATTAACAGAGAAAACCTGGGCAGTGAAAGAAAAGCTGGACCTGAACCAAAGATTGCTCATCAACAAATCCAGAGAAAGGGAACAGCAAAAGGGGTTTGTTTTCCTTGCTTAAATCAGCCTCTCAGTGGGATTCCAGGAAACTTGGCACTATCATTATCTTTCTCTTTGCAGAGTCCTTTTCTCCAGTGTTCCCCAGCATATATTGCATTTGCTTATTGTAGTCAAATACAACTGGGACACAGACAGTTGACAGAGCATTCCTGGAGAAGTTTATCCCAGGGTAGGCAAGAGGAGCCCCTGCTGAGTCCTGATGTCCCTGTAGAGTCTCTGGAGTGAGAAAATGGAGCAGAAACTCAAGGGAACAGCACAAATTGGAGAGATTATTACGGGGAGATTTGATGTGGTCTCAGGAGGAACGCTGCAAAGGGCAGCATCCATCCCTGAAGGAGTGACAGGAACAAGGATTACAGGATGAGAAGAGCTCAGGAAGGATGCTGGGAGAAGACGTGCAGGAGGACGTCCCTGAGGAGGAAGCGCTGCTCTCCTGGCCTGGCTCTGTGTGGAAGACTAGTGATTTTGTTGTTGTGTTTGTAAAGGTGACAACAAATCATAGCCTGCCATACAGCCCAGGCTGCCACGGCCCAGGTGTGCAAGTGTTTTGGGGTGCTGGAGCTCCTGTCGTGGCTTGTTCTGCTCCTCAGTCTAAATGTCCCTCAATTCCTTCTTTTGGCATGAAGGAATATTATTTATATCCTGAGCATGATGTCCTGTGGTCTGGAACATCCCTGGGGTCAGTTGTGGTCAGTCCCAGGCACCCCCAGCCCCTCCCCAGCGTGGCTGGAAGAGGGCAGGAAAGTCCTTGGCTCTGAGTGAGCTCAGCAAGAACAAAAACATCTCTGAATTATCAGCCCTGTGCTCAGCACAAACCCAAACACAGCCCAGAGCAGCCACTGAGAAGGAAATTCACTGTGCCCCAGCTGAAGGCAGCACAGGACCCAAGGAACCCATCCCAAACACACCAGAGCAGGGTCAGGGCACTCAGACACTGCTGGGACTTCGATGCCTGGCAGAGTTATTTGGAGAGCTGAGCCCTTTGCTTCCAACAGGGCCTTAAAATATAAAAAGAACAAATTTTCAACACCACTCAGAGCCTCCATTCTCAAAGGTATTTAGGTGTGAAAATGAAACTCTTGAATCCTGCCAAGGCCAGTGGTAAAAGCACTGAAATATCTTTAATAATTTGGGTTGTTCGTGCTGTCGAGCAGTTTTCTTTTTCCTTATTTTTTTTTTAACTTACCATGCTCAGCATTGTCCACATCACTGGTACTATGGCAGATGTGATTTAGGAATCACAGGATGGTTTGGGTTGGAAAGACCTTAAATCTCTCCCAGTGCCACCCCTGCCATGGGCAGGGACACCTTCCCCTATCCCAGGTTGCTCCAAGCCCTGTCCAGCCTGGCCTTGGACACTCCCAGGGATCCAGGTGCAGCCATAAATCTGTTGCCAGAAGAGTTTTAAACCTGTACAAATCGCTGTCATTTGATGGTGCCTGAAAGAAAAGATCCCAGCTTCATAAACCACGACAACTCTTTGTCCTCCTTGTCCTTTACTTCCCCACTGACAGATTAAATCCACACAAAATTTCGAGGGCAGCAGTGCAGCCACTAATGCTGCAATGGCCAGGCTGGTGTCTGATGTAAATGAAACTTTGATTTAGTGTTCCCCCAGAAGCCTCCCCAGCGTGTTCATCCTCTGCAGGCTGATCAAAATCCTCCCTCCCAGGTACCCACGGCCTCCTGCCCCACACAAGCACAGAAAATAATGTCATCAGAGCCCTGCTGATGGAGGCAGTTACAGGACAAAGGCCCTGCAGCAAGGTGGGGATTGGGTCATCGTTCCTGCTAATGTCAGGGTGCCATTTCTCCCTATTTTTAGAATTGTTGCCTTTGTACAGCAAATTGCTTAACTGTAGAGACAATCTGGTGTTCATCGGCTCTGGGAGCAGGGACCCATCTTTCCTGGCTTCAGGAAATCACACAAACTGCTGAAAGCTGGAGATGGATAAAACCTGGGCACACAGGAGCCTGCAAACCTCAATTTACACTGAAAAACCTGAGGAGCTGCTGCAGCCCTTACTGAGCACAAAGGAAATTTCTGCAGGTTTCTAAATTATCCACTCTCTGCTTCAGAAGGAACTCAGGGATTCAATAAATCCGCATGGACTCTGCTCCTAAATTATTTTGATGCTTTTGGAACTCTTAGTACAGCACTAAACTTCTCCATATTTTGAGGGAAGAGATGGGGAGCCATGGATTAGGAATTCTGGAGCCTTTCACACTGAGGATGTTCCAAACCATCCATGCCAGCCCTTTGTTATTCTCCACATTGTACACCGTGGTTGTCCCACACACCTCAGCATGGATTGAAGCTCTTTGGCTTCAAAGCAGAGCAAACACGAGCTGTGAATTCTGAGTTTGCAGCCTAAATAAGCCAGGCAGACAGAGAACAGTTATTATTCCTGGGTTATTGGCAGGGAATCGAGACACAGGAAGATTAAATGACTGGCCCAAGGTCACCAAAGGAGCCTTCTGTAAAGGTGAGGGCTCAGCCTGGATTTCTGAAGTCTCTGCCCAGTACTTCAGCCATCCATTCACTTGCTCTTTAAGTACCCTGTCATTATTTCTGTGAGGGAAATTATGCTCCTCCTGCAGCAGCCAGCACCGTGTAATTCAGCTTGTCTGAAAGGGAATATGAAATGGCAGTTTCACAAAAAATTAACCCTCCTGCCACGCAGCCTGGCAGCCCTGTCACAACGTCTCATTTTTTATTTGCTCTTCCTCCCATGGGGTTTTAACTCCCCTCTTATTCCCAGAACTCTTTCTGGGGCTTTTTCTGTGTTATCTCAAAAACCCTACCCAGGTGTCCCCCGTGGGGTCTGTAGGGGAGGGATGTGGGGGGTCCCAGCCCCTCATTCCTGCCCCAGATGTGGGGATTCACCCACGTTCCTGAGCTGCTGCTGGCACGGGGAGGAGCAGCAGCAGCTGGAGCTCAGCAGGAGCACCCCGGGAGCAGCCACACGTCCCTGGCACCCCCAGAGGGATGGCACAGAGCAGAGGGGGAGCAGCCACACATCCAGAGCCTGAAGGGGCTCCAGGAGAGCGACTTGGGACAAGGGATGGAGGGACAGGACACAGGGAATGGCTCCCTCTGCCAGAGGGCAGGGATGGATGGGATTTTGGGCAGGAATTCCTCCCTGGGAGGGTGGGCAGGCCCTGGCACAGGGTGCCCAGAGCAGCTGGGGCTGCCCCTGGATCCCTGGCAGTGCCCAAGGCCAGGCTGGACTGGGCGTGGAGCCCTGGTCTATAAAAGGTTTGGGGTGAAATCCTGAGGCTTCAGCACATCCCACACCCAGGGATCTGCAGGGAGAGGCTGCTGTGACACTTCTCCTCCTGCTCTTTATTCCCTCATTACTGAGAAATTTCTTATTAATGGAAAAACCATTTCCATCAGCTGCACTTTACCCCACGAATGTCTCAGAGCCTACCCAGGAACGAGGGGCGGGCTCTGAGCTGGGTTTGGGACCTAAAAAAACCCTGTGTGGTGTTCTGGTGAATTCCTAATGGATTCTATGGAGGGGAAATTAATAGGAAGCTTTGGTTAATAGATACTTCAGATAAAAGAGCGAGTGCATCTGGTCACCATGGCAACACGAGAGGCAGCGGGGAGAGGAAATGTCACCGTGTCTGTGCCTTGACCTGCAGCACAAACAGCCTGGGAGCTGGGGGTTTGCACTGGCTGTTCACAGAGGGGACAGGGACACTCCCAGGTTGGACATTCCCAGCCCAGGAATGCCCTGTCACACCCAGAGTGTTCAAATGGAACTCGTGGGGCTTTTTTTCTGGGTGAAAACATGATGGACTCCTGCCCAGAATTGTGTGTTCCCACAGCCCTGAGGGAGAGGTTGGACTTGGTGATCCTGGAGGGCTTTTTCAAGCTCAAGGATTCCCTGGTTCCTCCTGCCCTGACGTGCAGGGAGCTGCCCTTGCACAGCACAGACACCCTGCAGATGTTTTAAGGGACCTTTGCCCCTTTTCTTCTCAAACACAAAGTCGCTGTGTCACAGAATTCCAGGAAGTTTTGGGCTGGAGGAACCTCAAATTCCATTCAGTTCCATCCCCTGCCATGGCAGGGACATTTCCCACTGCCCCAGGCTGCTCCAAGCCCCGTCCAGCCTGGCCTTGGACGCTTCCAGGGATCCAGGGGCAGCCCCAGCTGCTCTGGGAATTCCATCCCAGCCTCACAGGGAACAATCCCCGGGCACAGACCTGGCGTGGGAATTCTGCCACGGACACTCTGCTCCAGGAGCAGCTGCTGCTGCTCCCGGGGACTTTCAGAAGCTGCTGAAGTGAAAATTGGGCTCCTGCTGCCTGTTATGCAAAAGCAGTTTCTTAGCAACAAAAGTGATATTCTGTGTGAAGGCAACAGGCATCAGTGGGATAATCCAGTGTAATTCCAGACAAGACCTAAAACGGGTGGATGGACTGAATAATAATCATCATGACAGACAGAATAATAATAACGGAAATAATGAGACTAAGCTTATTTCCCTGGGTAGGAGAAACCCAGCTATAAATAAAATACAATGGGAGAAACCCTGTGCCAGTTCTCTGTATAAAGATTAGGGACACCTAAACTCAACGTATGCCCTAAAAATAGACTCTGGTGAGTAAAGCTTTGCTCATCTAAGCTGAGCTATTTATTGCTTGAGTGTTTTCCCTCACTCGGGGCAGGTATTGTCGCGCAGGGATGGAGTGAGCTGGGCCTAATGGATTGAATTGGACCTGATTGGAGTGAGTAAATCTGTGTTCGCTGGTGGGGACGAGGCTTTGCCACCTCCTAGGCAGGAAAGTGCATCCCATGGGCTGGCCTGCGTCACCTCTGTGGCTCCGTTACAGCTCAGGACATTATGACTTCGTAAAACCTGCAATTAAACCACGTCAGATTAATGCTGTGCAGCCGCTGTGTTTTGAAGTGCTGTAACATCAAGGAATTTAAGAGAACTAAAACCGCTATGAAACCAGCACACGCCGGGAGTCACAGACACACCTGGACAGCTCCTGGCCCGCGCGGGGCGCACTGGGAAGTGTAGTCCCGGCGCTGCTGAAATCCCGTTGCGGCGCTACCCGCAGCGGGCGGAGGAGACTACACTGCCCAGCATGCCTCGCAAGGAGAGGGCGCACATCCTTCCCACCTCTCCCTCCCCACCCGCTCTGCCTTCTGGGAAACAGAGTGCGCACGGTGCGGCGCCGGGCGAGCAGTGCCGCTCCCGGGACTACAATTCCCGTCATCCACCGCGCGTGCCGCTCCGCCCCGCGCGGCGCCATTTTGTTCCGCGGCGCAGCCTGAGATGGCGGCCGGGCCCGGGCGGTGAAGGTCCCGCCGCGCTGAGGGCAGGGGGGTCCCGCCGCCCCCCGCCCGCCCCGCGCCGCGCTGGGGCCGCGCCGCCGCCGCCGGTCCATGGCCTGGAGGCGGCCGCTGGCGCCATGGACCTGCGCACGGCCGTCTACAATGCGGCCCGCGACGGGAAGCTGAAGCTGCTGCAGAAGCTGCTGGGCAGCCGCAGCCGGGAGGAACTGGAGGCACTGACGGCGGGGCCCGGCGGCGGGGGAGGCCCCGGGGCCGGCAGCACCCCGCTGCTGATCGCGGCCCGGCACGGACACCTGGAGGTGGTGGAGTACCTGCTGGATCACTGCGGGGCCCGCGTGGAGGAGGGCGGCTCCGTCAGCTTCGACGGTGAGACCATCGAGGGGGCCCCGCCGCTGTGGGCGGCCTCGGCTGCGGGGCACCTGGGCGTGGTGCGGAGCCTGCTGGACCACGGCGCCTCGGTGAACCAGACCACGCTGACCAACTCCACCCCGCTGCGGGCCGCCTGCTTCGATGGGCACCTGGAGATCGTGCGGTACCTGGTGGGCGAACGCGGGGCCGACCTGGAGGTGGCCAACCGGCACGGCCACACGTGCTTGATGATTTCCTGCTACAAAGGGCACCGGGAGATCGCCCGGTACTTGCTGGAGAAAGGGGCCGATGTGAACCGGCGCAGCGTGAAGGGAAACACGGCTTTGCACGACTGTGCTGAGTCGGGCAGCCTGGAGATCCTGCAGCTCCTGCTCCGCTCCAAGGCGCGCATGGAGAAGGACGGCTATGGCATGACTCCTCTGCTCGCTGCCAGCGTCACCGGCCACACCAACATCGTGGAGTACCTGATCCAGGGGGGGCTGCAGCAGGACGAGGCTGCGGGGACCTGCGCCTCAGGTGGGAGCCATCAGAGGGGCTGCAGTGAAGAGGGCTGTGAGGGCTGCGGCGCTTCAGCTTCCAGTCAGGACGAGGTCCCGAACGTGTTCTGCACTCGAGAGGCTGCCGTGGAAGCGCTGGAGCTGCTGGGTGCCACCTTTGTGGACAAGAAACGAGACCTGCTGGGAGCCCACAAGTACTGGCGCAGGGCGATGGAGCTGCGCTGCGAGGGTGGGAAGTACCTGCCTAAGCCCGAGCCCCGGCAGCTGGTGCTGGCCTACGACTACTCGCGGGAGGTGAGCTCTCTGGAGGAGCTGGAAGCCCTGATCACGGACCCCGACGAGATGCGCATGCAGGCGCTGCTGATCCGGGAGCGCATCCTGGGCCCTTCCCACCCCGACACCTCCTACTACATCCGGTACCGCGGGGCCGTCTACGCCGACTCCGGCAACTTCGAGCGCTGCATTAACCTGTGGAAGTACGCCCTGGACATGCAGCAAGGCAACCTGGAGCCCCTCAGCCCCATGACTGCCAGCAGTTTCCTTTCCTTTGCCGAGCTTTACTCCTACGTGCTCCAGGACCGTTCCAAAGGCACTTTAGCCACCCACCTGGGCTTCTCCGACCTCATCGGGGTGCTGAGCAAAGGGGTCCGGGAGGTGGAGAGGGCCCTGGTGCACGGCAAGGACCCCGTGGCCGACTCGGCGCAGTTCACCAAGACGTTGGCCATCATCCTGCACCTGGTTTTCCTGCTGGAGAAGGTGGAGTGCACCCCGGAGCAGGAGCACCAGAAACGCCAGACCATCTACCGCCTGCTCAAGTGCAGCCCCCGCGCCAAGAACGGCTTCACCCTCCTGCACATGGCCGTGGACAAAGACACCACGACGGTGGGGCGGTACCCCGTGGGCAAATTCCCGTCTCTGCACGTGGTGAACTTGCTGCTGGAGTGCGGGGCAGACCCGGACAGCCGGGACTATGACAACAACACCCCCCTGCACGTGGCTGCCCGCAACAACTGCCCGCTGATCATGAGCGCCCTGATGGAGGCCGGGGCGCACATGGACGCCACCAACGCCTTCAAGCAGACGGCCTACGAGCTGCTGGACGAGAAGCTGCTCACCAAGAGCACCATGCAGCCCTTCAACTACATCACCCTCCAGTGCCTTGCTGCTCGTGCCCTGGACAAGCACAAGATTCCCTACAAGGGATTCATCCCCGAGGAGCTGGAAGCCTTCATTGAGCTGCACTAGGGCGTGACAGCCAGCAGTCCCCAGCCTGTCCCACCCTGCTGAGGTTGTGCAGCTGGAGGGCTTGGGCTGGCTGTGCCAAGGTGCCCAGGGCCGTCGCTGTGCTGAGCTTTGTCCCCATCTGTCACCACCCAGCTGGCGTGTTGGGGCAGGGGAGGAGGAGGCCTCAGAGCTCATGGCTGTCCCTCGTTGTCACCTTCAGGTAGCAGCTCTCTCCAGTGCACTCTGTCCACAGAGGCCACAGCCCCTGCCCTTCCCCATGCCACCATCGTGTCCTGAGAAGGAAGGAAATGGAGATTCCCTGGGACCTGCTGCCTCTCCTGTTAGTGCTGGATTAACTCAGTGTTCAGCTTTGGAGCAGCTACACATCCCCCACGTGCTCTGGCCCTTCCCACCCCACACACCCAACAGATAGAAAGTGAGTGAGGATTGAAATACCCTCCAGCTAATCCCTTCCCCTCCCTCCTGTCAGGCTTGGGACAGCCCATGCCCAACAGCCCTGGGGCTTGTACTCTGCCCAGGGATGGCACAGGGCTGGGTGTGCTGAGGATGGGGTTTGTCTCTCTCTTGGTTGGCCAAGTAGCAAATGGTGTTAAAGGCCTGAGATTTCCATGATTGTGCATAAAGCTGGGATGTTTTTTCTCTTGTAGAGCCAGGCCCTATCTATGCTGCAAGACTTCTCCAATCCTGTAAGATAGAGGAAGGTCAGTTCTGGTTATACAGTTTCATCCATAGATGTTGTAGTTTATGAATGGGGAGGAAAAAACTACTTTGAGAACAAGATCCTGATGTGGTGTTTAGGCCCTTGGCTTGTCCATTCCACACCCATTTGCTCCATTCCCAGCATGTACGTGCTTTGGCTCCAGAGGGCAGCAGGGATTGAGCTGGAAGGGTGAATGTGGACGATTTGGCAGCCAAAACAGCACATTTTGAACTATTTTCAAAGCTGAGCTCTTGCAAGCCCTTTAGGCCAGGAGGTACCTGCAGTGTGGAGGTGCTTGGAGGGGGTTATGAAAGCAAGTGAGTGTCTGTGGTGGGTTTGCACCAGGGTGGGCTGAAGGAAGAAGCAAGAAATGAAAGTTTAAGGTGCCTGCTTGTCCTTCTGAGGTTTTAGTATCATGTGCTTGGGCTCTGTTATTGCCCCATTCTGAAAGCTCATGCAGTGGGTTCTTAGCAGCTGGTTTGGGCTTTGAGTCTTCTTTTTCTTTTTTTTTTTTTTTTTTTTTCTTTTTTTTTTTTTTTTTTTTTTTTTTTGGTAACTTCACTGAGGATGGTGCTACTTCCAAGGTGGAATTTGAAATCTCACCTGGCTGCTGTTGGGGCAAGCTCCTTCCTTTGATGAGGATCTGCACACACCTTGTTTTTAACTCTGTAGTCTCAGGGCAAGTTTTTGCCTCTATGAGCAGACCCCCTCCGTGGTGGAAAACAAAGAGTTTCCAGCAGTTTGTCCTTGTGCAGGCAGCGATGGGCAGCCTGTGGCTCCTTCCCTGGCCCTGAGCAGGGTGGGAAGCACAGCTGAGGGGGGAAAGCAGCTGCCTGGAGCTCTGGGAAAGGTCCACCTGGGAGAGCAGACCCCTGGCCCCACCCTCGCTCTCTGTGCTACTGAAGCTTCTCTACTTGTATTTATCAGCCTCAATAACCATGCTCTCTGCCCCTTCAAGGTATTGTAGCTCTGCCAGTACATTTTGCAGTGTTAACTATAACATTTATTTATAAAGCGAGGAGGTTTAACTTGAATTGAGCTGTAAAGTGCAGAGTTAGTTTAGCTGCCTTCTATTTTTTTTTTTCCTTTTGGCTGAAACCTGAACTAAACTGCAGGAATGGGATTTGTTCCTTTGTGAGCTGATGAGCGCTCTTAACTTTAAATAATAAAACGAAAAATGGCTGCTAGAATGCAAGTGCCTTGGAGTTCTTCCTGATAAGCCTCTGTATTGAGGTGTTTTCCTCTATTTTCAGTTTGTTTCCCAGGGATGGGACACTGTGGGTATGGAATTCTGGGCTGTTTACAATTAACAGGTGTGATTGGTTCATTTCGTGGTTACTCCTGTGGAAAAAAACCAATCTGTGCTGCAGTGGCAAACATTTCTCCTGGAAAAGAGTAACACTGACACTGAAATGACACCTCTTCTTCTATGTTTTGCCTTATATTTTGATGTAAATCAAACAACGTGAGAGGATCTCTGTTGACTCAGGTATTACCTGCCTCACACATGAGGGACAGTGGACACAGCAAGAAGAAAGAGGGACACTGTCATCAGTTTGGTTTCCAACCCCAAATCCATCAGGGGTTGTAGAAACAGAGGAATTAATGGCACTGGAGTTAGTTCCACACAGGGACCTGGATCCCAAAAATGCTTGGTCTTCCCCAGGGAGGGTGGGTGGATAAAATATTGGAATGTTTGTCCTGTCTTTTATTGCTCCATCCTTCGTTCTTGATGCACTGATGAATGATGGTGCCTTTGTGCTATAAATTCTATTTAAGCAGTGTCTGTAGAGCCTGGGGATGTGCTTCTTCCACCCAGACATTCCTCGTGTGCTGCAGGTGATCTCCAGGTGTGGGGAGAGCAGCTGCCAGGCAGGTACAAGGAGCCAGGTGGCCTCAGGGCAATTCCATCTGCACCCAGGCTGCTGGCAGGAGAGAGGTGGGAGGGAAGGGAGTTAATCCAGGCAGGAGCAAATCTGGAGCTGGGCTCTTGTGGTCAGGGAGCTGGGGGATCCATCAGGTGCAACAGCCCCAAGGAGGAGAATATTCTGTGTGATGGAAAAGGCTTCACTTTTTTTAAACACATAAATAGTCTGTAATTACACAGAGGGCCCAGCAATTAAATGTTGATAGTAATTACAGGGTGGAAGAAATCACTGCATCATTTAGGGGTAATTACACTGAACAGGCCTGATTGACTGTAGGGCCAGCTCCATGTGGGCAAAACACTGAGTTGTGGGGAGCAGGGCAATGTTTCAGTGATTATTTTGTTAATTCTTGGACAGAGAGGAGTCTTTTCTCCACTGTGGTGGCTGCAGACCCTCCTCTCAGCTCTCCCTCCCCTGTGTGTGATCCAAGCACGCTGGATGTGGCTGTGCTGAGGTTGTTTACAAGCTGGAGCAGCTTCCAGTTGACTAATTTTGCATGATTATTTATAGTAGGAGAGGAGCTGGGAAAGGAGGGATGTGGGAGTGCTCCTAAGAGGAGGGACTGTCCTGCACCAACGGCAGGGGACAGGAACTGCAGTAACACAACAACACTTAATGGTGCTATGGAGGAGAGAAACCAGGAAAATAAAAGGAATTTGAGCACTTGGAGGATGCCAGCAGGCTCTGGAAGAGTGGATAAGTTAATCCATTGTCACTGGGTCCTGCAGAGTTAAAATCCAGTCTTTGAGAGCTGGAAGCCAAGAGTTGGGGGCAGCTCAGAGCCTCCTCCAAGGATTTAATAACATCTGTCTCACCCAGGGGCTGGCTTGGGGCTCGGGGGGCTCTTGGACCAAGGCTGCAGTCTGGAATGAGGCCTGACAGGGCCCAGCTCGGGCAGGGATGGCCTTGGATCCTCCTGGAACCTGCTGGGGAAGCCAAGGAGTGCCACGAGCACACACAGAGCTGCAGGGACACCTGGAATGGGGTCACTTCCCTGTACTGATCACAGCGGCATCCACCTTAACAGGGAGTGGCTCCTGAGGAGCCTGGAGCTCTGCCCTGCTCCTGGCACAGGCTGAGCTGGCTCTGGGCTCTGCTCCTGGAGGGAACAGCCCCATTTCCAGTCTCTCGGTGGCTTTGGGGTGACCTCTGCTGACGATCAGGAAAATGGCTGTGCCCTGAGCGTGGGAGGAGGAGCGAGGGCTTTGCTCCAGGTGCCCTCCTGGTGTTAAAGCTCAGTAGGTACCACCCTGGTAGATGCCTTGCTCAGATCCTGTAAAATTACCCCTCCCACTCGGCATTCCTGGATTTCTCCACCCTTCTGCACCACTCTGCTCACTGGTTTTAGTTTTTCATTCCACTTTTTTCCTGAAAGGCAGCTTCCCAAAGCATTCCTTGGAGATTGTCCCTCAAATAATTTGGTCGGTGCCATCTCCCAGCCCCTCCAGCCAACATACAGAATAGTTTTCCATATATCCCTGACTATCCCTTTTCTAATTCTACAGAAAAGAACCAGAGGAACACAAGTAAATTAATTAAAATTTATTTATAAAATCTTCAAGTAGCTCCAGACAATTAGGAAAATAATTTTCTCAGTTACTTGAAAATCAGCACAAGTAAAAACAATTCCAAGAGATCTTTTTTCCAATAAAAAATGAAGAATTTTCTTTTGTGTTTCAGGAAAATTGCACTCTTGATGCATAGAATAACAGTCCCAGTCCCAGCAGAATCACTCTAATCCAGGATTTGAACTGAATTTTGTCTGACCTTGGCTGCCCCGGGTCAGATGTTGTGCTTGGTTTGCTCCTGGCTGTGCCCTGGCTCAGGTGGGGCAGTTTCCACCTGCATCACGTTGTGGTTCCCGATCTGAACCATGCGGGCGTGTTGGATGATGAGGGGTGGCATCCCTCCCTGGCCTGGTGTGAAGTTGTAGTGGCCTGGGGGAAGCTGTGCTTGGGAAGGGGGAGGACTCTGAGCAGGAGGGGGGTCTGTCGGGGCAGGGGGACACCAGTGCTGGGCTGGTGGCCCTGGTGGCCACGGCCGTGGCGCTGCTGGAGGCACCCAGGGAGGGGAGCCCAGGCTCAGGGCAGCCAAGTTCTGCTGGGCTTGGTGCTGTTCCGAATGCGCCTGGAGCTTCCTTCTCTGCATCTGCTCCCATAGGGCTTTCTTCTTCCTGATCTTCTCGGGGTTAAAAGTCTTGTCCACGTTCTTGGAGAAGAGAGGAGAGCTCTCGTTCAGGGTGATGAGCACACTGAGCATCCTGGGGATCTGGCTGCGCTCCAGGGCGTTTGCCTTGGGTAGAAATGGGATGACTGAGTCTTGCTTGGAGGGGTCCAGGATGGACTGCATCAGAGCAGTGTCTGTCTGGTACAGGCACAGGTTGCAGGGAAAGTTCTTGGTCAGCAGGAGGATCATGAAGGCAGAGTTTTCCATGGCTTCCTGGAAGCAAATCATGTGGCTGCGCCCGGCGATGAAGAAATCCTCACTGAGTGTGGCACCGTTGGACACCCCCATGCCCTCCAGCAGGTTCTTGACCTGGTGGGCCACAAGCTCATCTTCGCTGGCATGCAGGACAACAAAGGTGAAGAACTTGGCACCATCTGGCTCTGATGGATCCATGGCTGGGGGAGCAGGAGGCCTGGCTGGAGAGGGGGATGAATGCAGGGGAGGGGGATATGATAGTTTGGAGGGAGATTCCTGAAGAGGAGGAGGAGTTGAGAAGGAATAAGTAGGAGGAGGAAGGGAACAGGTTGAAATAGAAGCAGGTGCAGAGTTACAGGGAATGCCTGCTGGAATGTTGGAGTCCTGCATGGACATGAGGGCAGGAGCAGTATCCTCTGCAGCCCTGGAATCAGGGACGTCAGCAGATAATTGCTTTTCATCCTGCTTTTCTCTTGGTGTGTGAGGCTCTGTCACTGTGCTGGATACGTCACTGCTTTGGGCAGGCTCCCAGGGCAGCTGTGTCTCGGGAATGGGGAGAGGGCTGGGGTGGCAGGGACTGACCTGCAGAACCTTCTCTGGCTGGGGCCCTTGAGCAGCTGTGTCCTGCCCAGGGGGAGAGCTGGGTGTGCTGGCCCAGCTGCATTCCTGTGGGCCATGGCTCTGTGTGTCCCCATGGGGGTGTCCAGCACGGCTGGGCCAGGGGACACACTCAGGGACAGAAGGCTGGGTGTGAAAAGCAACTGTTGGTGATGCACTGATCTCCAAACAGCTGGACAGGGAGGAGCTCCCCACAGAGCACAGGGTCCGTGGGCCTGAAAGGTCTGAGTTGTCCCCGATCTGCACTGGTGAACTCCTTGCCACGTAGTGGGAGCTGGCTGCGTGGGGAAATCCTGCGTCCTCATGGGATCTCAGCGTCCCAAACCTGTCCCCTGAGCCCCCGCTGGCTGCAGAGCCCTGTCTGTCCTGTTCCTTGGGTGGGATGTTGTTGAGTGTCCCCCGCTGAGTGTCCTTGCTGGCGTGCCAGGCTTTGTCCCTGGCCTCAGGACTGCACAGCTTTTCCTGTGCCAGCACTGTGTACACCTGTGCCAGCAGTGCCATGGCACCTGCATCCAGCTGGGGAGGCTGCAAATCCTCCCCATCTTCCTGCACTATTGCAGCACCCAGTTTGATCTGGTGGACGTACTGGGCTGCCCGGTTATCCCTCAAGGCATCCAGACAAATTCTTGCATCCGTTTCTTGCCTCAGAGTAAGCAGGACCATAGCTTGCAGTAACTTGCTGCAGGGCCCAGGTACCAAGTGCTTCAGTTTGAGTTTGAGGCTCAGCAGTTTCTCTGGTGGCGCCTGGGACAGAATGTTGAACACGTCCTCGAAGCTGGGCTGCAGCTCAGCGCTCTGTGCCATCTCATCAGCTGCTGGCCCAGACCACGGATTGGAGCAGGGATGGGAAAAGCATCTTACAGCACAGGGTTGTTGTCTGCCTGCGGGGCTCGGCGTGCCCCGGTCGCGCTCCTCGTGCCACACAAACCTGCGGTGCCCAGGGGCCTCTCAGTGCTGGGAGTCTGTGAGGAGAACAGAGGACAGCGTTCAGAGGGGTGATGTGGGCACTGGGGGATGCTCCTGGAGCTGCCAGGCTCTCTCTCTCACACCTCCCAAATATTTTTGCATCTGTTCCGTGCTCGCAGCTGTGCCAGTGCTCTGTGCATTATTCCAACTCTGTGATTAAGCAAAAAGCACATTCTTTGTGTTCATTTCACATTAATTACAACTGGTTTAAGATAATTGATTAAATAATGCTATATTTAGGTAAATCCAAGTGTCTCCTCCTGGCAGCTGGTTCTAGGAGTCTCGCAGGCTCCGCGTGATGACAGTTGAGGAATAAAACAGGTGTAGAGGAAACCCCTTGTAGCTGATAACCTGTGTTATCAGGGAAGATTCACAGGAAAGAATTCCTTCCCAATATCCCACCTAACCTGCTCTCTGGCAGTAGGACGCCATTCCCTGTGTCCTGTGCCTCCATCCCTTGTCCCAAGTCCCTCCCCAGCTCACCTGGAGCCCCTTTAGGCACTGGAAAGGGCTCTGAGCTCTCCCTAGAGCTTTCTCTTCTCCAGGTGAGCACCCCCGGCTCTCCCAGCCTGGCTCCAGGGCAGAGGGGCTCTGGCTCTTGGAGCAGCTCCGTGGCCTCCTCTGGGCTCTGTCCCAGCAGCTCCACGTCCTTCTTTCATTGGGAGACTTTATATCTCCATCCACAGGTCATCCCTGAGCCCCTGCACTCACCCCAGGCCTCTGATGGGATTTTAATTAAATCACAGGAGTGTCTGGAGGGGAGGAGTGGGGTCCCGGTGGGACACTGCTCCAGGCGCTGCCTGAGCCTGCTGCAGAAACTTTCCCTATTTAAAGGCAGCCCCAGCAAAGGCCCCGATATAACTCTCAACTGGGGAAAGTTTCCAATTTCAATTTTGTTTTCCTGTCTCATGAAAACCCTGCAATTGCCCAATTGCCCTCGGTCCCCGGGCCGGGCCAGCCCTGCCTCGTGTCCCCCGACGGGCGCGGGGGCGGCACGGCCGAGCGGGAGGAAGTTGGAGCTCGGGCCGGGACAGCGCTCGGGGCGAGCCCAGCGCCGCGACCGCGGGCCCGCTCCCCCGGGAAGGGAAGGGGTCAGCCGGGAAGGGAAGGGAGCAGCCTACCTGCGGCCGGTGCCCGGGACAGGCGGAAGCGGCGCGGGCCGATGAGCACGGGCGGGGCAGAGCGGGGCGGAGCAGGAAAAGCCGGGACCGGGAGGGCACAGCCCGGGCTCGGGAACCGCGGCAGGAGGGCCCTGTCCCGGGTGAGCCACCCGCCACCTACCCCAGCCAGGCCCCGGAGGTGACACAGAGCGCTGGGGACAGGCAGGGACCGACCTTTCCAACTGGGAAAGTGTTGGAATAGGGACGAGCAATGCAAAGCCCAGGGGTGGCAGAGGGAGCTGGGGGCGAGGAGAAGAGTAGGGCATGGACAGATGCACCTGAGCCTCAGGAGTACAGGCAGAAGTCAGGGAAACAAAATGATTAAGGTATTTTTCTGGTTAAGAAAGCATGGGACCTGCTAAAGGAACTTTGTTTTTTTTCCCTCCAGCAAGAGCAGGGAACAGACAAGCTGGGCAGGGAGAAGATTTGGTAAAGGCAAAGCTTCATCACAGCTCAGGTAAGGGAGAACACAACCCTGCAGCTTTAGGTACACACAAACCCACATGGTTTTGAACACAGGTCACACTTTATTCCAGTGTCTGCTCACCAGCCCTGGCACAGGGACAATGCCAGGAACAGTTACCAAAATAAGTTACATTAGAAATTATTACAAAGTAGTGTTTTCTGGAAAAGAACCAGCACATGGATTAAAATCCCCCCTATTTTAATAACAGGATATCCTAATCCTATGGCAGAGTAACTCCTGGGAAAAGCTGCCTCATTTAATGGCAATGAAGTGTTTCACACATTGAATTACTCACAGATAATCCTTGAAGTCATCCACAGAACTAGGAAAGATGATTAAAGAAAACCCCACACTGCCGAGTACTTCTCCATGAAGGAAAAAGTGTTTGGCTGATCCATGAAATCTCTTCTTGAGAAGCAGCTCCGTGCCCCCAGCTGTGCCAGATGTGCTGCAGGGCCAAGCCTCCCCGGAAGCACAACAGGCACAAAGGAAGTTGTGTCTGGAACTTGTATTTTTAAATGTGGAGGAGGTGGGAGACGGTATCAAAGGTCAAGCATAGCATCTTCTCAAGAGTTTGACAGCTTGGGTAAATTAAAAACAAATCCAGCATTAAAAATAAGTTGAGATCACTTCTCTCCCACAACTTGTCTCAGCAAGATTTAGCTACTCACACCTACAGCTGAGCTGAGTTCAAAAGCTGCAGTGCAGGTCCCATCTCCCCTTTCAGCACAGCAGTTGCATTTAAAAACAGTAAATCAAGATTCAGAATCTCCCCACGTTGGTTATCAAATCTCCTTACAACTACATCGGACTCTAAATTCAGAGAGCAGAGGCACTCGTGGCACAAGTGGGCACACAATTAGAAGATCCAGTGCTGTTCTAGCCAAGTAGCCTTGGCCAGAAGAGCTGGGATTTATCAGAGATCTTCTTCTGCTGCACTGGTTTTTATCTCCTTTGCAGCCAGGGCCACCTCTGTATTCTTCCCTGCCTTCTCCTCCAGCTTCTCTAGCACTTCACACCATTTTTCTGAGAGCCTGTTGGTTCCCTTTGGCTCTTCAGGTGTCTTTGTCACCTCTTGTGATAGTGGAGCCTTTTCCAACTTGGGTAATTTTCTATCACTCCTCATCTCTCTCTTCTTGTGCTTTCTGCTGTCCTGTGCCACCTTAGCCATGGCCCTGAAGGGCCCCACAATCCAGTTCAGAGGGGTGTTGTGAGTGACATACTCAAAGAGGACATCGAGGGACCTCCGGGCCTCTGCCACACGGTCCTGGCTGCGGGCCAGGGTGGTTCTGGAGAGGTCCTGGAAGGACACGGCCCTGGAAAAAGAGCTGTGGAGCTTGTGGATGTGTCGAGCGGCCCGGGACACAGCTTCCTGGATGCTGCTGGGGAGGCCGTGGATGCTGAGCCTGAGGCTGTGGTAGGCGGGCTGGAGCTGCTGGGTGATGATCCTCAGCATGGCGAGAGTGCGCGGCTCCACCTGCTGGGAGAGAACAGCTCAGGGACGGCTCGGGAGGGCCCGGCCCGCGGGGCTGCTCCGTGCCCCTCCGGGGATACCTCTGGCTGGCTCGCAGTCCTGACTTGGTTTCCTTTGGGCTGCGTCAGGCTCCAGTCCACCCAGAGCTGATGGAGCTTCTCCTGCCCCTCCCGCAGCTTCTGGCCAACCTCCTGTTTCACAGATTCAATCTGATAGGAAAAACGAGAGGAAAAGTTGTACTGCAAGCACACACAGAGAGGCACAAGCGCTTCCCTGCCAGGGAAGGATCCAAGGTGACACGGAGTGGTGTGGGATGGAGGAAGAGCTTCCAGCTGGATAGCAGGGCAGGAAAGGCTACAGACAGGAGGAAGAAGGGCAAAGCGTGTTGGTACCAGTTTTAGTGCCAGCTGCAGCCGTGACAGGGTGTCCTGGGTGCGGTGCCTGAAGCCCTGCAGCTTGGCCAGGGAGTGCTGGTAGGCTCGGTGCCGAACCCTGCCCGACAGCGAGCCCAGGCGCACAAAGTAACTCTGCTGCCTCTTCTGCTCCTCCACGGAGGCCACGCCAAACCCCTGCACCGTGGTGGCCAGTTTACCTGGAGGAAACAAGAACAGAGCTGCAGCTGGGATCGCTGCCAGCTGGGAGGGGTGGAAGAGGTTGGATCACCCATTGGAAAACATGAAGATTGGAGCTTGCTGTGGGAGCAGGAGGTTTATAGTTGCTCATGTGTTAAAGGCAGGTTAGTTCCTGCTCAGTCTTCAGATAAGCAGACTTGATGGAGAGCTTGAAGCGTGAACCCATGTGTTTATTTACTTTGAGGCTGATGGACAAGGACCAGCCAGCAAGTGCTTGATCTCTGTCCCATGCCACATGGCAATTTGGTGTTCTTAGCCAGCAACTTGGTGACAAATTCAGAGCTACCTGTCTGCTTCAGAAGCAGAGTCTTGCTTTGTCAGGTGCTCTCTACTCACATGGGAAAGGACTTGCATCTACGAGCGCCAGGTAAGTATTTTCTTACCTAGCTCCTCCTCGGTCATCGGGAGGTAATGATCCACCAGATCTTCTGACATTCCCAGGACAGATTCCACACCTCCAGCCACTGCCTGGCTCACTGCCTTGGCTTTGCTTATGCTGTTGGTCACCACTGAGTTGGTCATCTCCACGCCCTCCTGGAGAGCCTCCTTGCCCTGCTCCAGGGCTGTGTTAATCTTGCTGGTGATGGTGCCGTAGGCAGCATCCAGAGCTGTACTGACCGTAGAGGTGACCACAGATTTGGTCTTCTCAACGCTGTCTTGAACAGCCCCTTTGGTCAGGTCCACTGCTTCGGTCACCTTGTTGGCCACCAGGTCCTTGGCCCCCTGGGCAGCCCCCACAGCTGCAGTGATGGTGGAAGCAACAGCAGACTTGGTCCTGTCAATGCTGTCCTCCACCGTGTGCTTGGTGACATCCACGGCCTCTGTCACCTTGTTGGTCACCAGCTCCTTGGCACCCTGGGCAGCCTCCACAGCATTGACGATTGTAGAGGCAACTGCAGACTTGGTCAGATCAACGCTGTCTTCTACAATGTGTTTACTGAGGTCCACTGCCTTGGTCACCTTGTCTGTCACCAGCTCCTTGGCCCCTTGAGCAGCCTCCACAGCACTGACAATCGTGGAAGCAACTGCAGACTTGGTCAGGTCAACGCTGTCCTCCACCATGTGCTTGGTGACATCCACAGCTTTGGTGACCTTGTCCATAGCATCTGTCACCTTGTTGGCCACCAGGTCCTTGGCTCCCTGGGCAGCCCCTACAGCTGCAGTGATGGTGGAAGTCACAACAGACTTGGTCCTGTCAACGCTGTCCTCCACAAGGTGCTTACTGAGGTCCACGGCCTCTGTCACCTTGTTGGTCACCAGCTCCTTGGCACCCTGGGCAGCCTCCACAGCGTTGACAATTGTAGAGGCAACAGCAGACTTGGTCCTGTCAACACTGTCCTCCACCATGTGCTTGGTGACATCCACAGCCTCTGTCACCTTGCTGGTCACCAGCTCCTTGGCACCCTGGGCAGCCTCCACAGCACTGCTGACAGTGGAGGTGACCACAGACCTGGTCAGCTTGACACTGTCCCCAACAACATTTTTAGTGAGGTCCACAGCTTCAGTGACTTTATCAGCCACCGCTTCCTTGGCCTCACAGGCAGCATCCATGGCAGATGTCACTTTGGTGGACACCAGCTGCTTGGTGTCTGAGATTACCTGCACCAGGGAAAGGCAGAGAAAGATTTTTTTGTTGTTGTTCCAAAATATGTTTTCCCTCCCTGAAAAAGCTTTTCCACTTGGGTTGGTTGCGCTTGCAGTGTGTGGGAAGGCCAGGGAGGTGAGCACACCTGTACTGACATGGACACAGATCACTCCTGCATGCTGTGGGCAACTCTCTAGCTTTCCCTGCTGCTGAGCTTTATTTATTTCCCCATATTCTTCTGTACCCACAACAGTTCCATCAAGCCATGGCTTCCCCCAGGAAAAGCCTTTCCTTACCTTGTCTGCTGGCTGCTGCAGGAAGGGCAAGTTCTGCTCCAGCTGATCCAGACCTTTACAGGCATATTCATTCACAAGAGCAACTGGAGGAGACAAACAGACACCAGTTTATTCTTACATTTGGGGATGGGTTTTTGACCCTACAGTGGCCAGTTCAGCATATACTCATAAAAATAAATCCCTATTCTAGGGTGGGATGTGTGTGGGGCATCTTGTTAAAAGTGAACAAACCCTAACATTTGTCAGGTTCCAGTAGTCTCCATTTTGCCTTCCCAGCTTTCTAACAGTAGACTTTAATCCAACTGCACTGTAGCACCTGCCCTTGGTGGGTAGGGCATTGGGTTTAAAGGGTTGAAAAGTGTTGGGATAAGCCAGACTGACTCAGCTCCTGCCTGGGATGGTCAGAACTTGCAGTGAGAGCCAGAAAGCAGGGAGTTAATCAAGAAATCAAACTCTGCTTCTCCTGGAAACAATTTCATTCCCAGGCAGTTCAGTGTCCAGGAGCTGCTGAGTGGAAGCTCTGTGCTAGAGGAGAAGGTGCTGTGGGAGGTGGGATCACCCTACAGGCACATGAACCTCCCCTCCCCTGCTGTCCCAAGGGTCCCCCCAGCCCTGCACTTACTCTGTGGCTCGAGCTGGCTCAGGATGGGCTGTGCCCCTCCGACCACACTGCCCACAGCCACAGCAGCCACGGTCTCAGCCACGCTGCAGACACCACTGAGGCAGGGGTGGGACTCCTTGGTGTTGTTGTAGGCAGAGGAGACCAGGTTGAAGGCAGAATTGAGCAAGGGCAGGCTGGTGACTCGATTGACAGCGCTCTAAACCCAAGAGAAATCCTGACATTAGAGCCCAGCCCGAGCTGGAGGGTGAACACAGCCACGTGTCTGTCCAGAAAGGTCCCAGCAAATCCATCTCCTCATCCTCCAACTCATCCAAAGGCCTCCACCAAGTGAACGAGCCAGGGTTTAGAAGTCTGAACTCTGTGCTCGTGAATTCTGAGTCACGCTGGTTTCAGCACCAAACCAGATGTGGAAGTAGGACCTGTAACAGCTCCTGTTTCAGAGCTACTTGCATCATTTGGCCAGCCCTGAAGTTGTCTCTTGAGCAAAACAATTACTTTCTGTAGTGAGGGGGTTTTCATTTGGCCACAGCTTCCTAGGGCTAATCTTTCTGTCCCCCCAGCCTGGTTTTGGGGTGCTGGCAGAGGTTTACCAGCACATGTCAGTGGGTGATTTAACAGCTGTGGGTGCCCTGGCACCTACCACAGTCTGCTGCTCCTCAGCCTTCAGCAGGTCTAGGGTGGGGGTCTTTCCTGAGGCCATACTGACTTCAGCTGCAGCTGGAAGGAAAAACAAGAGTATCATGAGCACAACTTCATTGCCTCCAAAGAAATAAAATCCTGCCAGAACAGGGGAAAAGCAGAGGGCAACAAAGCTGGGATCCATCATTCAGCTGCTCCCAGGAAGGTTCAGGTTAGAAATGGATGAAAACTATTTTATCCTGTGTCTTCTCTGTGGGGTGGGATGACCCTGGCTGGACACCAGGTACCTACTAAAACACCCCCCTCCTCAGCTGGACAGGGGAGAGAAAATGTAACAATATAACCAGTTTGGGAAGGACATGAAAATCCTGTGGAGTTTTCCCTGGAGGATGAACCAGGTTTTCCAGGTATAGCATTCCATGGCTACCTGGAGATTTGCCTTCACATCCTACTGACCAGCAAGGCAGGAAATCTCACTTCCTGTGTCTCTGAGCCTTGGTTTCATTCTCTTGACATAATGGGATTGAAGAAATAGAAAATGTTGCAATAATCTGAATGGGTATTGGTCCCCCAGCATAGATCTCCTATGGTATCTGGACACTCCTGTATTGGTAATAAACCCAGGATTACTCTGAGTCTTAGTCAGGCACAGCAGGGATTTCAGCACATTTGTTCTTTGGGACAGAGTCTGCTTTTCTCTCCTTTGCCAGTTAATTCCTATTCTTAGATTTGCTATGACATTTTCCACTGGAAAACTCTTCAAACCAAAATTCCTCCCAAACTAGATTTCCAAGCCACACACTGCTCCAGGCTCACTGGCAGACTCTTCCCAAAAAAACCTTGCCATCTGAGTTGTGGTGGAGTCCATTGTCTTTTTTCTTGTGTTCTTTGCCTCGTGCAAGGTTTTAATTTTGCTGAGAAACAGGAACAGACAGATGGAGAGAAGTAGCAAAACCAGCATTTGTGAGCCCTGGACTGGGCTCTGACACTGGCCAGGGACATCTCACTTGGCAAAACACCAAATATTGCTGTATTAACCACTGAATTAGTCAGAATTCAGTGAGATTTGAGCAGGGCAGGGATGCTGAGTGGCACATGCCTATAACACAAGTGTAACACAAGTTGTCACCACCAGCCTCCCCAGTGAGAAGCTGGGAGCCAGCACTCCTCTGGGAGCCCTCCCCAGGTTATCTGCACAGCAGAAACACCAATGGATCCTCACCAGGCTGGGAAAAGTTGTAAAAAGCTGCTCCAGAGAAAGCAAGGCTGAATATGAAACCCGAGTCCCAAAGTCCACGGGGTTTGCTGTCAGTGGCTGTTCCTTCTGCTCTGCCTCAGGGCAGGATTATTTCTTTAGAGCCAAGCAGGACTGACTGAGGGGCAAAGCACAGCTCTTTCAACACCATCACAAACAACCCCTTTGCTCAGTTATTTTACTTCTGGACAGGTGGAAAAAGCTCAAACTGGAGTTTGACACTGTGGTGGCCTTGGTGTCAGGGCCAGCTCAGAGATACAGCAGCAAAACAAAGAGGGGAAGACTCTGGTTAGAATAATCCAGGAGTAACTTCTTGGCTGATGTAAAAACTGGTGTAAGGTTAGAGCATCCTCTGTAGTACAGGAATCCCACGTTAATTATGGATGCAGGCTGCCAGGGACAATCCTTCAGCACAGTCATGTTGGAACAAGGTTTGTTCTCAACCGTATAGGAGAAATCCATGTTTTGCAACGCCCGGATTTGCAGTGTGGGCAGGTCTCCACAGCTTGGTTTTATTTTCTCTTTCCCTGCTGAGCAGCCCTTGCTTTTCTTCAGAGATTGCAGGAAAGCCCAGTGCTTGGCAACTCTGGGTGAGGTGGTCCTGAATCCTTTGGAGAAGCCACAGCCAAGCCAGGATGGTTGGGAGTGGAAATCCCAGTGGGCAGAAGAACAGAAACAGTAGCACTTTGTTTTGGTTGTGGTTTCCTTCATATGAAAGTGACAATCAGATGACCTCACACCATTGCTACATCTGAAATATTAGGTCACTGCTGGAGAAAGCTCTTGAAACAGGTGGTTTCAGAACGATGAAACTTCAGTGCCCTTTTCTAACATCAAGGTCAAGAGATTTTCTGGGATCAGGAGCTGAACTCCTGTTCATTGCCCAGTTGGAGTCAGTGAAATAGCAAGGGCTGGCTCCCTGATTCCTGGCACTGGCAGTGACCATTCATGTAAAACTGGTTCTTTACTCCCCTTGGCTGGAAGGTTTCCCTGTGGGAAGCAGCTCAGCTCCATGAGAACCGGCTGCTGGTGTGTGCTCCTGTAGCATCTTCATGTTCAGGAAGCTTCTTTCCCTTCCAAGGGATTTTACCTTGGGAGACAGACGGAGCCACAGCCAGCACGGCTGGTTCAGTGGCTTAACTGGCAATTCCTTAATGACCACTGAGGAAAACAAAGCTAAATGTAGTGCTTTAGATGTGAGCAGGGAAGGCTAATCAGGGCACAGGAATTCAATTGTAGTTAAAGCACCTATTTACATTCTTTTCGAGATTTGCCACTGATACCCGGTTCCCAAAAATGCAGAACTGGGTCATGGGATATCTGTGGGGAATGGGCTGCAAATGCTCTGAGGACAGAATTAGTTTTAGGAGGAAGATCAAATGATTCCCAGCTTTGACCTGAGGACAGTAGTTTGGAGGGCTGGCAGAGGTGCCCATCTCACCTTTCTGGATAAACCAGCAGCATTAGGAAACCTCAAAGATCAAAGCCACCCATGCTGATGGATGCAGGGCTTCCCCCACACACCTCCAGCAGAAATTAAACACCACAGCCAGTGGCCACCACTGGGCCAGTAACTACTTGGAACAGAGATATTTTAGGAAAGAGGAGAGGAAGTTTTACTGAGAAATAGCTTTTCAGTACTTCCCAATCTTTCCATGAGAACAGAACTCTTGGTTTCATCTGGAAGCTGTAACTTGCAGAGCAAGCAGCTCAGCACATTTCCATCTGGAATTTTCAGCAGAACCAGCTTCAGAAACTGAAATCCTTCCCAGCCTTCCATAGCTCAGGGTAGTCATGACCACATTTAAAGCCTTGTTAGTCTTGAGAAACGCTAATCCCGTTTGCCAGAGCTCCCTCTGGGAGCTGGCAGAGCCCTGCAGGGACAGGGCGCTCCTGAGCAGGAATTCTCTTGTCACGCAGTTCTCGTGCCTCCACCGAGGGATCATGAGAAACAGCCCCGGGCAGGGCTGGCAGCGCTGTCACAGGAAGGGAATGCCTGGCTGGTCACCTGCACCACCTGTCCCCGGGGTGTCACCTGCCCCTGGAGCATCCACCTTGTCCCCACCATCCCAAACACAACGCTGGGCTGTGCACGTGCAGGTGACTGGTGGGACTCACCTCCTGTGGAGCCCCCAGCCGGGATCCTCAGCAAACAAGAAGCAGAAATGAGCTTTAAAACCCCAAACTGCTCAATCACAGCTCAGATATCCCTGGAGTTACCAAGGAGTCATCTCAAAGCTGAGAAGGAGCCTTTAGGGAAGGGTTTAGATCCCAAACTATTCCCTAAAGGGAAAGACCTTAAAGATCACCTAGTTCCACCCCCAAGCCTCTCAGCTGTTACCCAAGGCAGACACATCACAACACCAGAAAACGTCACCTTTGGCCTCAGAAAACAAAGCCCCCCCCGCCCCACACAGACAGAGAAAAAAAAAGCAGGGACACAGCAGCCAGCTCCTGCTCTGCCAGGGTGCTGAGGGCCCTGTGGCACACACAGCTCCCACCGCAGGGACCTGCGAGCCACAGCTCCTGCAGCCACCGGCTGTGGGCACCGAGCCGGGGCCACCCATCCTGTGCCCTGCAGAGCCCCTGGGAGAGCAGGGCCAGCCCTGGGGAAGTCACCCCAAGCCCCCAGACAAGTCACAGAGCCCCCTCAGCTCCCACACCTTACCCACCTCCCCCAGCCCAGCCTTACCTGCCTCCTCCACGCCCGGTACTGGTGAGACTGGGAGCACTGGGCGCCGCCCCAGTTAAATACCCCGCAGGGTGATTGGCAGTGCGGGGCTGATGGAATCAGGAGCCGGCCTGGCCAATGGGGAGCTCAGTGGGGTGGGGCTGGCAGGTGAGGGGCTGAGGTCCCCTCGGGGCCTTGGAGGGTGCTGGGAGCTGCTGTTTGTCCCCCCAGGAGGGACAGACCTGGCAGGGTGTGCAGGGGATCTGTCAGAGGGTGTCCCATCCCCTGGTGCTTTGGCCTTGGGGTCATGGGGATCGTGGAATACCCTGAGTTGGGAGGGGCCCACAGGGATCCCCTGGCCCTGCACAGACACCCCAACAATCCCCCCGTGCCTGGGAGCTGTTCCTGCAAAGAGCTGCTCAAGCACTGGAGCTGCTTGGGGACAGGGTGCTGGGACAGGAGCTGAGCCCCTGTCTGTCCCCCAGCTGGGGGGACAGGGGCTGTCCTGGGGCTGCTCCTTGCAGGGGGTCACAGATGTTGTCACCAAGTCCCAGGGAAGCAGGACGTGGTGTTTGTGGTGTGAGCCATCATCATCACCATCCTGATGTTTTCTTGGCAAAGCTCCCCCTCCCCACATGGGGCTGCTGTGCCTCCCTGAGGAGTCAGAAATGCTCTCCCACCCCAGTCCCTGGCAGGCCCCAGCAGACACCTGATGATGAAACCTTCTGCTTCTTCTGTTTGCTGGGATTTTCAGGGTAGGAGTTGATTTATGTTTTTATCCTTGCAGAGGGCCCAGCAGGGCAGGACTCCAGGGAGCTCAGGGCTTTTTAACAGCTATAACAAATACTGAAAACTCCAGTTAATGCTTTTCTTTTCTATTTGTGCCTTTTCATCTTCAGCTCTCAAAAAACTGGTTTGAAAACATCAATTAAGCTTCCTGTTGTCTGTTTTCAAGATCAGCGGGGGAGGAAACTGAGGCACAGGTAAAAATTATCTGAAGTCTTCTAACACTATTACAGTGATTGAGTCACCTTGTTTTGGGCCTCTGGATGCAGGAGACCTTGGCTCTGTTTCTGTATTGCCATTCAGGCGGAGGGGGGTGCCAGTGGTTTTTGAGAAATGTGCTGTTAAGCTGACAAAAATGTAGACAATTGTCACTCCTCAGCTTTGGGGCTGGAAGGAATCCTCATCCTGAGGCTGGCTTAGCTAGGAGTGCTGGCTGGAAAGGCCTCTGGAGCTCAGGCACTCCTGGAGAGCTGGGACCTGGCTGAGTCTGGGAACCTCCCAGGGGTGGAGATCTCCCACAGCCTCTCTGGCTGCTGCACCCGTTGGGTCTGGATGTTGCATTAATGGAGAAGCTGCTCCCAGTGTCCACTCTGAGCCTCTCCAGCTACAAATTGTGGCTTTTGCCTCTTGTTTGATCACCTGCACTGCTGGAAACAGTCCTTGTGCATTTGTGTGTGTGATATAAACTCCATATTCCATCATCACCTGGGAAGCTGTCACAGAGTCACAGGATCCAGAATGGTCTGGGTGGGAAGGACCTTAAGTTTTTGATGCAGTTCTGAAGTGTTTGATATCTTGTACTAAAACTGAAGCCAGCTTTTTACAATAGTGATGTTTGTAAGGGAAATAAAAATTGTTCTTGTCTGTCCTGTGAAGAATTGATGAAATGAAGGGTTTTTTTTACAGGAACAGGGAATCAAGACATGAGTCCTGTGTATTTTGGAGTGTTGGCCTGACATGAGCAGTGCTGCATCCTCAGGTAATGTCAGTGATCCAGCTGCCAGGTGGTTCAGGGGTGTGAAGTGCCCCAGTGGGTCAGTTGTGGTGGGGATGGTGAAAGTCTCCTGGGACAGGTTCTATTTCATCCCCTAAGTGAGTGAAACAGCACTGTCTGCATGATGCACCTTCATGTGGCTGTGGTGGGGCACAGGGGAATGTGAGAAGTGATAATCAGTAATTAAAATTAACCAGGCAGTGTTTAATAACTAATGTGTGCCTTTGATATTAGGGTAAAATGTCAGTGCTGGGATTTCCTGCTGGGTGGCAGAACTGCCTGCAGAGTCAGCACACTGGATTTGGGGGATTGCAGTGTCAGAGCAAAGGTTTGCACAATTGTTTCTGTGACCCTTGGTGCTGTATGAAAGACACAGATTTAAATCTGTCTAAAATCATCATGAGAGGTTTGGTGGGGTAGGAAGGGTGTGGGAGGAAGTGGAGAAACACGTTTGGGGAAGGGAGAGGAGCTGTGTTGGTTGGAGCAGCCCTGAGCAAAGCTGCAGCATCCAGACCTGGGGCAGGATCCTTCAGGTGTGAACCCCACCTGCTGCACCTGTGGGAGTCAGGAGCCCCTGTCCCCCAGCCCTGCTCCTTCTGCTGCCTCCTGGCTCCTTCTGCTGCCTCCTGGCTCCTTCTGCTGCCTCCTGGCTCCTTCTGCTGCCTCCTGGCTCTGCCTGGGGACGAGGCCTCAGCCTCGAGCTTCTCACTTGTCCCGTCCTGGTGGGGTTTCTGTGCAGTGCAAACCTGCAGGTGTGTGGGGGATTTGGAGGGTCAGATCCTTGTGTTGGGAGCCATTCCTTTCTCTGCTCTGTGGTGTGTCACAGCTCAGCATTGTCCCTTTGGGGCCCAGAGGCCACACATGACACTGGAGTTCCCACTGCAAGTGTTCATCTGCTGCAGCGGAAATCATCTTGCTGCTCTGCCAGGGCACTGACTCCATGAGTAATCTGCCACCGTGCCACAGTCACCTTCCCCATGTCACCTCCCCTGGGGCAGGCACGAGAAGTGATGAGAATGATGATTCAGGGCTGGGGCATGAGGAGCTTTGGTTCTGTTCCTCAGGTAAGCAAAGCACAACCCTTGGGCTTCCAGAGCTGCCTGGGCAGCTCTGCAGAGCCCACGGAGGGGACAGCTCTGTGTCATTGTCATTCACTGCTGTACAAAGCCCACCAACCCTCCTGGTCCCCCCAGGCCTTCAGAACACTCTCCTGGGTCAGGACCTGCTGCAGGTCTCTGCTGCATCAGCCCAGCAGGACCCTCCTGTCTCCTGTGCCTGCTCAGCTCACCTCGAGGTAAGCCACTCCTGCTCCCCTTCCAGCAGCTCACCTGGGCTCCTGCTCCCCTTCCAGCAGCTCACCTGGGCTCCTGCTCCCCTTCCAGCATCTCACTTGGGCTCCTGCTCCCCTTCCAGCAGCTCACCTGGGCTCCTGCTCCCCTTCCAGCAGCTCACCTGGGCTCCTGCTCCCCTTCCAGCATCTCACTTGGGCTCCTGCTCCCCTTCCAGCAGCTCACTTGGGCTCCTGCTCCCCTTCCAGCATCTCACTTGGGCTCCTGGTCCCCTTCCAGCAGCTCACCTGGGCTCCCCAGCCCCTGTTCTCTCTCCAGGCCCTGCTCCCCTTCCAGCAGGACCTCCCAGAAGGACAGGTGGTGGCAGGTTCCTGCTCCCCTTCCAGCCACTTTGCAGGGAACAGCCTGATGGTTCCTGGCTGCTCTCCCAGTATTCCAGTTCACCTTTCTATTGCTTTTTTCAGGCTGCAGGATGGTTTTCTACGAGCCTGGCTGCTCCTCCCTCTGCTGCTGCTCTCTTGCCTGAGGTAGAGGTGAGCTGGGGTAGTGTAATGCTGCTTGGTTTTGGTAGATGGGAGAGGGGATGTCCCCTGGGCCTGCTAAATGTGTCCCCTCCATCTTCAACTGTGGCTGAGACCCCAGGTCCTGCTTCCCCAGAGCCACAGGCCTCCTTTGCACTCCCCAGCCCTGGGCTTTTGGCCAGCTTTGCCCCTGTAAACTGCTGCTTGTTCAGAGCTCTGCATGGAGGGAGGGGAACATGGAATCCAGAGAGTTCCTGACTCTGGATCACCCCACAGCACGTGGGGCTGGAACAGCTCTGCACTGCTCCCCCTGACCTGCAGCCCCACTGCCTCACCTGGGGCAGGTTTCTCACTGTGCTGTGTGTGACAGGCCTCAATCCTCACCTGTCCTTGGGAGCAGCTATGCAAGGAATAGGTATTTATGCACACAAAAGCATAAATGCCAGTGCCTGTGACCTGGCTTTGGCTTGGATAGTGTTAATTTTCTTCCCAGTAGCTGGTCCAGAGCTGTGTTTTTGATTTAGCATGGGAATAATGTTGATAACAACCGATGTTGTGGTTGTGGCTGAGTTGTGCTTACTCCAAATCAAGGACTTTTCACTTTCCCAGGCTCTGCCAGCGAGCAGGGGCACAAGGAGCTGGGTGAGAGCATGGCCAGGAGAGCTGGCCTGGAGTGGCCAGAGGGATATTCCATTCCACAGAACATCCTGCCAGCACAGAAACTGAGGGGCTGGGACCTGGCTGTCACCGCTGTGGGATGAGCTGGGTCAGGGGTGGTGAAGCACTGCGTTGGGCAGCTCTGGCAGGGAGGAATTCCTTCCCAACATCCAAGAACCCTCTCAGGCTGCAGGAAGTGCTGCGGTGCTTTCAGGTTAATCCTCCAGTACATCTACAAGGGCGAGAAATGACTTTGTGTCAAGGCAGAGCCTTCAGCCCTGGCAGGAAATGAAGCCTGGCCGCTGCAGGCTGCCTGAGTGCCCTGAAACCCCCCAGCCCCCTGGCACCGAGCCCATCCAGGCCTTCTGCCAGCCTGTGGGGTCCACGGCGGGTCCAAGAAGGGAGTGGGACGCGGCGGAGGCGCTGCCCTGCGCGTCCTCCGCGGCACCCGGCACACCGGGGCGGGAGGGCACCACATCCCGCTGCCTTCTGTGTTCTAGTGCCGAGGGGAGGCCGCGGGGGCGGGGAGGGGAGCACGGGAAACGGGGTTTGCCGGGCTTTGCCGTGGCCTCGTGTTCCTTTGTCCGCGGGGCCGGGCGGGCGCAGCCTCGGCGCGGCTGTTCCGGCCCAAGCCGCGCCATCCCCGCGTCCCCAGCCCGGCCTCTCTCCCCCACAAACGCCAATCCTTGGCCTTTCATCTTCCTCTTCCAGCAAGCTTCTCTCAGGGGCCTCTTGGCCACGCTTTTCCCCCCCTCATCCACCCAACGGTTGTTTAAAGCACGTATTAGCATTTTTAATTTCCTCATAGCATCGGTGGGTTTGGGGATAAACATCCCCGCTGGATCTGCCCTTTCTGTCGGCTCACGCGGCCACGCCATGGCCCTGCCGTGTCACCCAGGCCACGTTGTCACCAGTGGGGCCTTGCACGAGTCCCCCTGGAGCTAACGGCCTGGGGAGTTAGAGCCCTTTTGCGGATTATTTGGTTTATTCGGGGACAGCTCTGTTTATTCGCATTCGGTTATTCGGATTATTCGGTTTATTCGCATCATTCGGATTATTCGGTTTATTCGCATCACGGTAGGGCCTGCAGCCCCCCAGGGGGACAGGAGCCCTCCTGGAGCCCCCCCGGAGGAACAGGACACCTCGGGGAAGGGTGGCTGTCACGGGGGGGTTATTGGAGTCTCCTCTCCCGCTGGGGCTCCCCAGTTTTAGGACAATAACCGGTACCGTGCCCACGGCCCCGGGGGTTCAGAGGTGATGGAGCCCTTGGCGATTCGGGGGGGTTTTCGCCCCCACCATCGCAGCGGAGCGGGGGTCGCCGGGCCGGGGCACTGGCGGGGGATCTCCGTTGTCGCCCCCGGTCCCAGGGGGGGTTTTCCCGGTCCCTTTTCCCCCCGGGGTCCCCCCCCCGGGGCCCGGGAGGCGGCGGCGGCCCCGCCCCGCCCGCGCGTTCCCGCCAG
Source organism: Vidua chalybeata (assembly GCF_026979565.1). Lineage (NCBI taxonomy): Eukaryota > Metazoa > Chordata > Aves > Passeriformes > Viduidae > Vidua > Vidua chalybeata. Next base: position 3,998,091 of record NC_071556.1, on the reverse strand, counting down.
CGGCGGCCAATGGGCGCGCGCGGGGCGCGCGCGGGGCTTTTCCGCGCCAAACTCCAAAGCCCGCGGAAAGCGCGCGCGGCACCGGCTCCAGCACCGCACCCGGTGAGTCCGCCGGGAACCCCCAGCCCCGGCCCCGGCACCGCACCCGGTGAGTCCGCCGGGAACCCCCAGCCCCGGCACCGCATCCCGGTGAGTCCGCCGGGAACCCCCCCAACCCCTCCATCGCACCCCGGTGAGTGGGTCGGGACCCGCCGACCCCGGCACCGCACCCCGGTGAGCCCGCCGGGATCCCCTAGCCCCGGCAGCGCCGCCGGCCGGGGAGCGGCCGGTGGCACCGGGAGCGGGAGGACAGCGAGGGGCGCGGGGGTTTCCTCGTCCTGCCCGGGCGCTGCGGGAAGCGGTGGGAGCGCTCCGCGGTGCCCGGGCGGTGACAGCTGGGTCGGGCGCCCCGGAGGGGACGCGTCGCTCGGGGCTGCGACAGCGGGACCGACCCCCGCCCCTGACCGGGCCCGCGGGAGGGGGTGTGGCCGTCAGGGGCGGTGCCGGCGGCACCGGTGCCCTGCGGGCCCGGGGAGTGGCATCGCCCCGGGGGCTGCGCAGGGATGACGCGGCCGGGCTGGGGCGGGTCCGGGCGCGGCGGGGGTCGCTGACGCCCCGCCATTCCCCTCCTGTCCCGGAGCGGCCGGCGGCCGGGACCGCGGGCGGGCGGCGGTGACGGCCCCTTTAAGACCACACGCTCCCTCTCCACCCCCCAAACCCCTTTTATCCCTTCTCTCATTTGCATGATCGCGCGAGACTTGGCCCGTGGGCGCGGCGGGCGGGTTTCAATTGTGGCGCGAGATGCGGCCGGCGCGAGCGGAGCCGTTAGGCTCCCGCGTGGGGAGGGGCGGGGCCGGCCCCGCGCAGCCAATCAGCGGCCGAGCCGGCCGGGCCGCCGGCCAATGGCGTGCGGCGGGTGCGTGAGGGAGGCGCGGCCGCGGGCGGCGGGCCCGCCCCGCCGGTGCCGCCGCCTGAGCGCGGTCCCATTCCCGGGGCAGCACCGGCGCCATGTGGATCCAGGTGCGCACCATGGACGGCAGCCAGACGCACCGCGTGGACTCCCTCTCCAAGCTCACCAAGGTGGAGGGGCTGCGCCTGCGGATACACGAGGTGTTCGGCGTGGAGCCCCACCGGCAGCGGCTCTTCTACCGCGGCAAGCAGGTACCGGCGCGGCGGCGCGGATTGACAGCCTCGGAGCGGCAGCAGCGCGGTGCCCGGACACCCCGCCCGGCCCCGTGCTCCCCTCCAGCTGAGGACGGGTGTTTTAATTTATTTATTTTTAATCGCGTGGAAATGAGGGGCTTTGCTGCCATCTAGTGATCCGCGGCTCCCTCCCGCGCTGCTCCGTCCGTGGCTTTGCGAGGAGAGGTGCCAGCTGCTGAGTAGCCTTTATTCTTACTTTTCTTTGCTGTTTTCCACCTAATGTGTTGCTCGTCTGCCTTGACATCTTCTTTATGAAGTGTCTGGAAATTACCAGTGATTTCATGGTCTTTAAAGTGTTTAATGGTTTTGAGCCTTGCGAGTTTCACTGCTCTGAGAGCCGTAAAGGTCTCATTTTTCTTTGTAAATTGGGAAAAGCAACTCATAATTTTGAAGTTTTTCAGCTCTGATATCAAATTCTCACTAGGTACAGAGCACTTGAGCGGCTCAGTGCTGTGTTATGTTCTCAATAATACGTTTACAATTGCTGTTGTACAACTGTTTTATTCCCTGTGAGTTAATAATGTAACTAAATTAGCACTGAAGTCAATCAAAACCATTTTAAAATACAGTTGCTGTATTCTGCCTAGTCCTATGCTGCTAAACTTCCATGATAGAGAAACTCCTGATCTGGTGTTTGATTAATCACAGGATTCATTTCAGGAAAAGCAGCAGGATGCTGAGTTGAACAATTTTTTTCTAGCTGCTTTTCTTTCTGTTTTAGGCAGTCTTGAGCTAACTGTACTCTGTAATTAGCAGGTGTGGCTGTAGAACATGGAAATACACCTGGACTAGCCTCAATCTAAGCTCAGGTACCAGTTCTAGCATATAAAGAGGCCAGAAGGATGGTGTAACATCTCGGAAGGGCTGGTTGGTGTAACCCACCTTTCTGTTGGGTTGGTGTAGATTTGGATGCATTAATGACCCGTTTGTGTTGTAAATCGAGTGATAAGGAGGGGTTGGTTCAGGGCAGGTGCCACCTGTCAGCCTTTCCCTGAAGTCTGTGCAGGCAGCTGGGGTTAAACAGATTTTCAGGAGTGGTGACTTCTCAGTGAGGATGCCCCCTCCTCCTGCAGTTCCAGTGTTCTTTAGTTCAGGCAGGAACGTGACCCAGCCTCTCTTAGGCCTTGTTCCCGTTGTGCTTTGTCTGGCTGTTGGAATCCCTGCAAATGTTCCATTTCTTACTCGTGATCATTTTTCAATGGGGTTAGAAAATTAGCTGTTAGTTAAAACCTGCCTCCTTTGTTCGAGGTTTGTCCTCAGTCCCGGGCTCTTCTTTCCAGCTCTGCTTTGAACTCCTGTGGTTTCCTGTCCCGTTCCTGTGCTCTTCCATTTCGCTTTGCACCTGTTGTCACTCGTGTCCTCTGCTGCTCTTGTTCCCATGTTTGTCTCTCTGTGTCCTGGCTGAGAAGAAACAACCAATTTCTGGTGTGTTCTTATGCACCTCGAGGAGTTTTCATCTCTAAACCAGCAAAAAGCTCAGACCTCTTCCTGTGCAGTCAGATTTCCAGGGATTGTTCCGTAGCCATTTGATGCCATAAATCAGAATTGAATTATCATAGTGATTCCTGTGAAGTGTAAATTTTTGTGGTTTTGCTCTGCTTCCCCCTGATAGAGAACAAAGCTCCAGGGATTGCTTTTTCTGGTGGTTTAGGCTGGAAAGGGATGATCATTTCCTGTATAATTTCTTAGTCAGACCTTAAATATGTGGGGAAGCTTGTCTGAACTTCTGACTGCTCCGTGGGCTCCAGCCTTACATGTTAACTCTAAAATGGTTGTGCTCCTTAGAGCTCTTGAGAGGTTATTGAGGGACCTCTTTCTTCCTCTGCACTTCTCTTTTTGCAGGGGCAGGGTCTTGATTTGACTACAAACCGTGCCAGACTTGGCAGATAAACTCTTAGAATTAGAGAGAGTGTGAAATTAGGACACGCCTGGCTATGCTGAAGAGCAATTGGGTAGTTTCAAGTTGAATGGAATCTTTTTTGATTTTACTTTCAATGGAAAAAATGTGTGTTTGCTGGGAGAAGAGTGTGTGATTAACTCTGGCTTCTACTTAATGCTACGATTAATGGAGATGGTGTAACAATAATCTGGATCACACACAATTAAAACATAAAGACAATCTGCTTTAGCATTTGGGATGTGTCTGGATTGAGGAAGAAATAATTTCCCTTTGAGTTTGTAGGTAACATGGAATTATCTTTCAGTCCTGATGGGAGTGTGGGGGGTCTGTAGTTGTTCAGTTGATGTTTCTAGGGAATGTGCTGCAAACTTTTCTAGATCTCCTAGAGGCTGGGTAGCAAGTCCAGAGCAGCATGGAAGCCTTGCTCTTTCAGATTGTGGGGTGGCTGAAAAAAAGAGCATTTAAATAGCAGGCCTAAGAGAGAAGAAGGGCCCAGATCTGGCTGATAAAGGTTCTGAAGCCACGTGGTGGATGTTGGCGGGCAGAGCCGCTCTGAGCACGGTGGGAGGCTGGAGTGGGCCCGGGTGCAGGCAGTGACCAGCCAGTTTGGTGCTTTCCCTGCAGATGGAAGATGGGCACTCCCTGTTCGATTACAGCGTGGGGCTGAACGATATTGTTCAGCTGCTGGTCAGACAAAGCCCGGCCGTGCTGCCTGCTGGGAGCAAGGAGAAGGACTCGGAGCTCTCGGACACCGACTCCGGCTGCGGCTCCGGCCCCAGCGAGTCCGACAAGAGCTCCCACAACGGGGAGGCTGCCCTGGAGCTGGAGGGACAGCCCAGCACGGCAGCTCAGCCCGACTGGACCGACGCCTGCTTCGGCCTCTACAAGGTGGGTGCTCACACACTGAGAGCCCTCGGACCTGCGCCTTGCCAGGGGAATTGTTCTCTGTGGTGGAGAATTGCTGAAAAGCTTGTACACTCCAATTGTGTGGGCAGTTCCTTTCTTCCTCTCAAACTCTCCGACAACAAAGACAAAAATACCAACCAACCCACAAACCAATTTAATGCAACGTGCTGTAGGTCAAAATACTTATTTTTTTTTCATTTTGTCCTTTGAACTAAAACTACAATACATTAATTGATTTAAAAAAAAAAAGTATTCAGAGTGTCTGGTTTGATTTTTTACAAATTTTCCCAATATTTTTGCTTGGAGTCACTACATTTGTCAAAGCTGAAACTTTCTTGAATGAACAAAAGAAAATCTCAAGCAGCTGTTCAGAATAATTTTATTTCTCTGTTTCAATGGGTTTTATTACAGATCTAGTGATGTCTTTGCCAGGTTATGAGCAAGACACTTTGAAACTCTATTACAGACTAACCAATAATGGTTTGGGCTCTCTAACGAGGCTGGGTTTACATGGGCTGGTGTAGAATGGATTTATAACCTTACAAATTGAACCTAGGCAGACTGTAGGGCTGCACAACAGGACCAGGAAAGCAGAGGAAATACTAATTTTTAAGGTGATCAGTTAAATATCTTGATAATGGTGCAGTTCTTGAGATGGTTAAATCTTCAAGTAGATTGGAAATGAATGCCTAATTTGCAGGTCCCTTTTGCTGAGCTGTGCTCTTTGCTCTATATAGATCAATGACTTGGTGGATGCTCGGGACACAGACATGGGAGCGTGGTTTGAAGCCACAGTTGTGAATGTAACCAGGAAAAAACCCACCAGTGAATCAGCTGAGAGCTGCACAGATCCTGACCAGCCCACAGCTGTCCCTGAAAAAGATGTAATTTATCATGTGAAATATGATGAGTGAGTTTTGTTTTGTTGCCTTCTTGGCCAATAAAGTCATTCGGGTGGTGATGTTGATGGGAAATTTTACTGCAGATATTGCACAAATTAAAACAGGGCAGTGACATAGTAACTGTGTCATTGGGCCCTGGCAACTGTAAGGTTGTTTTGCAGTTGGAATTCCAGGGGGCTGGAATCATGTTTTTATGGATACCAGCATTTATAGGAAATGCTGGTGTCCAAGTGTTAAAGGGAGGCAAAGTCAGACTGGCTGGTTCTGGCTGTGTCTGTGCGGGAGGAGATTTTATCCTTGATGGTATTCTTATCTTACACAGCAAAATCAACCTGTCTGCATAACACCTGTTCCTCCTCAGAGCTGATGCTGAATCTGATTTCTGTTGTGTCCCTCCCTTCAAGTTATCCAGAGAACGGCGTGGTGCAGATGAGCTCGGGTAACGTGCGGGCTCGGGCACGGACCATCCTCAAGTGGCACCAGCTGGAGGTGGGGCAGGTGGTGATGGTCAACTACAACCCCGATGAGCCCAAGGAGAGGGGCTTCTGGTATGATGCTGAGATCCTGCAGAAAAGGGAAACAAAAATGACCAGGGAGCTCAATGCAAAGATATTACTTGGGTAAGCTGTTGGTGTGGAATAAATGGAATTCTCCTTTCAGCTTTCTGAGGTCTGAGTGACTCTGCTGGCAAAAAATGGTGCAACAGTAGTGCTGGGGACAGATGAGAAGTGGCCTGTCCTTTTTGGGTGATTAACTTCAGCATTCTGCAATTCTGATTAACTTCCACTGAGGAATTGGACACTTTAAGGAATGCTGATCCATGGATTCACTTAATGCTGAAAGGATGCAAAGCTTCATGTTCACCATGAGGCAAATGATTGTTCACGTGTTAGTTATCCATAATGGCTTTACAAAAACTACAGTGTAATATTTTGTGGAGATAGGATGATACAGAATGAACTCTCACTTTATAAAGGTGATGAAAAAATATTCCAGTTCTCTCCTGAACAAGACTCTCAACTTCAGGAAGAAAAGGAAATATTTTTTTAAAATTTCAGGTAATTTTCACAGTTGTCAGAATATTTCTCCTTTTTCCTCTCACCACAGTGATTTTGACTTTTAAACTATAAAATATGAGAAGCATTAGTCTGAGATATATTTGGGGGCAGGGAGTACAGTCACTCTTGATAATTGAAATGCTACAAGTGCCTGGATTCTCCCTGAGACAAGATGGGGTTAATTCTAATTGCATGAAAATGATTTGATTTTTAATACCAGAGCAGTCTGATGCATGCACAGCTGTGAACTCGAGCTGTGGGATACTTCCAAACTCTGACCTTTCCTCAACTTCTTCTAGGGAAGCTGGTGATTCCTTGAATGACTGCACAATTATATTAGTGGATGAAATCTATAAAATTGAAGAGCCAGGCACTGCTTCTCCCATCAGTGCTGGTACCCCAAAACGTGAGTGTGGTGTGGAGTTCTTGCATGTCTGTCTTACCTTGTGGTGTCCTGCCAGTTGTCTCTGTGAGCATCAAAGGTTTAAGGGTTTTTCCTAGACATGATCAGTTGTGCCTCCTTTGACCATTTCCAGTGGATCTTGGCACTTGCTGACTGTGGTTTGTGTTTGCCCACAGGACAGAGTGGACCTGTGTGTAAAGCCTGCAAGGACAACCCAAACAAGACCTGCAGGGTCTGTGCTTGTCACATCTGTGGGGGGAAGCAGGATCCAGATAAGCAGCTCATGTGTGACGAGTGTGACATGGCCTTCCACATCTACTGCCTCAACCCTCCCCTCAGCAGAATCCCAGATGATGAGGACTGGTAGGTTCTGAGGAGGTGTGTGGGGTGTCACAATTACATCTAATTAGGAACAGGGATGTGTGTGTTTTGGGGTGTTTTTTTTGTTTTGTTTTGGTAAAACTTCATAGCTTTTCTTGAGTTTAATGAGAGTAGGTTTTAAGCCCGTGGCTTGCACACTCCTTTTCCTGGTTCTGGGATCTAGATGCCTTTTTTGTGTACCTGCCTGAGGCCAGGGCTTGGAGCAACCTGGGATAGTGGAGGGTGTCCCTGCCATGGCAGGGCACGGAATGAGATGAGCTTTAAGGTCCTTCCAACCCAAACCAGCCTGGGATCCAAAGAGGACCAAATGAGAACTTGATGTTGGGAGGCTTCAGCTGTGCAGTGGCTTTTATGGGCCACTCCAGGCAGGCCCCATCGTCAGATCAGGCTGGTTTGTACATGAGATATGTACAGTGAGAGATGTGGATAGTGAAATGCATCTTTCAATAGACACAGAGTTAGTGAAATGCCCTGGTTTATTCCCTCTGGCCTGTTTCAACACTGTATACAATGGTTTTATGACACAGCTGTTCCCTGACACATCTGCAGTGGCTGGTGCAAGGACAGGAGCTGTTGTAGGTCAAATTCCAGTATGGAGAGTGTTTCCATGTCATGTCTGCTTTCACATGGGGAAATTGTAACATAACTCACTATGTTTGGAGGGAAATGCTCCTAATTGAAAGCTTTGCTACTTGTTAATTTTTACTGACTTTAGGTATTGCCCTGAATGTCGAAATGACGCAAGTGAGGTGGTTTTAGCAGGAGAGAAATTAAAAGAAAGTAAAAAGAAACAAAAGATGGCATCTGCTAATTCCTCCTCCCGGAGAGACTGGGGCAAGGTCAGTCCAAAGCTGTTTTACTTGGAATTGTGTTTGTTCCTTTGGGCTTTTGGCTGATCCTGCTCTCTGCCCAGGGCATGGCGTGTGTTGGGCGCACCAAGGAATGCACCATTGTCCCCTCCAACCACTATGGACCAATTCCTGGCATCCCTGTTGGCACCATGTGGAAATTCAGAGTTCAGGTATGAAGCTGAATCCTGGCCTTGACCTACTGTGGGGAAAAATGGGAATGATCCAGCTCCTACAAGAAACCTGAAACAGTTAATGTGGAAATGCGTGTGTCACTGGATATATGGAAGTGCAGAAGGAAAAGAATTCTGCCTTTGTCTGGATCAAGTGTTCCATAACTAATGCTGCATTGTTGGGCCCATCAAGTGCTGGTTTATTTTGTTTTAGTCCTCTTTTTGGTAACTCAAAAACCCCAAAGCAAGCAGTTTTGTTCCCAGTAGTTTGTCCTGGAGGTGTGTAGTGTGCCCTGGCAAGGGTGTCTCAAATATCCACATATATGAAACAGAAGGTTTCTCATCCTGTTAGAAAGTTGGGGCAGAAAAAAAGCACTGGCCTATCCAGATCTTGTTTTCAAGTATTGAGGGAAGGTTACTATTACAACTCTTTCAAAACTTTATACAAATATTTAATATCTGTATTATTCCTAAATACCTGCAGCCTTTTAATAAGCAATTTCAGAAAGAAATATCCAAATTGTTAGATTTACATCACAAACCTTATTTATGTGTTCAGTTTACTAATACAGTCAGTGCCTTATTTTTTTAGATGCATTTTTATTTTTCTTTCTTCTGCCTGGAGCTTTTTGGAGGATGATGATGGGAGCAGCTTCCCCCTGTGATGCACGGAAGGCAAATGTGAAATAGCACAGTTGATTCAGCTCCAAGCCCGGTGCTGTGTGGGGCCTGTTGAGAGCAGGTGCCTCCAAACCTGATTTTGTCTCCCAGGTGAGCGAGTCCGGGGTGCACAGGCCCCACGTGGCGGGGATCCACGGCAGGAGCAACGATGGGGCCTATTCCTTGGTGCTGGCAGGAGGATATGAAGATGACATTGTGAGTGGATTCTGATTATTTATGCACAGAACCAAACAAACTTGTTAAAACTCCACACCAAACACTTGCCCAGTTTCACCCATTTCCTTCAGAAGCAAACGAGGCAAGGAAAAGCTGCAGTAATCTGTGCCAGCCTGAGCCACAGGATCATCCAAACCCAGTTTAATATCCCTGTGTCAGCTTTTGGTCCCAGAGTTCTGACTTTTCAAGGTCTGCATTACACCCACATTTGGAACAGTCTTGTGGGCTGTGCTGGCAGCTGTTCACTTCCAGCAGATCCTGTGTGAGCCTGGGCTGCTCAGGGGTCCTTGCACTGCTCAGGGATGTGACAAGACACCATTGTCACCTGGTCTCCTCTCCTGGCAGCCTGAGGGAGAGCCAGAGACTGGCCCAGTCTGGGAGCTTAAATACAGGAAGCATCTTCCCTTTTTGAGAATGCCCTGCTCAACCTACCTGGTTGAAAGACCTTTCTGCTTTTGTTGAATTCTTTTTGTAACTGTGTGAAAACCATCTGCATTCATTTCAGGATCATGGGAATTCCTTCACGTACACAGGGAGTGGGGGGAGAGACCTCTCTGGGAACAAGCGCACGGCAGAGCAGTCCTGTGATCAGAAACTCACCAACATGAACAGGTTGGCAACGTCTGTGCTCCATTCTACCCTCAGCACCTGGCAATGTGTCAGCACGAGGGGATGTTGGGGCTGTTTGCATCCAGGAAAACTGGCTGAGCTTCAGAACAAGGGCCAGAATTGGCTCTGGGCTGTGGTTTAGGCTGCAGATCAGTTGCAGAATGGGAATGCTCCTTTCAGCGCACTGTAATGGGACAGAGCTGTGAGTGGGGCTGGTGTCACATGCCATACTGGCTGAAACTTAAGGAACAGAGCAGTAAATTGGTGTAGGAGTTCTGCTCTCTCCTGGAGACCTTTGTAGCCACTGGTCACCTCAGGAGACCAGACCATTTGTAATTCTGAACTACTGCTCTCACAGATAAGCCTGGACTTGAGTGGAGGAAATGATCTGGGCTGGTGCATGAGGGTAATGCCACGAATAATGAGCTGTCTAAAATGTGCCCCCATCAGGAGGGTCACTGAGTGCTGAGGTGTCAGTGTCACACAGGTTACATGGCAGTGCTGTGTTCAGGCAAACACAACTGAACTCTGGCCTCTCCTGCAGAGCCCTGGCTCTGAACTGCAGTGCCCCCATCAACGACAAGCACGGGGCCGAGGCCAAGGACTGGCGGGCGGGGAAGCCGGTGCGGGTGGTCAGGAACGTCAAGGGAGGCAAGCACAGCAAGTATGCTCCTCTGGAGGGCAACAGATACGACGGCATCTACAAGGTAAGGAGGGCTGGGACTCGCTGCCTGAACCAGGAAAAGAAGATGTGGTTATGGCCAAGGGGCTTTTACAGAGTGTGATGGACTTGCTCTGGCTTTTTCAGGTCGTGAAATACTGGCCTGAGACAGGGAAATCTGGGTTTCTAGTGTGGCGTTACCTGCTTAGGAGGGACGATGAAGAACCTGCTCCATGGACCAAAGAGGGAAAGGACAGGATGAAAAAGCTTGGCCTGACAATGCAGGTACTGCCCTGGGACATCACCTGGACTCTGAAACTGATGGAGAGCAGGGATTTTTCTGTTACGTGTTCTTACTGAGGATGGTCCTTAGCTAAAAATTGAGACTAAGGGGGACATAAATGCTTCCAGTCTGCTGGATTGTTTGTTTTTACACATCAAGAGGCTAAAAGGACAAAACTCACTTTATTCCTGGTAAGGAATTTCTATAGGCTGTGAAGTGCTTCCCTGTAGCAGAGATCTGTTCCTTAAAATAGATTAAAAGTGCCCCTGGAGCAGTTCTTCAGAGGTCACTCTTGGACCTGTCTTGGTCTGCAAGTCTGACCTGTTGTGTTTGCATTGAATGCTCTTTGTTTTGTTTCCCTGCAGTATCCTGAAGGATATTTGGAAGCTGTTGCAAACAAAGATAAGGAAAAAGAAAATAATGGAGATGATGAGTTTGATACCCCGGGGAAAGGGAAGAGGAAAAGGAAATCAGCAGGTTTGTGGAGTAGGCAAGTGGATATAGAAAGCCTTGGAGGTCTTTGTTCATTTTACTTGGTTACTCTTTTCTGGTGGTTTTTTGGTTTTTAAAAAAATCTTTGTGTTTTCATTCAGGTGGGGAGGAAACACCCGTCACCTCTCCAGCAGGGACTCCAAAGAAAACTAAAGTTGAGCCATACAAGCTGACATCCCAGCAGAAATCTCTTATAAAAAGTGATGAAGCAAATGAAAAACTGTGGAATGAAGTCCTAGAGGCTCTCAAAGATGGACCGGTACAATGGGCTTTTCCCCCAGCTGTAGTTGTGCTGTCCCCAGACACAAACCCTTGGCTGAGTTAAAGAACAGCCTTGGACCTAAAACCATCTTATTTTAGTGTAAACACCCCCAGCAGGTTTAATGGGACAGATTTTGCATATTAAGATTTGTTGAGAATCTTTCCATGATCAAAGTACTCCCTTGCTTTTAATGGTGAGGGTTTGGGTTAATTTATGTGTCTTTCAGCACTAAATTGATTCAAATGTTCTCTTTGCAGAAATTTCTGAATAAAGTGGAGGAGGCCTTTCTTTGTATTTGCTGTCAGGAGGTCGTGTTCCGGCCCGTCACCACCGTGTGCCAGCACAACGTCTGCAAGGTGGGCTGGGCTCTGCTGGGCTGGGCCTGGGCTGGTGGGGAGAAATTGTTCCCTGTGAGGGTGGTGAGGCCCTAGAATGGAATTCCCAGAACAGCTGGAGCTGCCCCTGAATCCCTGGAAGTCCCCAAGGCCACGTTGGACGGGGCTTGGAGCAGCCTGGGACAGTGGGAGGTGTCCCTGCCGTGGCAGGGGTGGTGCTGGGTGAGGTTTAAGGCCCCTCCATCCCCACCCAGGCTGGAATTCCCCAATCTCTGCTGCGTCCAACTTGGGAGTGCAGTGCCCTGGTCCCCCTGGGCCATTCCCAGCAGTCTCAGGGCTGGCTCGCTGTGCCAAAGGAGCCTGGCTCCCTGTCCCTGACCCCTGCTGGCTTCTGTCCCCAGGACTGCCTGGACAGGTCCTTCAAGGCCTCGGTGTTCAGCTGCCCCGCGTGTCGCTACGAGCTGGGCCGCAGCTACAGCATGGAGGTGAACGAGGCCCTGCAGAGCGTCCTGGCCCAGCTCTTCCCCGGCTACGGCAGCGGCCGGTGATCCCCCAAAGCACTTCTCCCTCCCTCCCCAGACCTACCCCTGGGCTTAATTTAAAACAAAACAAAAAAAAAGGTAGTTTGTGTTTTTTCCCACCCCCAGCAAAAATGGTTTTAAGTCTTCCTCGTTTTTAAAAAAAAAAAACAAACCCTGTAAACTCCAAGGATTATCCTTTGGTATGTTCGTGGATTTTTTGTTCTCTATGTTGAACTTTGCATTTTTTTTATTCATCCCCCCAAACCTGTCATTCATCAGCACAGAATTATTTGTTTCTAATGGACTGAAAGTGCTTCCGGTGAGGCTGCTAATGATGAGGAAAGTTCTCAGAGTGCCCCTGTGCCCCTTTTATTTTTATTTTTTATTCCAAAAATGGCTTGGTTGCTAGAACAATCTTCACTGTCTGGGGATTTGGCCATCAAGGTAGACTTGTGCATCACCTTGGCAGCATTTTGATACTGAATTTGTACAAGATGGTTCCTGGCTTTTGTACCACAAGTAGGTTTTTACTATTTTTTTTTGTAAGAACTGGGTTTTATACATTTGACAAAAAGCCGTTTCCTGCGAATTTTGTATCTCAGAACCAGAAGGCTGCTTGCTTAGAGCCAAGTTGGTTGGAGCAATATGAAGTACTACCTCACTGGACTTCTCTTAGGGAAGGATTTGTTCAGCCAGGTGCTGTCCCCTGTCCCGAAATGCCATTGTGGAATATCCTAAAGCCATTCTTAAGTGCCTTTTGTCCTTTGCTGGAAGACTGGGCTCTGAATCACCATCAAGGTCTCCTTTTTTTTTCATAAGCACTGAATTGTTGGGACTTGCCAGCCGGATTCTTTGGGAGCGTGGATCACTGTAGCTGTGTGTGATTAGTGGGGATTTACAAAGGATCAGGTTTCCTAGTTATAGATGTATTGGGGAGTTTTTTTTTTTTTTCTTTGTTTCACTGCATTTCTACCTGGAAATGAAAAATAACCAATTCTGGCTTTTTTAATGAACCATTTTGTATTGGCCACGCCTGGAGAAGGCTCCCTTGGTTTCCCTCTAACATTACCAAAGTTTGCAGTTTGATACCTCAGCAAGACAGGGATGATTTTAATCACACTTTTCTGCAGACAGACTGGAACAAATGTGCCTATTATTGGTTTCCTCAACCCTTACCCTTTGGAAAGTGATTATGTTAATATGTTAGGGAAAAAGACCCCGCAACATTTTATACATTTTTTGGTGAACTTGTCAATTTTTTGTATAATGTGCAAGTCGATGTTCTCAAAATAAATATCTTTTCAAATTGATTGTTGACTGTTCTCCTTAATTCTTTTGATCCAAAGTGGATTTTCAAACCAAATTCCTTGTGCAGGAATTTGAATTTATGTCCCATTAAGCCAAGCTGTTTATTTTTCTAAGGGCTATGATTTTTATTATGATTTTTCACTGCAAATTTGGAAAATCCTCGTTTGCTGTTCTTCAACGTAATTGCTTCTAGGCACTAGTGAGGGCATGTGTTATGTTCAAGATTCCCCAAACTTTTCTTTTAACTTGCATTCAATTTCCAGTGCTCCAGAATCCAGGTATCAACTGGCAATTGGAATTGTTTGTCCATTTAATGAATAAACTCCAAAATTGTTACAAGTGCCAAGTCCTGCATCATATTTGAGGTGTTACAGGAACAAGTGTGAGCTCCACAAACCAGAGGAATAAATGCAGCCACTGGGGTTTTCACAAATGCAGATGAAGGAAATAAAGCAGCATTAAGGTGGTAAAAACAAAACCTGTGAAATTAAGCACCGTCTGCCCTCTTTAAAATAATGTTTATTTTAAGGTCATTGTTAACATTAAACACTTTCAGATATTTAGATTTCATTGAAAATGTCCTTGCACTTTTTATTCTGTAACAGGGGGTGAGTGAGTGAAAGCGAGGGAGTGTTTCTGCATTTAAATTGCAATAACTGCAATGACTTCCTTCGTTTATTTGTTTTGTTGTTATTTGGAACTTGAAAAACAAACTTTGTTTCCTCCATAGGTGCCAATGTACTGTTCTGTTCGTGGCTTTTTAAAGCAACAATTAGAATTCCTCTGCAAATTGGACACTTTCTGGTGAGGTCTGCCAAAATTATCTGTCCCAAATTACAGAGCCCTGCTAGGAAAACGCCTGTGCCGCGCAGCGGGCACAAAGGAATTTGGTGCTGGGGTGATGTTTCACCTCCCACTCACACCCGGGTCCATTGCTGGGGCAAATCCCCGAGATGGGAACAAAGTTTCCTGGGTAAAGACTCGGGAAGGGGAGTGACAGCAGCAAAAACCCAACCGAGGATCCGCTGCTATTCTGGGAATTCCCAGGGCGGGCACAGACTCCAAGCTCAGCTCGGCGTAATTGAGTGCAAAAGCTCCCGGGGGCCTGGGGCTGGCCAGGGGTCCCCGCTGTGTCCCCACACCTGCAGGGATGGGGACCCCCAAACCTCACCTGCAGGTATGGGGACCCCCAAACCTCACCTGCAGGGATGGGGACCCCCAAACCTCCCCGGGCGGCGCCGTCCGAGGCCTCGTCCCGTCCCGGCCCCGGGGGCTGCCCGGGAGCGGCGGGGATGGGGATCGATGGTCCCCTGGTCACTGCTGTCCCCCCGAGCCCAAACATCCCCGACCCCAAATATCCCCCTGGTCACCGCTGTCCCCTGATCCCCAATATCCCCCTGGTCCCCACTATCCCCCCAATTCCCACTGTCCCCCTGATCCCCAATATCCCCCCGGTCCCAAATATTTCCCTGATCCCCAACATTCCCCAATTCCCGCTGTCCCCCCGATCCCCAGTATCCCCTTGGGGTCCCCAACATTCCCCAATTCCCGCTGTCCCCCCGATCCCCAATATCCCCCTGGGGTCCCCAACATTCCCCAATTCCCACTGTCCCCCTGATCCCCAATATCCCCTTGGGGTCCCCAACATTCCCCAATTCCCGCTGTCCCCCCGATCCCCAATACCCCCTTGGGCTCCCCAACATTCCCCAATTCCCGCTGTCCCCCCGATCCCCAATATCCCCTTGGGGTCCCCAACATTGCCCCAATTCCCGCTGTCCCCCCGATCCCCAATATCCCCCTGGGGTCCCCAACATTCCCCAATTCCCGCTGTCCCCCCGATCCCCAATATCCCCCTGGGGTCCCCGGTATCCCCCCGGCCCCGCCATGCCCCGCCCGGCCGCGCGGGGGCGCTCGCGCTCGCCGCTCCCCCATTGGCGCAGCGCGGCCGCAGCGCCCCCGCCCCGCGCTGTGCGGCTCCTCACGTCCTCACGGCCCCGCCCCGCGCCCGACGGGCACCGCGCGCCGCCAATCAGAGCCCGCCCGGCGCACGCCTCACCCAATGGCGGCTGGGGGCGGGCCGCCGGCAGCGGAAGGCCGCGTGCGATTGGCGGAAAGCGCCTGAGCGACGGGAGCGCTCCCCGCTGCCCCGCCCGTCGGCGGGCGGGCCGCCTCTCCGCCCCACCGGCCAATCAGCGCCCGCGCTCGCCTTGTTATTCGGCGATCGGCCTCGCCACTGGCCGGACCCGCCGTCCGTCCCCGGCGGCGCGGCCAATGGGCGCGAGGGCGGCGCCGCGCTCGGCCAATGGGCGCGGCGGGGAGGCGGGCGCAGGTGGTGGCCGCGGGGCGCTGCGCTCGCCTGGGCGCCCCCCCCCTTCGCTGCGCCCCCCGCGCCGCCGAGGGCCCCGCGCGCAGGTACGGCCGGACCGCGCCCCCGCCCCGCACCGGCCCCGGCCCCGGCCCCAGCCCCGGCCCCGGCGGGCCCCGCCGCCCCCGCGCTGCGCCCCCCGCGGCGCCGGGCCCGCCGCCGCCGCTCCCGGCCCCGGCCCCGTCCCCGCCGCTCCCGGCGCGGCCCCGGCGCTGCCGCTCCCTTCCGGGCCCGCGGCCCCCGCGCGGCCTCCCCCGCGGGCCGGCTCGGACGGGCCCGCGCCCCGGCCCCGCCGCGCTTTGTGTGGGTGGCAGCCCGGCCGGCGGCGGCCCCGGCGGGCCCCGCTCCCCCTGAGCCCGGGGTGCCGGCGGGGACTCGGGCCCCAGGCGTGGATCAATGGCGATCCCGGGGGTTCGGCTCGGGGCCCTGGGTTGGGGGCGAGCAGAAGCTGCCGCTGGCTCCGTGATTCGGTGCGGGCGCTCCGTGCTGGGAAAGCCGGGGGCTGGAAGGTGACAGCGGCGCGGGGTTTGGCTGTTTCATCTCTGCTTTCCCCCTCCGGGGACTGTCAAAGTCTGGGGCCGAGCCGAAGCTCTTCCCTTCCCGTTCCTGTTTCTCTGAATTCCTGCGTTACTCCTTCACGTGTGCGGGACCCCGGCACGGCCCCGGTGTCCCCGGGCCGGGGGGAGCGGGGACAGCCCCCAGACCCTTGGGGGCTGCGGGATTTGTGTGTCCGGGCACGCTTTGGTGACTTCCCCGGCTTCCAGCTGCCCTTGTTCGCAGCAGCAGAGAAGATGGAGGGGATGCGCTGGAAGGGGAACTCTTCAGGAAAACCATCCTGAGGGTCTGCAGAGGGGCCAGGGACAGGAGCCCAGCACGGGCTGGAGCTGTGCCAGAGCTTGGCACGGAGCTCAGGGAAAGGTTCTTCCCCCCGAGGGTGCTGGCACTGCCCAGGCTCCCCAGGGAATGGTCCCGACCCTGTCAGAGCTCCAGGGATGCTCAGGGTGGGATTGTTGGGGGTCTGTGCAGGGCCGGGGGCTGCACTGGATTCTCCTGTGGGTCCCTCCCAGTTCAGGACGTTCTGGGATTCACCCAAAGGTGGTTCTTGGCTTTCCTGGAGCTCTTGCTTTTGAAGCT
The DNA here is from genome assembly GCF_026979565.1 of Vidua chalybeata. Lineage (NCBI taxonomy): Eukaryota > Metazoa > Chordata > Aves > Passeriformes > Viduidae > Vidua > Vidua chalybeata. The sequence goes on along the minus strand of NC_071556.1, from coordinate 3,981,411 downwards.
GTTCAGGAGCCAGGGGTGTTGCAGCTTTGGACCCCTTTGTATTGAAGAATGGAGTCAGCAGTAAGGTTCAGGTTCATCCGTGCTCCCTCTGCTTGGTAATGGAGCTGCTGCAGGGGCTGGGCTGCTGCTGGGACAGCAGATTTGTGCTCTGGAACTCGTTTGTGCTGGGCCAGTTTAAACCTGTGCTATATCAACCATGACCCTCCCAAAACTAAGTTTCCTTTAACCAAAAAGCGTTAATTTTAAGGAGCTCTGTCCATCTGAAACCTGATAGCATTTCACCCACAACATTGCTTCTTTCCTGGGATCTTTTGCTTTTTTCTCATCACTTTCCTTTTCCTGTTTCACTGAAATTCACAGAGTCAGGGAAACCTTAAGCCTAGAATCATAAACTTACAGTTACATTTCAGCAATTACATCAAGTAACTGTTGGAGCACCCAGTAATTGCTCCGTGACAGCAAGTTCCCATTTCTTGGGCTTCTCTGTAACAAGAGAAGAAGTTGGGGCAGGTTGACCAACTCCTGCAGTGCCTGAAGGAATCCTGAAGGAATCCTGAAGGAATCCTGAAGGAATCCACGGCTGTTTCTGTCTCATGAGAGGCAGGAGTTCCTCCCATGCAAAGGAGATGTAGGTGGATATAAAGTGATTCCTTGTTCCAGAGTTGATATTCATGGATGAAACATTCACTGGAGCATCTTTTGACAGGAAAATTCTGTCTAACGCTCTGTGGTGGATTATTCTTTCTCCTTTTTATGCTGATTGGAAAGAGATAATTCCCTTGACTGGTCCAGTGGGACCAGAATATCTATGGTCCTATATTTAAACATGATGTATGAAATATGTGATATATACACAAAAGGATGTAAAATGTATTTATATACATATAAAATATATAGAAGGAGTCAGTTTTGCCAGTAAGTCAGAACATTTTGGTAAAGACCCAAAGTACACAAGTGTCACGTTCCAAGTTTGGCTTTAGGGTGAACGTGGGCTTTTATAAATAAAACCTCACACACATGAAAGGTTTCAGCAGCTTTTGATGGGAAGTCAAGAGCAAAATTCACGTTCAGGGAGAATCCCACCAATTTCCTGTAGCTAATCCTGGCCATTGGTCATGGGAAGTGCTCACCTGTTACCCTGAGCTGTGGGGACAGTGCTGCTCTCACTGGGAACTGTTCTCAAACCCTGTCATGCACCAGAGAAGGATTTAGCAGATAAAGTGGGAGTTCCACAGCTCTGCAGGTGTTTTAGATCACCCAAAATACAGACAGCTCCTGAAAACTCAGAGCTATTTCCATATAAAAGGTCATAAGAAATTTGATGTACGTTGGGAAAACCAGTTGGGCCAGCCCTGCTGGAAGGGCACGGGAGCTCTGTGGGGATTTTGCATTTAAGCAGGGTTATGTTTTATTTCCTCCTGGGATGTCCAGCTGCACTACAGCAAACAGTGTCAGCATCAGGAGGCTCTGATTCACCTTGCAAGTTTAAATCTCATTTTTGAGAGCAGGCAATCCACCTGAGAGCAGAAATAATCGTTGTGAGCTGCAGGCTGAGCCACCCAGGCAGCAGGGAGGGAAAGCTCTTGGCAGTCAGGAGAAACTTGGTGTTCCTTAATTAATTCTGGGCAGTCAGGAGGACTTGGGACTGTTGGATTTCCCCTTCCCTGACTCATCCAGAGCTCAGGGTGTGCTGTGGGGAAGGGTTTGCAGAGCCTGTGCTGCTCCACGCTCCTTCACTGGAGCATCTGTTAATAGCAAAGATGGATGACAGCTAAATATGTCACCACAAGTGAGGGATTTGCTTAATGGATTTGGATGCCACTGGGATCCTCCCGGGCTGCACAGGGCGCTGCTGGAAATAATTATTTGTCATCTGGTGAAGAATTCAAGAGGGTTTGTCCGTTTGCAGTAGCAACTGAAATCCTGGAGTACTGCAAAATGCTGGCAGGAATCCTGTCATTTCACACAGGTTGGGGGTTATTAATGACTTATCACTGTGGGATGAGGAAGGTGTTTTTCCATTTTCAGTGTTCTCCACTAAACTGATCGTTGCTTAATAAGATTTTCTCTTTTTAACCTTTGTTCTGGACCAAATATGTTCTGTCTTGTCACAACTTAGGGATAGAGCCATTTGCTACCATGGCTTAATTAAGGTACTTATTTTCATTTATATTTTCATAGGGTAAATCACTCTCCTTTATAGATGAGGCAGTTCCTCAGTCAAGCTCTTACTGGATTACACAGCAGAACACATTTGTATTCTGCCCTTCCTTGTGTGTGCCTCACTCATGGCAGGAGTAACCTGAAGCTTCATTATTTTTATGTTTTATGAGGCTCATGAACAAGCCACGGTGCCCAGATCCTTAGAGAATACAGGATTGTCCTTGTGTTCCTAAAGCTGTTAGAAAACCTGCTTTTGAAAATGGCCCAAAAAGTGAATGCTGGAAGTGGGTGGGGGCTTAAGGTGATTTCTGAGGTTTTCTGATATTCCTCCACAATTTTGGATACACCCCAGGGCAATGGAGAGGCCTTTGGTGAGGTTTTGGTGCAGATAAGAAGTTTTTATGAAGTTTCCCATATTTGATCTCAGTTCTGTTGGCAGAACAAGCAGCACAGCTTTGCCTGGGAGGGGTGAGTCAAGTTTGGAGCTGCAGCTTCCAGAGAGACCTGGATAAAACAGAGCTGGGAGAGATTCAAATTGTCTCGTTTCACCTTGAAGCTCTGGGTTTAATTCAGGCTTTAAATTGTCACTCCTCGAGGTGGCTGAAAGGTGTGAAATGGCTGCGAGCTGGGAGAAGCCCAGGGGGGGCTGAGGTTCCTGGGGGTACCTGGGGGTTACCTGGGCAGGTGAGCCAGGGAGGGGCTGGGGTTTTTTAGGGTGTACCTGGGCAGGTGAGCCAGAGAGGGAGGGGCTGAGGTTCCTGGGGGTACCTGGCCAGGTGAGCCAGAGAAGGGCTGAGGTTCCTGGGGGTACCTGGCCAGGTGAGCCAGGGAGGGGCTGAGGTTCCTGGGGTACCTGGCCAGGTGAGCCAGAGAAGGGACTGAGATTCTTGGGGGTACCTGGCCAGGTGAGCCAGGGAGGGGCTGAGGTGCCTGGGGGTACCTGGCCAGGTGAGCCAGAGAGGGGCTGAGGTTCCTGGGGTACCTGGCCAGGTGAGCCAGAGAGGGGCTGAGGTTCCTGGGGTACCTGGCCAGGTGAGCCGTGGTTCTGCAGGGCCGTGCCAGGCTCGCTGCTCCTCTGCCCGAGCTCTGGGATGTGCTGGCAGCTGGAACTGGGTCAGTGTGTCACACCCAGCCCGGGCATTGCCTCGGGCACAAAACCAGCCCAGGGCTTCCTTTTGTATGGGCAGGGTGGTTAAAAACGCCTCCGACAGCCCCATTTGTTGAGGGTTTTTGTTCTAAAAACCTAAAGGAGCTTAGAGAAGTAGAGCAAGTTGCTGAGAGCTCCAGGCTTTTTGTTCTGGCAGGGTTGTGGAAGGAAAACTGGGAATTAGTCCTTATTAAGGTGTTATCTGATGCAGGAATCACCTTTTGGGCAAAGCACTGCAGTAATCGAGGTTCCTGCTTGTTTTGCAAGGTTCCTGACGTCCTTTCCTGTAAGAATAAGAGATTGTGGATGCTTTATTTTAACATTTGCAGTGCTGCTGCCTTGGATTGAGGTGCCATGGGCTAAAACTTGGAATTCCTGTTCAGATTCAACAGCTCAGTCCATATGAAGTGCCTTTTATAATACTTAAGTTGTGTTTGAAAGACTCCTGAAGCCTTGCAGTGAATCCAGTGAAGATAAGAAAATGCAGCAGAGATAACTCGTGCCATGCAGCAAACAGAGGCTCCTGCAGTCCTTGGAAAGGCTGTGCCTCAGCAGTGGTTTGTGAACTGATTTGTGTGGGTTTATGAGTTTATCTCGTCTGTTCAGTCAAACTTTTGAGTTTTTGAGGTTCTGATCTAGCTTTAGTCAGAAATGACCATTGCATGTTAACTACCTTGCCTCAGGCAATAATGGACTGTTTTAAAGTCATCCAGATTTATTGCTCTTAAATGTAACCACTTTTTTCTTCCCCTTTTAAATCCTGTTTGTGACTAAATAATTTTGTTGTTAGAAAAATGTGTGAGTAACTGTGCACTTCTACAGCAAAGAGGGTGTTTTGGGGGAAAATTTTATTTTCCTTAATGAGCTACATATGCTGCTTGATTTCAAGTACAGGAGGATCTGGAATTGTGGAGGAGTCTTGTGGAGTGTAAAAATTAATAGAAAATAACTCTCAATTTGTCAGATCCCAGGCACTGTAGATCTTCATCCTGTGCTGGATGGGAATGTTGTCTCTGTTCCTCTTTCCCAAATATTTCCTCTGTTGTGTTTACTTAGCCTGTATGGAGGATATACAAAACTCAAAGCAATTTGAATGTTAAAAATGTAATGGATTGAATCTATAAATATTTTTTGGGGGAAAGGTGTTAGTTTAAATCCTTGCTGTAATTGTACAGTTGTTTAAAACTGGGCAGAGCAACAGCAAACTTCAAACTTAAAAATTTACATTTTGTTTGTCTAAATGCTGGAATCTGATTCTTGGGAATAGAGGGGAAGGAAGGAAACTTGTCTCAGATATCCTTACCATTCTAATTTTAATATAAATATATATAGATTTTAGTAGTCTATTTTATACACAGACTTGATGTCTTGCAAAAGTTTGTCTTTGGTTCTGCAAAGAAACTTTGGATAGAGCCTGATCAGTGAGAATGGATGGAAATCAGAGTAATTTGTTGGCTTAGAGAGAAAGGAAGTAGATGGAAATAGAAGAATCTGTCCTTTGTGTTCCAGCCTAATTCATCTAAAAATGCCATTTCAGATAAACACATGAGGTTTCCATTAATATTTGTGTGCAGGACTTAATAGTTAAATAATGAGTTAAGAGCAAGTTTAAAGGAGTTTCTCATGAGCAGGGTTCTCATTATTGTTGGGGAAATGCCTCAAATACTGAGTGAGGCAGGAAAAGTTAATCCAGGCCCGCTTGAAATCTGCATTTTGTTGGTGTCATTTTGTGTCACATATCTGACGCTGAGAGGCTCTGCCCCATTTCCCTGCAAGTGCCCAGCCCTGGCAGAACCATCCCAGCTCATCCCCTGGCACAGCAGAGGGACAGACAGCCACGAGCTCTGCCCCATGCAGACTGGGAGATTTCCTCCTGCTCCCAAGCTGGAGCTTTGTTTATCCCCCGGAATTCCGCTGTGGGGTTCTGCTCCCTCAGCAGGGCGTGGTGCCCGTGCCAGTCTGTGCCCACCTCCTGTGAGCCACCCTCTGCTCGGGGCTGGCAGCAGCTTGCAGGGCTGGCAGCATTTCCATTTGTCTTTTTAGCCCTTTCCAGCGCAGCCCCAGGGAAACCCTGGGGGTGTTGCTGGGTCAGGAGTGGGTTTGTTCTGGTTGGTGCTGTCACGGGGTAGCAGCATCCTCATCACCTGGGCACAGCTTTGCCCTGAGACCTGCTGTCTTCTCCAAAGGTCTCTGCAGGAACTCGTGTTCTGGTCTGTGGAGAAACCGAGCGTTAACTTTGTTTGGCAAGATCAGAAGTGGTTTTTTTTTTGTGGTGTTGCTGTGCCCTCAGTGCTGCCAGCACCAGTTTGCTGTCGCTGGCACTGGGGACAGGATGGGCCCCAGTGCTGCTGCCTAAAGCCACGTTTGTTCCCACAACAGGCACTGCTTTAAGTCAAAGTCACCCCTGGCTCGTGGCATTATCGACTCTAATGAGATCAATAGTGGGGCAGCAGCAGGAACTGCTCAGAAATCCCAAACCTTTTCCTGGAGGAAGGATGCCCAGTCCTGGCAGTCCTGTAGCAAGCTTGAGTCATTGATCTCAGCTGGGCATCTTGGACTTTTTCTGTGCTGTACAAAGGTTTCAGTCAACAGGTGCAGGATTTCAGTCACAGAAGTGTCTTGGTTCACAGCAGTTTTGGAAGGGAAAAGTCTCATGTAAAAGTCATTGAAATTAAAACTCAGTTCTTTGTGTGCACTGAGATTGTCCCTCTGGAGACACGTTTTTGTGCTTCCTCACAATGGTTGAAAATTAGAACATTTTCATAATATTTCAGGTTGTTACTCTCTTACAAAGAAACAGAATGTATCCAGCTGAGAAAAATACCTTCACTCTTCTTTTCAGGAGCTAACGGGGGCTCTGACTACGGAATCCTCCTTCTCAGTATTGAGAGAAGGGTTTGTTCCCATCTGGCCCTCACCCGCAGCCCTGCCAGGCTGAAAGGGGCTCTCAGTGTTCTCAGAATAGTCAGATTCTGCTCTGCAACCTTCCAGTGATGCTGGGAGCTCGTTAGGACACTGGCTAATTGGGGCCATCTGCTGAAAATCCCAGATAAAGCTGCAGCCCTGTCCTGCTGCCTTGTCCTGTGTGATCCCAGGAGCTGGGACAGAGCTGACCATGAATCCTGGGACAGAGGTGACCATAAATCCTGGGACAGAGGTGACCACGAGTGCTGGCACTGCTTTCCCAAAACACATCACTGCTGCCACGTGGGAAGCACTTGGGGAAGAAATTCTCTTCTCCCCAAGCTTTTCCTGTGGCCTGGGTGTTCCCAGCTCCTTGGGGTTGGTGGGGCAAGCTCCCACATCTCACTGAGGTCATGGACCTCATTCTCCCTTCCCATGAGCTCTGTGGCCATTTTGTTGTAATAGCTTAATTAGTTTGATTAGCTAAAAGTACATTTTCTAGGGTAGGTGTTGAAATGTTCTTTAGGTAGGACTGTACATGGAAAAATCTTGTGCTTTGCTGTCTCTGGACTAAAGAATTCCAGAGTGCCAGGTGATGCCGCTTGTATTGAGGCGGTAGACCTTTTAATTAATTAATTAAGCTTTGCAGGAAGTAATTTTATCCTTTAATTAATTGATTAAGCTTTGCATGAAGTAGCTTTTGATCTCCCTTCCTTACTGGAGCATGTATTTTCACTCTTTGCTCTGAGTTTATTAACTAAAAATTGGAATTTTGTGAGAGAATCTTGAGGGAAAGATGAGATAAAGCCTGGCTTTGCCTGTTTGTTTTCCCCCTGGTTGTGGGTAAAGCTGCAAATCCTGGGAAGCCTCTCTGGAGCAGATGGTGCTGGCAGGGCTCCTCCTGAGGACGGAATTCGGGCGCCGCTCCCGAGCCAGCTCCTCCCAGGATCCTGGCGGGGCTCCCCGCTCCCCTCGGCCCCGTGGCATTTCCAGACCCTGCTCAAAAATAGCCCCAGTATTCCCGGGGAGGTTGTGTCAGGGTTTGGGATGGTTTCTGTCCCTGTCCCACTTCCCCAGCAGCCCCTTTCCCTCCAGCTCAGCCCCGTTTTCCTTGGATCAGCGCTGGCCTTTGGGGATTGGAGCAAACCTCTGGCAGATGGGTCCCCACAGCTCCCGTGGCTCATCCCAGGGATTTCCTGCTTGTATTCCTCCAAAACATTTGTGTAGGAAAGCCTTCCCAAGGGCACGGATCAATCTGCTGCTTCTCCTCACGTGCTGGCCCTGAAACAGAAGTTTTTGTTCTCAAAAGGCAATTTTTGTTCCTCGTTTGGCAAGGTTGGGGATCTCCTTGGGCAGGGCCACCCTGAAGATGGAGGGGTTGGTTAAATGGCCCTTTTGTTTCCAAACTGCAACAATTTCTGTTGGAAATGGGAAGTATCTTGGGGTGAAAGGGGTGAAATGGTATTTTTTTCCCTCAATTGGTTTTGCTCTGGGATTTCCTGCAATACTGGGATTCATAATTTGATTTTATTCTGGACTGGGCTCTGCATCTCTGGCTCCTGGCTTGGGAGGGGCTTTTCTGCCTATGAGAAGCTGTGATTTTATGCATAAAATTCCTTTAAATACTCCTTGGGGAAGGACGTGAGACTTGCAGATCCCTGTTTTGAAACACATTTGCATAAAAGTTCCCGTGTAAAATTCGAATGTTTTTTGGCTTCTAAAATTTCGCTCAAAACTGTTCACGTGCCTGTGAAATGAAAAGTTTTCATTTTCAGTTAAAATGAAACCTTGGTGCCCTGGGTGTGGAATCTGCCCACTTTAGTGTGTGAAGCTGGTTTTAATTCCAGGAGCTGGGAGCACTGGCTGTGTCAGGAGTGAGTTCTCACCCATTCAAACACAGATCTGGGAGTATTCCCTGCTTTATTTTCTGTTTTTCTAACACTACGAGTACTTCCAGGAGCATCTGCAATACTTCTTGGCTGCTTTGAAATCAGTTTAAAGGCACTTTAAATGCTTTTTTATTCCATGTAAAAGTCTGGCAGGAGCTGTTTTCCTGCAGTTCATCCTCCACAGCCCAGCACTGCCATCTCGTGAGCGCTCGGGGTGTGGAGCTGCTGTAGCTCCTCACATGGAGAACTTCCCCATGGGGATATTTGCAGCTGAAACGCCGCTAAACCCTTTTATTTCCCTTACAGATTTCCAGCATATCCTTAAAAAAGTCTATTTTAAAAATTGTGATTTCATCCTGAATGGTTTGAGAGTTTGTTTTGGATGTTTTGGAGTTGTGCTTCTGTATTTCTAGTGAGGCTTGCTTGACATTTCATTCTATTTCTGTACATTGCAAATACAAAGCGTAATGAAGCTACATTAAAAAAAAAACAAAAAAGCAACCCTTAATTTTGTAATTTTTAATGTAGTCTAGCACATGAAAAAACCCCAAAATTGGGGAAAGCTGTTGGGTTTGAACCTAAACAGAAAATGGTGAAGCATTTTGGTGGAAAACTTGCGGGGTGGCAAGTTTTACACACTGACAAAGCTGAGGGTGGTGAGAAGCTGTTATTTTTGTGACACCATCCTGATGAGGCACCACTTTCTGTGGTGAACTGGGGGCAGATGTTAAGCCCCTGGTCTATATTTAGCCCCTGTCCGAGCTCTCGGGTGATCCTGGTATCAGGAGTTCCTGACTAAGTGGATTTTTGGTTGGAAGCTCCTCATGTCCACGTTAGAGGGTAGTTCTTACAAATTCCCCGTTGCGGGAGTAGAGGGAGGAAATGAAAAATCTCTCCGGGCTTTCTGTGGAACTCCTTAGAGCTGGGAGTTAAACCCCAAAGGTTTTAACCAGTATCTTTTCCTGCCCCTTTCCTTCCTGTGTCCCTCTGTGTCCCCTCTGCAGGACTGGAACTATGGGGTCGGAAAACCCGAGCCCGCAGAACCCTGGCTGCAAGATCATGACCTTCCGGCCCTCGCTGGAGGAGTTCCGCGACTTCGGGAGGTTCATCGCCTTCATGGAGTCCCAGGGAGCCCACCGGGCAGGGCTGGCCAAGGTGAGGGGCTGGCCAAGGTTGAGGGGCTGGCCGACGTGAGGGGCTGGTTGAGGTTGAGGGGCTGGCCCAGGTTGAGGGGCTGATTGAGGTGAGGGGCTGATCGAGGTTGAGGGGGCTGGTTGAGGTTGAGGGGCTGATTGAGGTGAGGGGCTGATCGAGGTTGAGGGGCTGATCGAGGTGAGGGGCTGGCCAAGGTGAGGGGCTGATCGAGGTGAGGGGCTGGCCAAGGTGAGGGGCTGATCGAGGTGAGGGGCTGGCTGAGGTGAGGGGCTGGCCAAGGTGAGGGACTGGCCCAGGTTGAGGGGCTGGCCCAGGTTGAGGGGCTGGTTGAGGTTGAGGGGCTGATTGAGGTTGAGGGGCTGGTTGAGGGTGAGGGGCTGGCCGAGGGTGAGGGGCTGGCCGAGGTTGAGGGGCTAGTTGAGGTGAGGAGCTGGCCGAGGGTGAGGGGCTGGTTGAGGGTGAGGGGCTGGCCGAGGTTGAGGAGCTGGTTGAGGTGAGGGGCTAGCCAAGGGCAAGGGCTGCTCAGGGCAGGGCCAGCCAAGATGAGAAGCTGGCTGAGGTGAGGGTGGCTTGGGGCAGGGCTGGCTGAGGTGAGGAGCCGACCTGGCCAAGGTGAGGGGCTGGCCGAGGGCAAGGGCTGCTCAGGGCAGGGCTGGCCGAGGTAAGGAGTTGACCAAGGTGAGGAGCTGGCCGAGGTGAGGAGTTGGCCAAGGTGAGGGCTGCTCAGGGCAGGGCTGGCCAAGGTGAGGAGCTGGCTGAGGTGAGGAGTTGGCCAAGGTGAGGAGTTGGCCAAGGTGAGGAGTTGGCCAAGGTGAGGGCTGCTCGGGGCAGGGCTGGCCAAGGTGAGGAGCTGGCTGAGGTGAGGGCTCCTCAGGAGGTGGAGCTGCCTTCTGAGGGCCCGAGATCTTGTTTGTGTTCATGGAGCTGAGCACAGTGTGTTTTTTGCAACACTGTACCTGGAATCTCTGGTTTGGTTATGGAGAGAGGAAAGGAGAGGAGCTACAGGGCTTTTGTAGAGCCATGGAATGTCCTGAGTTGGGAAGGACCCACAGGATCATCCAGTCCAGCTTCTGGCCCTGCACAGATACCCCAACAATCCCATCTTGTGCATCCCTGAGAGCTCCTGGAGCTCTGGCAGCCTTGGGGCTGGGAGCCTGGGCAGTGCCCAGCACCCTCTGGTTATGAGAACTTTTCATGTGAAGCTTCTAAATTCCAGTACCTGACAGGGAACTGCTTGGAAAACTCCAAGATGAAGTGATTAGAAAGGGTATTTCTGTGGCCATGTCAGCACAGGCTGATGAGATCATTTGTTCTGACAAGGACTTGTTAGGAGTGGTGTTTAGCTGGCCTTAATAAAGCACAGTGGAGAAATAAAGCTGTTAAGCATGAAATAATTCTGATTTCTTCTAAAACACAGGTCAATTACTGGGTTTATTGCTGCTCTAAAGAGAGCTGGCTATTGATGAAGAGCTCTGTGTGGAATGTTTCCTTGTCCACTCAAGTGTACAAGCAATTACCTTCCAGGACTCTGCTAGGGAGATTATTTTAATAGAGCTTGTTGGTGACTTCCAGATATTGTAAAAAAATGACTTTACTTGTAGGATTAATCTGAGCATTCCAGGTCAGTTTTGTGTCTCTTGCAGCTGCAGTTCAGAGCCCTGTAAGGGAAGTCGAGCCCATGGTGCCCACCAGAACCCACAGCTCCAGCGTCCGTAACAATTCCATATTTTTTGTTGTCCCCGTTGCAGGTGATCCCCCCCAAGGAGTGGAAGCCACGGCGGACGTACGATGACATTGATGACATGGTGATCCCAGCCCCCATCCAGCAGGTGGTCACGGGCCAGTCAGGGCTCTTCACCCAGTACAACATCCAGAAGAAGCCCATGACCGTGGGCGAGTACCGGCGCCTGGCCAACAGCGAGAAGTGCGTGGCTGGAGGGGCTTCAGAGTGGGGATGGGGCAGCTCCTGGGAAGCTTTTCTTTCCAGAAACTAGCTGACAAGAAAATGCAGCCATGTGAAATGTGAAGTGTTTGGGGGCAAACTGCTTTTCCTTGAGTCTCAGACAAGTTTGTGACTTGGTGGGTTTTGGTGTATCTCAGATCTTTTTCTGGGAGTTGGCATAGAAGGATTGTTCAAGGTCAGTGTTTGGCTGAGAATATTCCTGAAAAGAATGGCTTGGACCAAAAAATGATCTCTTGGCTGTTCTGGAGAAGGTGTTCCATGGAAATTCAAATACTTTGGGGTGCTTGGGCTGAGACTGGTGACACAAGTGTCTTCCAGAGTGCCTGGGGACTCTGCAGGGCACTTGAGTCAGCTGGGATGTGCCAACTGCTGTCTCATCCTGCTTCCAGAGTCTGGAGTTCTCCAGAGAGAACTCTGGAGGACCCTGGGTTTTAATCAGCACTGAGTTTATGCAGTCAAGGCTTTAAGCTGAAGGAGGGTGGGTTTAGATGGGATATTGGGCAGGAATTGTTCCCTGGGAGGGTGGGCAGGCCTGGCACAGGGTGCCCAGAGCAGCTGTGGCTGCCCCTGGATCCCTGGCAGTGCCCAAGGCCAGGCTGGAGCAGCCTGGGACAGTGGAAGGAGTCCCTGCCCATGGCAGGGGTGGAACTGGGTGGGATTTAAGGTCCCTTCCAAGCCAAGCCATTCCAGGATAATCAGCTTTGGAATTTTCCTGCCACCTGAGAGCTGTGGGGTAACCTCACCTTGGGATGGGGATGTGATGCTGCACATCCTGTCACTCAGCCTGCCCAGAGAGGTTTGTGCAGCGGTGGAAAAGGCAGAAATTCTGTGAATTAAAGGTGAAATGCACCCTCAGCACCTGCTGTGCTGGCTGCTCTCAGGACTCCTGACATCCCTGTGTTCCCTGGCAGGTACTGCACCCCTCGCCACCAGGATTTTGAGGACCTGGAGCGCAAGTACTGGAAGAATCTCACCTTTGTGTCTCCCATTTATGGGGCTGATATCAGTGGCTCCCTGTACGATGCAGTAAGTGCACTGCTTCTCCTTTATTTCTTTCAGACACAGACACTGACTTCCTTTTTGCACTTTTCTTATTATGGAGCAGTAATTCAGAATTTCATTGATGTAGCCACCCTAAAAAAAACCCAATGCCTTTGGTTTTTCCCCCTCATTACAAAAGTGGGACTAAACCTCCCCTGAGATTCAGGATACTAGTCAGTGGAAGCTGTGAAAAGCTGACTTTTAGTAGAAAAATGAGGAAAAGTGTGATTTAAACAAATTCTTTTGCAGACTGTGGCAAAAAAATTGTCTGTGCCTAGGGTTTTGTTTCTTTCTTAAGGGAATAAAATGGAGATTTCTGCTGAAGCTCCTTAAAAAGCCAGAAAAAAGCAGCATTTCAGGGAAATGGTGCTTCATCAAAAATATTTTTTGATTCTTAACATAAATAATTTGCATTTGGATTTTAAATTATTTACATTTGGATTTTAGATTATTTGCATTTGGATTTTTTCCTTGTAGGCAGCTCCACTAGGATACAATGCACCTGCACACTGAATTATTTTACAATTCAAATTGTTTAATCTTTTCCATGGTAAAATTTCATCCTCTGCTTCAAGTAATTCTGTAAATGATAAAGGTTTCTCTCTTGTTACTCTTTTTAGGCAGATAATTTAAATCTCTTCCTCTGTAGTTTGCTTTTGAGTGGGAAGTGGCCTTTTTTGGAGTGCTGTCTGATTGTGTGTGAATGTATGAGTGTCTTTTTATTATCAGTATGGTTTAATATGGGATTAATTAGAATAAGCAGAGATATCTGAGCTGCTCAGAGCCGTGGACATGGCAGGCATGCAGAGGATTTGGTGCTTGGGTGGGAGTATCACATCCTTTCCCTGCTGTGATCAGGGTGGGACACTGCCAGGCACAACTGTTCTCCAGGTGGTTTCCTGTTTTTACCTGAAGCTCTGAGCTGAGGTAGAAATTCTGCCCCTTTGGGCACATTGAGGTGTTTCTGATCAGGGGAAGAACATCTGAGAGGAGTTTGCTTTACCCTGAGTTTATGCTGTGTTCATTACCAGAATAGTTAATTACTGCTGGGGTATTGCACAGTGCAAGAGCCTCTTCAGAGTGCTGGAGCTGCCTCCTGCCTGTGGTCAGGGAGGAGCATCAAATAAACCTTCCTGGAAGCAGGGGGTGTTCTGTTAATGCAGGTGACACCAGTACCTGCACACTGAGGCACTGGGAGGGAGCTGTGGGCTGTGCTTGCTCCTGACATTCCCAGTACAAACCATTTCTGATGGGTTCCAGGACGTGGATGAGTGGAACATTGGCAATCTGAACACCCTCCTGGACATGGTGGAACACGAGTGTGGCATCATCATCGAGGGTGTGAACACTCCCTACCTCTACTTTGGGATGTGGAAGACAACTTTTGCTTGGCATACAGAGGACATGGATCTCTACAGCATCAACTACTTGCATTTTGGGGAGCCCAAATCCTGGTAAGTGAGGGCTCTTGGAAACCACTAAAATATCCTTTCCCCAGCTCTACCAAATTCCATCAGGTTTACCTAATCTCTCAATTCCCATTTTTTCTCTCCTCTCCTACTTTACATTTAAAAGCAATTTCACTTTCTTTCATGCTGGCTTGCTCAGAGGCCTAATTCCTGACTTTCAGCAGGATTAGGGAGACTTGTTGACATCACGATTAAAACCAGATTTCAGCACTTGGGGATTTTTGCAAACTAATGCACAGGAGAGCAAATGGGGATGGGAATGTGTGGATGCTTCAGAGACCCTGTAATAGTGAAACACTGTTGTTCTTGCACTGTGCTCTGGGCAGGAAACATCTGTTACTTTCAGATTTCCATTATTTAAATACATAAATATGTTCACAGCTCCAGGGACAAGTTAAGTGAAAAGGTTACTTTTCCATGGTCATTTTTTGGCACGATGGTAAAGCATTTTTCAACACTGTTGATGCATAGACTGGTTGGAAATAACTTCCCGCAAAAGCAGTAGATAGTTAAGGATGAAATAAAGAATGTAGGAAATCTGGGATAAGTTACCAAGAGCCAATATGCTTATTTTTAAAGCAATTTCAAAGTATAAGTGCAGAGACTCAGCAACCCAGGGGAGCTTTGCTGAAGATCTTGATGTGACTAATAAATATTGACATTTGCGTGCAAATTGGAGCAGAAATGTCACAGGGAGGCTCTGCTGTCACCGTGCCCTGGCAGTGGCAGACGAGATCCTCCCACCTCTCAGGGCTATGGCTCCCTGGTGGCTCTGGGTGTTGGTGCCTGTGGCACATAAAAGCCCCCAAGAGCCAGAAGGCTGTAAATGAATGGCTCCAGTGCTCTTTTCCAGGCCTGGAAAGGGGTGCAGGGAGGGGCTGACTCTGTGGAACGTGAATGGGAATTTTTAAAATCCTTCCAACACGTTCATGAAATCTGTTTCTCAGCATTCCTGAACCTTGGGCTCACTGTCTGAGGCAGATGCATGAGGATTTTGCAGAATCTCTTGTGATACCTCTGTTAAACAAGGTGGAGCTCCAGAAATGTGTTTCTGGATTATGACTGGGATGTGACTGATCCCAGGGAGGTTCTTCCCCCCAGAGGGTGCTGGGGCACTGCCCAAGGAATGGTCACAGCCCCAAGGGTGCCAGAGCTCCAGGAGTATTTGAACACTGCTCTGGGACAGGGTGGGATTTTTGGAATGTCCTGTGCAGGGCCAGGGGTTGGACAGATGATCCTGTGGGTTTCCAGCTCAGAATATGATTCACTTCGGATCCTGTCAGTTCTTCCTCCAGAATCCCTTAATTCCAACTCGTTTTCCTGGTCCCATCTCCAGCAGATGGTGCCACAGCCCATGGGAAGCTCCTTATCCCTGTTGCCCATGGAGCTCAGGGACACCAGCACAGTCCCAGGAGGGGCTCAGGGACACCAGCACAGTCCCAGGAGGGCTGCTCCACGAGGGGTGGCAGCAGCTGGCCTGAGCTTTGGGTTGGGTTGTTCCATCCTTTCTCCAGCCATCCTGTGTTTGTGAGAGTCACTCCTCTAAAGCTGCCCCAGCTGGGGAAAAGTGAGGGTTTTGAAGACAGGCCATGTTTGGAGCAGAAGCTTTTGCCTTTCAGTGGAGTTTTCATAGGTAGGTGACACAGAATGGGATGGGTTGTGACAGGATGCCACTGCTGCTTTGGTAGGGCCTCCCTGCTCTTCCCTTGAGCATCAGGCAGGAGTTTGTCACTTCCCAAGCCCCTCCTTCCTTGTTCTGCACCGTGACAACTCCTCTTAAGGAGTTCTCCATCTCTTCTCTGAGCAAGCATTGGCTGCAAAGAGTAAATCTGAATCCCCTTGGAGCAGATCTGGAACTTTCCAGGTACCTGAGCTGTTCTGGGAGTGACTGCAGCTGCCCCAGAGCTCAGCTGGGGGAGCTCTTGGACTGCACTGCTGGAATTCCAGTGCTGCAGCCTGGCTTTGCTCAGGAATGGCTAAAATGTTCGTTCTGTTTTGCTGGCATCACCTCTGTGGAAATTTCCCAGCTTCCTTCATCCTTTTTATAGACTCCGTGGCTCTGACAGTGATCATCTTGGAAGCACCTCAGGGAATAGCAGGAGTGTGGAGAGTTACAAAGTCTACCAGTTTGGGGTTGAGCTCTAAAATAAGAGGCAGAGTTATTGTTTGGCTGTCAGAGATATTTATTCAGTGGAACCAAGGACTCTGTATATTGGTAGTATCTGCTTCAAAATTGCTCGTTAAAAACCGTAACTCTTTCTTCATGCCTCCCATAAATTATCTGGGGGTGCTTCTCTCCAGGCTGTGGGAAGGGTGAGGAACCACCAGCCCTGCTGCCTTCTGAAGGGAAGGGGAGAATGGAGATGCTTCCCTCACAAACCTCCTTTTGAGTGGGTTTTAGGAAAAATCTGTGTTTATTTCACAGAATCCCAGAATTTTTTGGGTTGGAAGGAACCTCTGGGGACTCCCCAGTTTAACCCCTGCCACGGTGGGGTCACCTGGAGCAGGTGACACAGGAATATGTCCAGGTGGGTTTGGGATGTCTCCAGAGAGGGAGACTCCATGGGCAGCTGTCCCAGAGCTCTGCCACCATCCATGGAAAGAAATTCTTCCTCATATTGGGGTGGGACACCATCCTCTGATGCCCTAGGGATGTTTGCATGGATTGATGAGGTGTTTGTATGGATTGATGGGATCCTCTCTCAGCCTTCCCTTCCCCAGACTGTCCAGGCCCAGCTCCTGCAGTCCCTTCTCACAGCAGAGCTGTGGGAGAGCTGAAATTCCTTCTCAGGGTGCTATGGGTGGAATGTTTGGACCACAAAGAACCATCTCTGGGTGGCAAAAGCAATTGTTCTCCTGGGCCAGGGGGGATCATTACTGAGTATTTCGTGTCTCTCATTTCTGTCTTTGCATTTTTGGGTTTCCCCCCCTACCAGACAGTTGTTTTGGGGCCTGTTGGGATTGCAGGTAAAATCAATGTGTGGCTTCACCAGCTGAAAGTGGCTTCTTTGGACAGGCTAAAGAGCATCTGCCTGGTGTGACAAGTCCGTGCTGAATGAGTGTCCCTGTCACTGCAGAGGTGCTGCTGCCAGCCCTCCCTGGCTGGCCCTGGCAGAGCAGGACAGGCTGCAGCACTCAGAGGGGCTGCACTAAGCTGGGGCACTGGGATGGATGCAGCTCGAGAGCTCCTTCAGCACCAAGAGAAGCAGTTGAGCAATGAAGGGTCACCCAGTGATGAGGGAGAGCAAGGGGGTAATGGAGAACAGTCATTTTCCTCTTTGCAGCCTCACTGAATGATTTATCTGTGCCTGTAGATTGCAGTGCATTTGTTTATTGAGTTCTGCTGTTGCAGCAGGGCTGTTTGTGTTCATCCCACCCTGCTCTGGGCTGGCCTCACCCCATTCCAGGGGGATTTTCCCTCTGGATGTGCTGTTCCCAGACACAGCCTCTGCTCCTCACCGTTCTCACACTGCTGCTGTTGCAGCTGGAAAATCAGTCTGACAGCTTGAGCAGGAAGCATGGGAGGTGTGGGCACTTCCCATGCAGCACCCCCAGAGTTGGGAGCAGTTGTGTAACCTCATGTGAAGCCCCTCAGGCAGGGAGCTGCCAGATCCAGCCTTTCACTTGCTTTTTTTTTTTTTCTCAAATTACAGTAAAATGTCCCTCTCGCATTAAGAATTTAATTGCCACCTTTTCATACTCTCAAACTTTTGAAAAAACTGAAATGTATTTAATTCTGCAGCCCCATATTAAACCTCTCATGGTGGGAATTTTTGCTGTATCAATTATACATATTGTGTATAATTACCTCATACACTCCTGTGTGAGATCTAAAATTGAGCATATTGTCAAACGGTGCAAGCAGAAACTGATTTTATAATGACAGAAGCAACAAAGCTGAGTGCCAAGCCTCATTCTTCATGGTTATTATGGCATTTTATTGAGGAATGGATGTGGCTTAACCTTTGCAATTCCAAAAGAATATTTTTAGATGCTGAGGTGCTCCACCAGCACTTCCTTTTATCTCCATAAAGATGTGCAATCCTTACCTGAGGCTTCCTGGCGTGGGGAAGTGCTGCAGGGAAACTTTGAACCTGAGTATTGTGAATTTGCCTGATACACTTTAGCAGTGTAACATCTTGTTTTGTCAATACCACCTGATTGGGTGATACAGTTATTTTTCTTGGATATTTTGTGATCTTGCTGTAACAGTAGTTAATTTACCTTCCCTGAGTGCTGGTGCGATGTTACACTCTTCCTTCTCTCCGAAACTGCAGGTGTTAAACCAGAATGACACTGAGGAAGGTAATTGATTTTTATAAAATGTCCCTTTTCCCTTATCATGATGGATGTTTAATCCCCTTTAATTAAAACAGGGAGCCAGCTTTAGCTTTTAAGTTATATCATCTCCTCTCCAAAACACTCCCTCGCTGGAAGTGGATCATGCCTAATCTGTTTGACTTTGATATCACAAAGTACACTTTATGCCAGAACAGCAGTTTGTGTGGAATTAAGGACAAATTACCAAAAGAACTTTAAAATAATATGATTAGTTGGAAGCACTGGTCACAGATACAATTACATTCCAGAAACACTTCTGGAATTCTGTCTGGTGAAAGTCTGAGGACTGCAAGCCTGAGAGTCCATGGAGTTACCCTTAACCTTTGTTGGTTAAAATATTTCAGAATTTCTGCTTTCTTCCCTCCAGGTGCCCAGTGAGGCTCCCTGGGTGGGACAAGTCCAGTCAAGGAGGGCACATCCTCCTTGTGGCTGCCCCTGGATCCCTGGCAGTGCCCAAGGCCAGGATGGACAGGGCTTGGAGCAGCCTGGGACAGTGGAAGGTGTCCCTGCCATGGCAGGGGTGGCACTGGATGGGATTGAAGGTCTTTTCCAAGCCAAACCACTCAGGAGTTCCATGGCTTTCTTGTAGCATTTACAGTTTAATGCATTTGTAGTATCTGGTAGTGCTGCTGTCAGCAGGGAAAGCTCACCTTTCCTACCAGGTCTGTGAGGGGACATTCCAGCCAGGACGTGGGTGTTCCCTTGGGAGGAATTCTCAAAGGAGCCCTCTCTGGCCTTGGCTGAGAGCCCCTCCTGAAGCAGCAGCAGAGCTGAAGTGCTGAGGATTTCCCTGGTTTTATTTCTCACTCTGGTCTGCAAGAACTGCAGCTTTCTTTGCTGAACTCTTGTCCTGTCCTCCCCTCAGGACAGGAAATGTTAATCCCTGGAAAACTGCCTTGGAGGAGGAAAATGACCATACATAATACAGTCATGGAGCTTAACTTTGCTCATTTGCTGTGCAGGATGCTGCCCCTCACCCCTGTCACCATCTCTGTGATGTTCTGCTCTGCCCCCTGCTTTAACACTCTCCCAGATGTTCCCTGGGCTCGGTGTAATCCCATTGCAAGCAGCTGCTTTAATGTTTGCTACAGAACTGTGTGGCTGCAGGGGCCAGGCCATTGTCCCTTCATCATTTATTGCCTCCCACCATTCCCTCCCCTCAGGGGGCACTGCCCAGGCTGCTGGAATCACTGCAGGGATCAGATGTCACTGCAAGTGTTGGTTTTTGGGGTCTGAGTAGCCCTTGCACCCTGGAGATCCTGAGATTCCTTAGGCTGCATTAGCTGGAATCACAGCTGAGATTTGCCCTTGAGGGAGCTGATGCTCCACACGGAGAATTTTTATTTTTCTGAGTTTCACTTTTCCTGTTTCTTGGTGTTAGGGAATTCAGGAGAAGATTCTGCAGCCTTTCCTTCCTCAATCCCCAAGGTCTGCATCATCTTCTATGGGAAGTGTGTGAGGTGTCCTTGCTCCTAAAAGTGTTCCAGGCCTGGCAGCAGAGGTTTGGAGGCTTTTTGGGTGGAGTGGGGACAAAGGAGACGCAGGGAAGGCCATTTGGACATGATGGCAGCTCCTCACAGCTCCCAGATTTCCTTCCTGCCTCTGCTGTCCCATGTAATCTGTTTTACAGCTCTGCTGTTTTGGATGGAGAAAGAGCAGAATTTATGGTGATGGTTGATTTATAGATTAACTGCAACACCATTTGCTCTCAGGCAGATTTGGCAGAGCAAGACCCTTTTCTGTTGATAAAAGGGAGAGAGAAAGGAACAGGGATATTCATTAAAAAGGATAAAAGGAAAGTGAGATAAAGTATGGCCAGGCAGAACAGCTTTTCACTCTCCTGACTTTTCTAAAATGAAGGTGAAATCTGCTTTGGAATGGGCTTTCCGCACTGAAAATCTGTGTGCATGTGGGTTTGCTGGGAGATACATGGAAGGAGGGATGTGTTGGGATGCAGAGCTGTATCCCCCTGTAATTCCCTGATAACTGGGAGCAGATAGTCATTAATCCAGCCCTGCAAGCCTGCAGTCATTAGTTAATCAACACAAACCACTCCCAGCCCAGCTCCCCAGCCCTTCTTCCTGGAGGTGGTGCTGTGGGAGAAGGATGAGGGGGGTCCCTCAGGAAGGGGACAGTGCTCACTGCTGGTTTACTTTCAGAATCCATGGGGTCACCACGTTGTCCAGGACCTGAATGAGCTCTGGCTTGGATTATCTTCCCAATCAGGTGCTGCTACTGGAATAGTGGAGATTTCTCTTTTTAATAGACTCAGGTTTTTGTGGTCTTTCATTAGGCTGTTGTAGATAGATTATTAAAAGGTCATTTTTCTGCTGCAGAGGAGGCACAGGATTTGGGGAGTTAGGACTCAAGTATTGCCTTTCTTCATTCACCCTCATCTAACTGAGAGAAAATGCCATGAAGGTCAGGTCAGACCCTGGGATTGATGGAATCAGCTGTGGGACTTGTCTGAGGAGGCACAAATGGATTGATCTCAGCCTCAGCACCCCTTTCACTCAGCTGTTTGTGCCTCCCCTCCAGAGCCCTCTTTGGTTTTTATTCTCACCCAAACCCACTGCAAAAGGCATGGAATGACTTTGTGCTTTGCTGCCATTTCAGTTTTCAATTAGTGCATTTCATGTCCATCTTTACTGAGCCTGTTCCGTTGGTTGAAATTAGAAATCTCAGAGGTTGAGGCTCATCTGTGAGCTGTTGTACCTGACCCAGCAAAGAGGAGACCCTTCCCACCTGTGGTTCCTCTTGGCACTTTCCAGAATGATTTTAGCAGGAGGAGGTGCTGATCTGGGGTCATGTCTCATTTCCACAGCAGCATCCTGGGCTGGTCCCTGCTGTGGCTGCAGGAATTGCTGTCAGCCCAGGAGCCCCAGCTGGACTGAGAGAAGCAGGTCTTTGATCCAGGAAGGCTCTTGCTCCAACCCATTCCTGCCCTCTGAAAGTGTCTGCTCAGAGCTCAGGCCTGGTTTGAAATGAAGATCTATGGAAGTCTGACAGGATCACAGATTGGTTTAATAACAGAGGCTTTTGAGCAGAGCACTGAGACTGGAGGGGAGGGAGATGTGCTTCCATGCTCCATCTCACTCCTTCAGCCTGATCTGACTCCCCGTGGGACAATGAGCTTGCAAATTCCAGCTTGGCACAGAGCTGGAAGCAGGGCTTGGGAAGGCTGGGAGGAACCAGGAGTGGTGCTGCAGAGCTTTGTCTTTACTCACATTTTGTTAACACGTTGGCAGAAATCAGCGGGGATTTTTTTTTTTTTTTCTTTACTCAGCAGGGAAAATTGTCGAGGGGTGATGCCAAGTGCAGCACAAGTGAGGTTTAAAATAAGAGGAGCCCGTAGTAATGACAGCACTTAAATAGCACTCGGTGCTGTCTGAGAGCTGTGCACTCATTAACCCCTTAATGTTCCAAGGAATAAATGTGCTGGGTTTGCATCCACTTCATTTCCAACTGCCCAATCAGCCACACAAAGGGGATCAAACAGGAGAAATAAAGGAAACTTTACAAACTGTGTCAGTGATCTTTATCAAATCTCAACTACAACACTTGTGGCTTTGATGCTGACAAGAACACAGCTCTCACTTCAAAGCAGTTGTAGTTGGGAACGGTGCAGTTTGATGGATGAGGAGCATTAAACCTTTGGAATGCTGGATTTTTTCCTCCTCAGAAAAGAAAAGAGAGTGTGTGTGTAGAGGCATTGCACCTCTAGCACAAGGGGTTTCCTAATCTAAGAATATCTTTCATTACTCATGAGCAAATTTCTTTTGTTCTGCTGGAGGCAATTATCCGTGGTTTTTTCAGGAATACATGTTGCTGTGCCCGGTGAGGGAGGCAGCTCACACAGGTCACTTGGTACAAGGCACAGATAGCTCTGATCTCCCCTGGTTACCTTTTTTCTCCTTGTTTCTGGAGCTGAAATGAGCTTTTATTTTAGAATACAGGCTCTTTGAAGCATAATCTTTGCTTTTCTTTCTATTTGTATGGTATCCACTACAAAAACAACCAGTAATTAATAATCTGATTGCCAGTTTAGGGAAATAAATCTGATGTGAACAGGTTCTTCCAAACAAATAACGGGGAATGGCAAGGGGATGAATATTGTAGTCATTTATCTCTGTTGAATTGTGTACTAATTATCTTCTTGGCTAAAGTGAATGAGTAAATGACTTCATAATGTTTTTCCCCAAACACCTTTTCTTAGTAAAATGGCTCCTTCATGCTGCTCATTCACTGCAGGCAGAGGCAGGCTATGGGTTATTTTTACACGTGGAGGGAGAGACTCCAATGTGCTCTGTAATTTTGTGCTTTGTGCCTGGCACTTGTGCTGTGGAGCTGACTGGACTGGGGCACTGCGAGTCCTTCCAAGAGCAGATGGTTGTTCACATTAAATTCTCTGCTTTTAACAAAATGTGTTTGAAAATTGCATTTGGAGTTCTGGAAAAATCTCCTCTTTGTGTTCGTTGAGTCGGGGGTTAGTGAGTCACAGTGAAAGTAGCCCATTGTGCTAATCTTGGAGCTCAGTTGTACCTCTTGAAAATTCATATTGCTTTAAAACCAGAATTTTAAAAAGCTCCTGTCTAATGTCACTTCTTGAAACTAATGGCTCTTTAATCCTATTTCTAGCTCAAGGCAACTCTAAGGGTTGAAGAGTCTTTCAGAAGTACATGATTGGCACAAGTTAGGCTTGACTCTAATCTTCTAGTACTCAATCTCCAGGGATTTGATCCCAGCTTCAGAGTAACCTGAGATATTCTGCCCATCCTTACTGGAAAACAAATGGAGAGTTTGCAGTCACAACTTCAGTTTCTTTGGGGAAGGAGGAAGTTTTTCATCCTGCTCTTCCATTGGCAGCAAAATCACTGCCATTTCTTCATATTGTGGATCATGAGAAAGTCCTGTGTGTGGAGAAGGGATTGTCTGGAGTGAAATGGGCCCTGTTTGGTGGTGCCCAGGCCCTTCCTGAGCAGGTTGCCCTGATTTTCTCCCTGTGCTGCTTCCCCAAGGGTTGCATTGAGCAGCTGTGGGAGGCAGGTGGGTTTGGTGTGTTCTGGGGTTGTGATTTGGTCCTGTCATTATCTATTTACTCCTAATTATGGCTTTTGGAGTTGATACTCCTCAGCCTCTGTGTTTATCTCTCGCTCTGGGTGTATTTCAATAAAAATGTCATTATTTGAAATCATTGACACTGCTGGTTAAAGATACTGAATTCCATCATCAATTGTCCTGTGAAATGATCCATTCAAGATAAAACTGCAGGCACTTGATAAAGGTTCTTTGCTAGGAACAAGGAGCTCTCTGGTCCCTGTGTGATCTTATCTCCAGGCAGGGTTTGCATTGCTGATGGGAAGGAGCCACAGCAGAAGGGGAGAGGAGAAGGAGGCCAGGGATTGTCCTTTCCTAACCAGGCTCTTGAGAAGGGAAATGGGAGATTTCCAGCCCATTCAGTGTGGGCTGGAAATCAGATTTGATGAGGAGAAGAAGAAAGGGAGTTGATTTCAGTATTTTAACAAGTTGTTAGGAGAGAGGGATGAAGGGATGTTAATTATGGAGGAGGGTAAAGGTGAGGAAAAGAGAGGTGACCATGGAAGGGAGGTGACAGTGCTACCAACAAAGGAACAATCAGTTCTTCTTGTTGAAATACCTTTTTTTTTTTTTTTCTCATACAGGCAAAACAGCTTAAAAATAGTGTTGCACAGCAGGAATTGGTCTCTGATCCCTGTGGGTCCCTTCCAGCTGAGGATATTCTGGGAGATTCCGGCATGGAAACCCCCACTTCTACCCTGAGCTTTGCTCTGACACAGTGAGGAGATGTTGTTTAATGATTTACCTTGTAGAAAAATGAGGCCTCAGGAGCAGGATCTGAACTTTGCAGCGAGGGACCACCTTGTGCTAATGCTGATTCTTAATGCTTCTGTTGGGTGATAAATATTCCTGATGGACCAAGGGGTTTTCTTTGGAGGCTTTGCTGCTGTCGTGGGGGCTAAAGAAGTTGAAGGTCAGGGTTCAGACTCTGGGTTTATGGGCACCCTTTGCCTTACAGAGGCTGAAACAGCAGCTTTTCATTCTGCCTGTTGTGGCTCAGAGCAGGCTGGCATTTGAATCTTAAAGGGTCACTGTTCTTGGCACAATTAAATCTGCTTTGAAGACAGATAACTCACCCCAGCTTGACACGTTGGCCTGGACATTTTAAATGTGCTGCTCCCGTTCTGTTTCTGTTCCTTATTCCATAATTATGGTGTGTTAAACTGTGTGGGGCCTGCTTGGGCAGACCTTGTGCAGACACTGTGAAATTGAGTTTCTTACCTTCTCCCAGGAATGGCACTGAAGTGACATTTCCAAAGTCTTGTGGTTGAACCTTCCCCTTCCCGTGGAGCCCAGACTCCCAGAGAGTGGGATGTGGGATTTGGTGAACTAATCACTGCTTAATTGCTCTGTGGTGGTGCAAGAGAGTGTAAGTGAGGTGTGGAACAAGGTGTAACAAGCAAAAACTCTGGGAGTGACAGTGGGGTGGGAAAAGGTCTTGGAAGCTTTGGATGAAGGGACAGGATGGTCTGGTCCTCTGCCAAAGGCAGGGATGGATTCAGGTGAGAAAAATTCCTCTTAAACAAGGAGAAAATGGCTATGAGCAGGCCTTTGCTAGGGATGAAGTTTTAGTTTTTTGGCCACTGGAAGCCAAAACTGAGCTGGCTGCCTTTGAGGAAGCAGCAGGGAGGGGAGAACCTGGGACTGGGAGGTCCCTGAGGAGCACCTGGTGCTGGAAGCTGCCCAAGTGAATTCCCTGTTCCATCATTCCTTGGTGGCCTCCAAAGGCATCCGTGCATCCCAGGATGGCCTGAATGCTCCTTTTTACTGACACACTTGTTTAATTCTTAATTCACAAGACATTTGCTTATTTATTCTCATTGTTCCTGATAATAATTCTAAACCATTAGAGGGGAAAATTGTATTCAGAAATGCTGTTTCACACTTTATTTGTTTGATGATTTAGAGCGATAGAAAATAGCACATTTGCTGGCTTTTATAGTCTGATAATTATCCACATCCATCAAGCCCCATTCCAGGGGAATAAACAAAACACCAAGAAAATTGCTCTATTAATGGTATCCTATGATGGCAAATAGGACAGACCTCTCTTTTGTGTTAAGGATAGAGAGGGGACTGTCCAGTTAAACTCATGTTGGGAAGGAATTCCTCTCTGGGAGGGTGGGCAGGCCCTGGCACAGGGTGCCCAGAGCAGCTGTGGCTGCCCCTGGATCCCTGGCAGTGCCCAAGGCCAGGCTGGACAGGGCTTGGAGCAGCCTGGGACAGTGGAAGGTGTCCCTGTCCATGGCAGGGGTGGAAATGGATATTTAAGATCTCTTCCCACCCAAACCATTTTGAGATTCCATGGTTCCATATTAACAAAAGCAAGCCACCACTCCAGGAAGATAATTTTGTAACACACTTATAGCTTTGTGGCAAAATCTTTTGGATTTGTGATTCTAATTCAAGAACTCAGAAAATTACTTGGAAGTAGAGATCAGAAATGCTGGAATTAGGTTTCATGAAATAAGTTTGGAAGCTGAGAGTCTTTCCCACAGAACAGCAAGTTCTAGATGTGTACAAGTGGTACTTGATCCACTTCAGGGATTTTCTGTTGTTTTCGTGGAAAGTAGAAAAAAGTAATTTAAAAGGCTCAGTATATTACTTTCAGGTTGTTGACTTGGGGGTAAGATGACATTTGAGTCACAGAACTATAACTTTTTTTATCTCGAGCCGGTTTTTCTTTCCCCACTGTATAAATCTCGTGCTCCCTGGCAGAGCAGCAGCACATTTTTCCTGCTGTAATCCCCAAACTGCTGAGTGGCAGGGTTTTGGGTGAAGCCTGGCCCTTTGTCTTGCTCACCCTGTGCAAGGCTGACCCTTGGAATATGAACTGGAGGGTGATTTGCATGCCCAGTGCCTTGGGGGTTTGATTTATCTCCTCCCAGCTGCTGGTTTGGCTCTGTGGCCATCAGTGTCCCTTGTCCTGGGGACAGGCTGAGCCAGAGGGGCACATCCAGGTCAGTGTTCCCAGCACTGGGGGCTCTTAAAGTCATGCCTGTAGAAAAGGAAATTATTGGATGTATTTTACCTGTGGCTTGCCTGTGGAATTGAGGTTTTGCAGCTGAGCTGAGCCCCAGCTGTGGGGATGGTGACAAAGTGTGCTGAGGGACACCAGGAGTGCTGGTTCTCACAGAGAGCAGGGGTCATCAGTGGCACCCTGGGCCAGCCCTTGCTGGGTGTTCATTGCTCAGTGACTGCACCCCTTGGATTGCAGCAATTTTTAATCTTTCCATTGTTGTTCTGCCTCGTAATCAATCATTTTGTGTGTAGATGGAGCTCAATCTGTGCCATACGTGCAGGAGCCTTCTGTTTCTCTTCCTAGTTTTAAATAGCAGCCCAAAATCTGTCTTTATTGCCTATCTTTATGTAAATCAGTCAGATTTGTGAGCATAACTTAAAGCAGAATTTGACCTACTTTTAATTCTCTTCTGCAGTTAATATTTTGAATTCCTGAGAATAAATGCAGAGGGATGTGTAGGCTCTGCTTCCTAAAGACTGGCCCAAAGAAAAAAGTTAATTTCTAAAATTGGAGTCAGCTATTACCATTTTGTGCTGGGGTATTTTCATTTGTATATTATTACATATAGTTCTTTTTTATAAGCTGGAAATTCCTCCTCTCTGGCTGGTTTCTATCCAAGCAAGTCTTTTTTCTTTGTCTCTCCATGGGCTGTTCTCTGAAGCCTCGCTTGGCTTTTTGCAGGCTGCAGTTTCAGATAACACAATAACCGTGTTCCAATGTATTAAACTTTTAACATCCTCAAGATTCAATTAATCTTATCTTTACAACTCCCAATTACAGGCACTAATTAAGTGAAGGTTGCATTGTAGACTGGGGATATTACATTAATCATCAGCAGCCTTGTAGCCATAAATTAGTTCTTTCCCAATCCTTCAGCATTTTTCCCAGAAGGAATGGAATGTCTCATTTCCCTGTTTTAAGGGACATTAATCCCACAAAGGAGCTTTGGATCGGGATTAGTTTTATCACATTTATGTAAGTGATGAATGGTCTTTGTAAAATAAAAGCCACTAGCTTTGTCCCAGACAAATGAAATTGAATTGTTTGATAATTATGCAATTTAAGGCACTGTCAAACTTTGGTCAGGGAATGTTGGCAGTCCATTGCTGCATTTATTATTTTACAAGATTAGGTGCTACATAGTGTTTTACCTTAATTTTTTTTTTCAAGCCATCAGTTCAAATCAGCTTAGTGCCTAAACCCTGAAGGCCCCTGTGTGGGATTTGTGTGCTCTCATCCCCCCTGCCAGGCCAGCACAGGTGTGTTTGATTTCCTGACACAGGTTGGGCCTTCGAGCTGCTCCTCTCCAGTTACAGTTTTACACTGGAAAATGCAGAATTTGTCTGGCTGAAATCCCCCAAAATCAGGTGTATTCTGAGCCCCCACCCCAGGAGGGGCAGTGCTGGGCACCTGTTGTTGAGTCCCCTCCTGCAATATCCTGATCCCAGCGTGGGATAATGAGAAGGATGGGTTTGACATCTTTATTG
This sequence comes from Vidua chalybeata, assembly GCF_026979565.1. NCBI lineage: Eukaryota > Metazoa > Chordata > Aves > Passeriformes > Viduidae > Vidua > Vidua chalybeata. The sequence continues at coordinate 3,953,733 of NC_071556.1, read as the reverse complement.
GAAATAGCAAAAATAATGCATTTTTTATTATTCACTTTGAAGAGAAGTTATAGCTGGCAATAAATGCCATTCCCACAAATGTAAATTCTCAGAATTCTCTGTCACAAAAAGCAGGGAGAGCCATATTTAATTTGCTGCAGAATGTAACCAATGATTTACAAATTTCCATTGGCAATTTTATTGTGTGTCATCATGTTAAACACGTTTAAATGTGTCCTGCTATTCAGTTCCCTTCTTATAACCTGAACACATAAATCTTTGTCACCTGGGCTTTGCTCCTGAGAATATTGTGAACCTCAAAGCACTAAGAGAACTAACAGCTTTTGGGAAGAAAAAGCCATTTGAAACTTCCCTGATGTTTGTACGTGCTGGGCACACCCAGCCCTGTGTCTGAGACCTGAGGGACAGTTGATTGTTTTTCCAGAATTACATTCAATAATTTGCACTCCAAAAAAAAATTCCAGTCAAATTCTTTTGCACTTTACTGACCCCAAATCTAAGAAAACTGTCTTTAGGAAGTGTAGAAGTTGTTCCCTACACCCTTTAATGATGTTTTCGTCAGCAGACCCTGCATGTTCAGGGTCACCTCATCAAGAAAATTATTGAATACTTGAATTCCACTATTTCACATCAGACAATAAAATCCAGCAGGGACATAAGGGTTGAGCCGTGACTGCTTGAGCTGTGCTTCATTTTTGAAGAAAATGGAAGTTATTTGCACAGAAAAAGGTTTATTCTTTTCCAAAGCACACAGACCCTCCTTCACACCTTTTCAGCCCATCTGTTTCTTGCTTATTAATATTTAGCACAGTTTTATTTTGCAGATATTTTCCCCATGGAGAACACACCTGCTGTTCCCTGCACTCAGTTATTTCTGGGGTTTCCAGTGCTGTGTCATCACTTTGTCTTCTCCATTTTCCTTCTACCTTGTGAAATCTTGTGATGCTGTTTGAGAAAATGGCAGGAAAACATACACTTCATGTAAAATATCTAAGAACTTTTATTAAATGCTGTTTTTTTTTTCCATGGATTGTGTGATACTGATGCCTTTCAGACATACAGAATTTTGGTTTTATTGCCAGCCATTGTGTGCTGTGCTGAGGGTTATTACCCCACTTGTTCCTAGCCTTTTCCTTTCACTGTTTTGACATTAAAGACTGATATTTTGCTTTCTGTCTGTTCTGTTCCCTCCTCCCAGGTATGCCATTCCCCCGGAGCACGGCAAGAGGCTGGAACGCCTGGCAAAAGGTGAGCCCTGGCTTTGGGCTGGGCTGAGGAAGGACTGGCACCAACTGAGGCTGCTGGTGACTTCAGGGGCTGCCTGAGGAACCTGCTGAGCTGGTGGAGCAGCTTCAGAGCCAGAGAACTTGTCAGGAAAATTCCCTTCCAGCTCTTCCCTCCAAGCCTCAGTCTCCTGGCATGGCCTGACCTGAACTAAACTAAACTAAACCTGACCTGATCTAAAATTCCTTAAAAAAAACCTTGAATTTTGAGGCATTGAGGCCAAATCCTCCCATGTCTGGGCAATGGGTTTAATCCACAAGGGTTTGGGTTGGAAAGGACCCTAAAAATCCTTTCATTGCACCCTGCCATGGGCAGGGCCACCTTCCACTGGACCAGGAATGCTCCAGGGATGGGGCAGCCACAACCTGTTCCAGTGTCTCACCACCCTCACAAAAGACATTTTCTGCCTGATATTGAACCTAAATTTCCCCTCTTCCTGTTTGTACCCATTGCTTCTTCACCCTATAAATACATTCTGTATTTGGTGGTTTTCCTTTTATTTTAGCCTCTTCCTCCTTTATTTTTCAGTGCCACAAAGTTCATATTAAAAAGAAAAAAAATGAAAGGGAGGGAAAAAGAAAAGGAAAATGGAAGTGAGGGGAAGGGAGAGTTACTTTGAGCTGTGGCAAACTCCCACCTCTCAAGCTTCAGAGAAGATGTCTGGCTGCAGAATTGGATATGTTTTAATTTATTGGTGCTGTTTCTATTTTTGTTCACTTGCAAATGTTCAAGGAGCTGCCCAGCTAAAAAAAGCTGCTAGCCCAGAATAATTAATTCCAAATCTCCATGGTTCATCTCCAGTGAGGCAGCTGGGGTGGTTTAAATCTGGTGGTGAAGGTAGGAGCAGGCAGGGAAAATCTGGAAGGTTCTACTCTGATGCAAAAGGAAAGAAGTTCTAATGCTGATTTCTCAGAAAACAGGCAAATTCCTGTACTGCCTTTTCCTGCTGAGTACTCCAGGGTGTCAAAAGATGCAGCTGATGGTGTGGGGTAAAATGCAGAATAACTGGGGATGAGTGTCCTGGGGCTTGGTGCTGTTCTCCTGGGCACTGAGCTCCATGATCCCTAAATACAAATAACACTGGAAATGGCTGCTCAGAAATGTTGCATTTCAAAACTACAGCTCAGTAATTTGCCAGGTTTTAATAGATGAGAAAAGTAATTTTTATTAGAAGTCAATCAATCAGATGACTTGTGTTCTGCAGACTCTGAAATACCACTCCAAGTCTGACAGGAGCAATAATAAGTTTCTTGCTGTTTGTAACTAATTTTTACGGATGATCAATTTTGAGGCACGGAGATGGTTTGTGCTCTAAAACCGGGAGCAAATTATCAATGATCTGGTCTTTATTTTAGTTTCCTGCCTCTGGAAGCTGGGTGGGTGATGATTTAACTCTGCAAAGAGCCAAAATTGCTGCCTGGCCATTCCCCTGTCCTGTGCATCAGTGGGGAGAAGTTTACCATGGAGAAATGAGTGTGCAATTAATATGGAAAATGAATAGCTGAGCTGTAAATGGGCTCACTGGGAGAGCCATGGAGCCCATGGAGAGAATGTTAATGTGTTGCCATGTTATTGGTGCTAATCACTTAAAATGTGCTTCTTTATTAGTGGCTTTAATGAGAGCCACTTAAACTGTGCATTAAAAAGAGGAACTGCAGAGAGGGACTTCAGACTGGGTAGCAGACAGTCATAATTTGAATTGAAATGCTTTTAGTACAAAAATATAAGAAAACCTGGAATCCAGTAATCCTTTTGACTTTCTGAAACCACTTCCATTATGTCTCATCAATTAGTTTTGGTTCCAGAGCTTGGGTTATTTGTTTTCCTAAACTGTGATGGGTTTGAGTCCCTACAAACACACAGTTTGTTATGGAGTCAGCCACTTGCAGGGAAGGACATGATCATGAAGAAATTTGGGTTACATTGGCTGAGCTGCCATTGAGGGGTTTGGTCAGTGTTTACCACTGTTTTAGTTTTCTTAATTATTTGTGATTTCTTTTAATAACTCAGTGGTAGAATTTAAAACTTAGTGGTGTTGAGGTGCTGACTGGGTCAGGTCCTGCTGCCTCTGCCACTTGTTGGTGAGCACTGTAAATGTGTCCCTCGTGCCACTGCCTGGGATAGAGATATTTCCTTTATTTTCACTGAATATTAACTTTTTTTTTTTCCCTTTAGGTAGCGATATGTAGGGCAGATTGATCTGGAATGTAGCAGATTATATTTTTTTTTCCCAAGAACAGTCCTGTAGTTGTCACCCTGTTTTTTTGAGAGTTCTAAAGTTCTTCTAAAAATTTCTTATACCTTCTGATACTTACATATTTCTACTGAATTTTCTCACACTGTTCATGTAAACAAAGATTGTTTTACGTTCTTCTTTGTGGGTAGAGAGAATTGATGGATGTTGGTTTGACCAGTGTGGTTGGAGAGGTGGCAATTTCACCCTCCAATCCACTGCCACTTTTGCTATTATATATATAGTGATGTCAGAAAATAAAGTTTGCCTTTTTTAGTTCTTTTTCTTTCCTTTTACAACTAACCTGCTTCTGTGAGTTATTTCTGTCACAGTGTAACATGATGCTCCTCCTTTGAATGTCTCCACAGGATTTTTCCCAGGAAGCTCTCAGGGATGTGATGCTTTCCTCCGTCACAAGATGACCCTCATTTCTCCCTCCATCCTGAAGAAATACGGGATTCCCTTTGACAGGGTAGGTCCCTGCAGGCTGTTGGCAGCACAGCACCTCTCTCCTGAGGAATCAATCCAGCAGAGCCACCGGGGGAAATTGGCTTCATTTCCAAGGGCATTGTTATGCTGAGTGCAGCCCGGTGTTCAAACCAGGTCTGCCTGCAAAAAGGAGGGGCTGGGCTTTGGCTGAGACACTGAAGGGAAGAAAAGCTGTCACTAAACAAACTCTGGCAGTTAGGGAACCTCTCAGGTAGAGAGGGACGAGCTGATAAGGATGTTCTGGCTCATCAAGAGGCAGCAAAACCCCAGTGGTGATTCAGAAACACTTTTTTATTTTCTTGTGGATCCAGTGTGACCCAAAGTGGAGCTGGCTGTGCTGGTTCCCTGTTGTGTAAGTGTTCATGCTGCTCTAAGCCTGGAAGGATCCCTGCAGTTCTTAAGCCCTGATTTGAAAAGAGGGGTCATGTTTATTTGGTATGATCGTTTTAATGTGCTTAAAGTCTTGTGGCAAGAAGTAAATCTCCTCAGCCAGGGGTGGTTACAGGGATTTGTATCTGTGCAGATTCACTCAAACTGCTGCTGCTGAGTGTTCCCAGCACATGGAGCCAGAGCTGCCTGTGCATGTGGGAAGTGTCAAAGAGGCCTGCTCCAAACTGGTTTCATGGACTCATGGAGTGGGAAGGGACCTTAAATCCCAAACAGTCCCACCCCTGCCACGGGCAGGGACACTTTCCACTGTCCCAAACTCCAAGCCCTGTCCTGGAATAGTGACTGTTGGAGGAGGATCACTGTTATTCACAAACAGGGAACAAGTGCCACTTTTCCTGAGGAACAGAGATAGGACCCCTTCATCTGAATCCTTGGCAGATTTCAGTGAAGTTGAAATAGGCAGCATTTATAAATCTCTATAATGCTGTTCTGGAAAAAAAGAAACAGATCAATACTAGGGCTTTTTAATAATTAAAAATGTGTATTTCTGTAATCCCCTATTGATTTCTCCATTTATTCCTCAAGAGCTTGCAGAAGTCAGTAAATTCGGGGCTTTCTTCATGAGTGGCAGTTTGTGCTGGCTTTCCTTCAATAGTTATTACTTTTCTGCATGGCCTATCCATCATCTGGAGTGTTTTCTAATTTATTGTGGGATAATGTTGACAGCAGTGCCATGGATGATGTGGGCTTGAAATGGAGACACCAGGATGTGCATTCACTGACAGAAACATAATCTCTTCATCTTCTGGAGTCAGCAGAGCAGCACTGCTGGGGTTTTTGGAGGGGATGGATGCAGGGTGCTCCAGGGGGCTGCGGGCAGCCTGGACTTCAGCACCTCCTCCTGAAATCCTGCAGGAGCTTCTTGTGTATCACAGCAGCTTTTATTCCCTCTTTTTAAAATGATTCTTCTAATGTTAATGACATCTGCAAGTTGAGATGTTGGCCCAGCCAAGGGGGAATTGTTTGAACTTCTGTCTGTTTACATTTTGCATTTGGTCCCATCCTTGTGTTTGGAAGTGCAGTCCCCTGGAGTCTCTGTGGGCTCAGAGCTGCTGGGGTGTGGGCTATGGCTGTGGGAAGGAATCCAAACAGAATTCTTGGCCTGTGACAGCTGTGAGAGCTCTGTCAGCACTGCTGGTTGGAAAGACAGGGAAGGTCAAGCTTTGCCTCTTCCATACCCTGTGGAGGGGAGGTGCTGCTGCATGAGGGGCAGCTGGGCTGGGAGTTGCTCCTGTGGTTCAGGCCATGCTCTTAACAATTAAACTTCTTTTTTTCCCAATGGCTTTTCTGCACAAGATATAAAAAGAGTATTTTTTTTTTTTGAAGCATCAAGATTGATTTGCCTCTGGTTCCAGCTATGATCTGTAGACTTCAACCCTTATTAATAATGCCCGTAATGCTTATTGTTGTTTTAATTTTATTAAAGTCAAGTCACAGGATGATTTGTGGTGAAGGGGACGTTAAAGCTCATCCAGTACCACCCCTGCCATGGGCAGGGACACCTCCCACTGTCCCAGGGTGCTCCCAGCCCAGCCTGGCCCTGGACACTCCCAGGGATGGGGCAGCCACAGCTGCTCTGGACAATTCCCAAAGCAGACCAAAGCTGGGCTGTAATTTTTAGGGTGGACAGTGAAGCTGATAAATGTGAGTGGGGAAATAAATACAGGGAAGGGCAGGGGTTGCTTCAGAAGGACCCTGCCATGCAAAGGGAATGTTAGGAGGGAAATCCAGAGCTCATGGGGGTGGGAATGAGGGTTTGGAAGTGCCATGAGCCAAAGTGGTCACATCAAAGATTTATTGATCTTTTGGAATGTTGCAGCCTGAGACCCCTTTGTAACTGGAGCCTGCAGGTGAAAATAGTTCAGGTCATGTGACTCTTCCCATCCACTGTTCTGAGTTTTTCCCTTAAGAGAAATCCTGGAGTATTCCTGCAGTTCACCAGGAATGTTCCAGGCTCAGCCAAGAGCTGGCTCTGCTGACTCTCCAGTGGAAAGAGATTTCATCAGTGAGGTTTTCTAATGGGTCTCTGTTCTCAAGCTGCTGCATTAAGTGACCTGTGGGGTGTCTCCTCCTTCTTCCTTTGTTTTTCAGATCACCCAGGAAGCTGGGGAGTTTATGATCACATTTCCTTATGGTTACCACGCTGGCTTCAACCACGGCTTCAACTGCGCCGAGTCCACCAACTTCGCCACCCTGCGCTGGATTGACTATGGCAAAATGGCAACACAGGTGGGGCCAGCTGGGAGGGGCTGGGGCGAGCCACCAGCTCCTGGAACACACAGCAGTGCCAGTTGTTTGTCCTTATTCCTGAGGACAGCATGGAAAATGCCTCTGCTTTGGGATGTGCTCTCTCACTGTCCCACGTTGCTGGGTTTGCCACTCGATAATTTGTTTTCAGAGAATTCACAGAATGACCAGGTTGGAAGAGACCTTAAAGATCATCGAGTCCATCCCAGCCCCAACACCTCAACTGAACCCTGGCACCCAGTGCCACATCCAGGCTTTGTTAAACACATCCAGGGATGGGGACTCCACCACCTCCCTGGGCAGCCATTCCAGAACTTTATCACCCTTTCTGGAAAAAACTTCTTCTAATATCCAACCTATATTTCCCTCTACACAGCTTAAGGCTGTGTCCTCTGATTCTGTCAGTTGTTGCCTGGAGAAAGAGACCAACCCCACCTGACTACCACCACCTTTCAGGAAGTTGTAGAGATAAGGTAGAGATAAGGTCATCCCTGAGTCTCTTTTTCTCCAGGCTAAACAACCCCAGCCCCATTTTATTCTGAGGGTGTAGGAGTGGCTTTCTCAAGTGTTGCATTCAGGTTGTGAACAGGTTGTTTTGGGACTGGTAAATTGGAATTAGTTTTCTGGTGCATGCAAACTGTGTTTCACAGTGAATAAGGTGACTGATGTAACTGAGCACAACTCATTAGGTACACACTGGAGGGGAAGGAATAAGCTGGAAATACTTTTAAGCTTTAATAACACTATGGTAATAACACTGAAAATACCTGAATTCCTCTAATCTGTGCACTCAGTTAAGTTTGGAGAGTTATATTTGTGTGGTTATTTCTCATTAGGGCAGAATCCTGGTGTACTTTGGTTTGTGACAGCACCTGTGCTCTCCTGGTTTGAAGTCTGCAGAACAACTGACCAGCAAAGCTCATTCAGTAGAATCTGGGAAGTTTTGCCATGGGCAGGGGCACCTTCCACTATCCCAGGTTGCTCCAAGCCCTGTCCAGCCTGGTCTTGGACACTTCCAGGGATGGGTCAAACATTTGGATTTGTTCTGGAGTTAAAGGGATGGTAGGAAAAACCTTAAATTGTAAGAGACTTCAAATCAGTGTCAGATGTCTGAAACTCAAAAATAGCCAAGCAATCTTGGTTTAAAAATGTAAAAAAATGGTGTTTGTCTGCTGTGACCTTGTAAAGCAGGTTTATGTGTAGTGAGTGGTCATGGTATTACACCCCAGAAAATGGGGTTTATCATGGAAATTCAGACAGACCCTTAACTACAACAGAGCCAGCAGGCACCACTCGAATATTAAAAGTAATTTTGGGTTCAGCCATGTGTTCACAAACAAGTGACATTTGGGAAGTGCAGTTTTAGATGGAGCCTCCATGCTTACATTGTTAAGCAGCGTAGCGTGAAATTACTGAACAAGCAGCAGCAGAGCTCGGAGCAGATCTGGGGACACAAAGTGGAAGTGTGGAAGGAGATGCCCAATTTATTCCCATTGCACTCCGTGGCACTTGTCTGTTCTGAGCTTCCTGGTTAATATTGCTCTAAACCACGTGTTAATTAACCCTGGGATGCCTGGCTGGGGGTCCCAGCTGAGGGGGGGGGGGGTTTGTTACACTGTGAGGGCAAAGCTTTGTTTAAATCTCATTTGAGGTTAAGCAGAGACCTAAGGAAGGATCAGCTGAGGGTGTGCACTGGGAGCTGCCTGCACCTCTGTGGGGAGAGAATTCCTGGAGAGACATCAGGAGGAAATTCCTCCCTGGGAGGATGGGCAGGCCCTGGCACAGGGTGCTCAGAGCAGCTGGGGCTGCCCCTGGATCCCTGGCAGTGCCCAAGGCCAGGCTGGACAGGGCTTGGAGCAGCCTGGGACAGTGGAAGGAGTCCCTGCCATGGTAGGGGTGGGATGAGATGAGATTTAAGGTCCCTCCCAACCCACACCATCCCTGAGTATGTGATTTTTACTTAACTACTACAGCTTTCCTCTATTTCAAAAATGGCTTCATTGATTTATATGCTCCCAGGCACAATTAGATTATCCTTGCTCACATGCAGGCAGGTTTTTTTTCCTTACCATATACTCATTTATAGAAGTTCGTGGGAAGTCTGAGCTGGGCAAAGCTCTGCAGGCACCTGCTCCTGCTTCCTGCAGTGATTCCCTCCTTTCCTTGGGCTGCCAGCACAGCTCTCTTGTCCTGCCAGCACTCAGGAGAATGGGGACAAGGCAAGGTTCATAATTAGCCAGTTGTAATGTTCTCCTGGACATTATCCTGGGGAGGAGATTTGGATTCTGCTCTGCTGAGAGCTGTGTGTCAGTGGTGCAGTGCAGGAGAGGAAGGTAATGGTTCACCTCGGAGAGCAGAGCTGTGCTAATTGCCTGCCAGATGGGTGCAATGTTCTGCATCCCACAGAGAACCTGCCTGGCCTGTAAAAAATACAGAATAACCAGCCTGGAGTGTAAAGATCACCTTCTGAGACACTGGTCCTGCTCTAATTGTAGAACAAGTGTCAGGATTAGCAAAAAAAAAAAAAAAAATAGCAATGGCTGCAGAGTAGTGTGGGAAACTAACAGTGGGTAAATCCACTTGTATCTGTAAATGAGTAACCTCATTTAAATCTCAGGATGGACAAATCCTTAGAACTTCCAGTGGAAATTGGTTTGCTGAATACCAAGTGAATAATCTAAGCTGTTCTGTTTGGTTTAAAGCTTTTTGAGAATGTGGAGTCTTTCTCTCCTTGGGGTTTTAGTTAGAACAGGTGCTTTTGCCCCTTGGGTCTGGTTTTCTGATCCTCCTTTTAATTGCTCCTCCAGCCCTAGTGCTGAGTGTGGTTTGTGACAGCCAAATTCCACATTTTCTTTCGTGATGTGCAGAAATCTTCAGGACTGGTTCTCTGTGCTCTCAGCAAGTGTCAGATCCAGAGGAAGGGTCTGACATCCTCCTTCACAGCCTGAGGGTGCCCCACTGGGAGGGGGATGTCCCCCATCCAGCTGGACAGTGTGCCCAGAAGAAAGAACAGCTTTTAGCTGTTCTCCCAGGTACTGCTGATGTAAATGTCTCCATCTGGCCTGGAGGAGCCTCCTGCTGCAGCTGACTCCCTCCCAGCCAAGGTGACTTTGAGGCCAACCTCAGCTTTCCTCTTGCACCTGATCCTGGGCAAAAGCTGAGCAGCAGAGCTTTGTTTAGGGATGGGAGATGTTGCTATTGGACACGAAATAAGTGCACAGAAGCTTGGTGAGTTTAAGAGAAAAAATGAGCGAATTTTATTTCTGATCTTGCAATATATGGAGTTCCAAAAGTGGCAGTGGATTGGAGGATGGAATTGCCACCTCTCCAACCACACTGGTCAAACCAACATCCATCAATTCTCTCCTCCCACAAAGAAGAATGCAAAACAATCATTATTTACATGAACAGTGTGTGAGAACTCCAGTAGAAATATGTAAACATTAGAAGGCATGGAAAACTTTTAGAAGAACTTTAAAACTTTTAAAAGAACTATAAAAGAAAACTTAACACTTTTAAAAATCAGAGCAACCTCCAGCTGATCCTGGGGCTGCCAGGGATAATCCCATGTGCTGTCAGCAGCCCTTCCCAAGGGCCTGCTGGGGATTCATCCCAGCATCCCAGACCTTTGCAGAGCTCTGGCAGGGAAGCTCCAGAGAGCTGCAGTCCTGTTTGGCTGTCGTGGTGTCACTGTCACAGTGCTCAGCAAAAAGGGACCCAGGAGAAAGGAGTTCAGGGGGGTTTTCACAGCTTGGAGTTCAGAGGGGTTTTCACAGCATTGGAGATCCTGGCACAATGTTTCAGAGTCAGCTGTAATCCAAATATTTGCTTTGGACTTCAGCATTCCTGATTCAGCTGAGGAGGGATGGGTTTATTCATATATACTACAGTTAATGTTTGCCTGCATAGGCAGAGCTTAGGAATTAGGGAGAAATATTTCCCTTTGTTCTCTGTAGCTGGAGTTCCTCAGTCATTTGTCTTCCATTTGTCATATGTTTTTTCTGTTTGGTTGTCAAAAAAAGCTGCTGAGCGAAAGGCAGGAAATTATAATTTTCATTCCTTACTATATCTTTTATTAAATTTCTTTTTATTTTGCACCATGAGCCTGCAGTTCCTGCCTGCACTCCTGGTTTTTTGTTTCTGAAAACCCTTGGATGCCACCACCAGAGGATTTTAACAGTTGTGTCTTTGCCTAAACATCCCTTTTAAACCAGGGGCTTCAGGAAAGTGCCCTCCCTGTAGCTGAGGTGCCCTGTGAGCCTCCTGCTATTCAGAGACCCTTTCAGAGTGTAGAGCTTTAGCAGAAATTCAAATCCCAGCTCAGCTTTTCTATTTCTTTGACAAACTGGACTGGAAATAAGTGAATGGGAGGGGAGCAATTTCTGCACTTTCCTTTCAATTAAGTGCAGCCACTCCTGGAGAAGGTCTGGGTTCCTGCTGGCTGCCACTTTCATACCTTCCTTTATCTCCTGTTTACTCCAGAGAAACTGCTGGAATTCTCTCTCTCCACATAAAACAGGGTCAGGCTGCCCTTCCTGCCCAAATCCTGCATTTGGGGCTCTGAAATAAACAGTGCTCCCATCAAACCTCTCCCTCCAGAGCAGCCCTGCTCTCTCCTCTGGGGAAGGGGGGCACAAAGAAAACTCTTCCCTTTGGATTTTCCTAGTCTGCCTAAAAAAGGGACCTTTTGGATCCCAGCCTGGGGTCCTTTACATGGTTTGTTGCTTCTAAACCTTCTGCTCACTCATTTTTTTCTCTACTGTATATATAATATAGAAATAATAACAAATTTACACTTGGAATATCTGTGATTTAATGTTGTCTAGCATATAATTTTTCAGCTAAAATTGAAACTTTCTTACTATTTACATTTTAGTAGGTTTTTTTTTTCTTCAATATGTCTGTATTTCCCAAGAAAATAAAACTTGTGAGGTTTTTGCAGAAACCTGTTTGGTAATACTGCAAAATTGGTCCCCAAAATAAGGCAAATCAGAACTGTATTTTTGCATTACTTTGTGTCTGTGCTTCAACTGACTCTAATTAGACCTTTTAAGCTTAGAGAACACATAAAAAAAAACTATTATGAAATAGCATTTCCATAGTTTATTTTTGTCAGATGTTCAAAATTGCTCTTTTACTCTAATTAGACCTTTTAAGCTTAGAATACATTAAAGAAATCTATTATGGAATAACATTTCCATGGTTTATTTTCGTCAGACAGATTCAAAATTGCTCTTGTACAAATTCTTCCACCTTTCTTCATACTTATTTTCTTGGATTATTTGTAAACACCCCTAATGCTCTTGATTCTGTGCAAGAAAAAGGAACTTTTACAGCTTTTTTTGTGCTGAGGTGGAAAGGGGATGGTTATTTTTTGGAAACTGTCTGGAATCTTTGTTTTATCAGCTCTTTTCTGAGCTCCTCTCCTGAAATTCTGGCTGGAATGTTCTGGGCACGATTTTTGTTAATGAAAAAAACAACAAAATGGGGTTTTGTGAGCAGAATGAATCCCTGGATTTCCTGGGATTTCCAGGATTCCAGTGCTGGGGGTGCTGCAGGGTGGGGTGGATGAATGTCCCTGTGGGGGGATCGATGCCACCAGGTCCTTCTGGATATTGGGATGAATTATTTTCTTTGCTTGGGCTGGGACAAGTCCCAGAGCATTTCTGTCCCACATAAATGCTGTGTGTGAAGGCAGGGGGGTGACTCTGCCCCCCCAACCCTGCACCCCAGGAATCCTCACAGAGCATTTGGGGGCAGGCAGGGAAGCAGGCAGGCAGGAATGGTGCCCTGCAGCCAGGGACAGGGGGAGTCCATGGAAATCTTCCCTAATTGTTTTGTTTGTGAAGCTCTGGGAAGGGTTTCCAGTGGGTTTCCTAATGAACTGCTTTGTTGTTGATACCGGTAATTACTCTGCAAACAGGGGGTCAAGGCTCATCTTCTTTCCCACAAGCTTCCAACCACCAACCATTAAACACACAAACTCTGCAGTTTGGGCTTTTCTTCCTTCTCCTCCTCAAAGTTGAACTCCTCACTTAACAGAATTGCTGCCATTCATCTTTCAGGAGCCTGCTTGGACTGGCTGAGTGCAAGGAAAAGAAAACTGGAGCCCCAAACTGTTTTTTTTTTTATTTTTTTTCTGTCCTGTTGGATCCCAATAGCACACCTGTAATATGGGAACAAACTGGATTGCTGCTGTTTGGAAGCACTGATTTTACTGGGGGCTTGTTTCTCCCAAAAGCTGCAACTCTGCTTTGAGCTGGGAATGCAGAAGGAGAAGCTGAGAGGTGTTGTCTGTGTTCCTGTAACTGAGTTCCTCTGCTGCCTTTTCCCAGAACCACCCCTCTTTCCCAGCAACTTGCTTTTAGGCTTCATTTTTATGTAAGGCTTTAAGCAAAGATTTTGGTCTGGCATTTAAAAGCTGAAAGAGCTTCAATTTCGAGCATGTTGGGTTTTGTGATGGATAAATTTCCATTTAGGCGAAGTGGGAGGCTCAGCTCAGTCTTACCAACTGCTTTCATCTGAATATGAAGGGTTTTGTCCATCAAAACCAGTGGTGCCACTTTTAATATGTAATTTTGGTCACTATTTCTGCATAATGAAAAGGTTTTTTTTCCATTAACCTTTCCTATGTGATGGAGCTGCTGAGGTTCAGTCCAGTGTTAATAGTTGGGAATTGAGGGAAATATCCTCACAAAACTGTTGCTGAAGGTTGAAGTTGAATGAGTCTGCACTTTTCCATAAATCATTTGATTTTATGACTTCAAGGAGACAGTAATTTTATTTGACTGTTATTTTATAGAGGCTTATTTGTGTTTTTATGTTAAAAAATATTGGAAATAAGAGAATGGTTGTATATTCCATAGCCACAAATTCCCCCCTATCAGTCTTGGAGTTAGAATTGATGGGACAGGGCTCCTGGTGTGGTCACATATTTTACCACAGGCTCCAAATTAGAGTTGCAGATAATAAAGTAATGAGGAAAGGAAGAATGTTGGGGTTTTAGGCTGGAAAAAGGTTTAATTGTGCATTTCCTTACAGTATTTTTCCATGTGCTTATAGTTAACAGAGCCATTAACTCATGGAAAAGCCTTCAGAAGGTGGAATAAGTGAAGTTCCTGCAGATTTGGTGAATATGGAAACTCCTCTCCTGTTGCTCTTTTGGGTCTCAGCTCCCCTGTAACCAAAGGCACAGAATTGACCCTAAAGCTGTTGATTTTTGGTTTGGTTTTTTTTGCACTCCCATTTTCAGGACTTGCAGTGGGTCCTTGGAGATGCCAGTTATGAATATTCTGTTGCTTGTTCCGTTGTTTGATCTGTGGCTCTGCCAGCCCCTGCTGCTCCCAGGAGTGGGGTCTGGCAGCCAGACTGGGAGTGATGGAGGGGAGAGGGGAAGGTGCTGGATGGGATCTCAGAGTTCTTGGAATTTCTCACCTGTCATTTGGACAAAATGTTTCTGTTGCCATTCATTCCTGTGCTTTTGGGTGATTGCATCACCCTGAAATCCTTCTCAGGGTTATTGATCCATAGGAATTCTGTGAATTCCCAAACTGGAGCTTTGTGGTTCAATTCTGTCTCGTGTAAAGGAAATGAGGTTTCAGATCTCTCCTTTAGTGGTGGTGTTTTAGTGTTGATATGTTCATTTTTATTTTTCTATAAAGTTTAAGAATAGAGGAATATAAAAGTGTTAGAATTGAAGGGAATTTGGGAAGATATATTCTGCAGAAATTGGGGTAGGGATGGACAGAGATGGAGGTGTAGACATAATGTCTTTTAGGAAATACATGTGTTTATGACCACAGTGAAACACTCTGGAAGAAATACAGCTCTGTGTATGTGGAAGGGGGAAGGCAGGGTGTGGGACTGGAGATCATTGCCAGGAAACAACCTTGCTGCTTTTGTCCTGCTGCAATGGAGCAGAGCAGGGAATTTATTGCAAAGTTTCCTCACCCTTCTGTACCCTCACTCTCCTCCTGGTCTCCCCCATTCTCCCTCTCCAACTCTCTCACACACACAAGAACATTTCCTTTTCCAGCTGTATTGGAAGCATCAGCAGGATCCCTCTGCTGTCTGAGGGGAGGGTGTGGAAAAATGTCCTGGCCATGCTGGGAATGTGGCTGTGACACAACTGCAGCAGCTGAGGAAATAGCACTGCACGGTCCAGAAGGAGCCCCAGAGGAAAGAGGCTTTGTAAATTATTCATGCTGGCTTCTGTGAAAGCGACAGAATTAAATTAAAATTGAAATATAAACATACATCATGGCAGATTTGTGGACAGAAAGGAACTTGGCTGCTGGGGGATGTGGAGGCCACAGTGCCAGGGCTGAGTCCAGCCCAGCAGCATCCCCAGAGCTCGGCGTGGGCTTCTCCAGCAGTGCCCAGGGGGTGCAGCTGGGGAGCCTCTGCAGCTGCTGGTGGCTGGAAACTGCTCTGGAGATCTCTGGCCCCGAGTGCCTCGGGCTTTGCTGGCAGATTTGAAGGTGTGGGTGTGTCTGTGCTGCACCTCTTGGGTCCAGGTCAGGATCACCAAACACAGAGCTCCCCTTTGAAGCCATTTTTCAGCCTCTGAGGAGGTCAATCCCCAGAGCTGTGCTGGGGATGCTCTTCTGTGTTCCTCTTTGTAGCTCTGCACAGGTGCTCTTAAACTTTCTTTTAAAAAAATCTGCTCGATCCCTCAGGCCAGGATTGATGGAGGTGCTGTGGGAAGCTCCTGCCTGGGCTGGGGTTGGAAGCTTGGGTGCCATCTGTGTTCCTGCTGTGCTGTGGCCAAATTGTATTTCCAGCCTTTCTGGCCTCAGCTGTTTTTCATTAAATGGAGTTTTCCTGAAAGTGCCCATCCATAAATGCTCCTTCCCACTCAGCACACTCGGGTTACCAACACTGCCCCAGTCCCTGCACAATGAGAAACAGGAGCTGGAGGATGTGGGATGGTGGAGAACTGTACAGAAGGACTCTTCTCTCTCCCTCTCTCAGTGAATTCTCAGCTATGGCCATAAATTATTTAGTGATGCTGGTGAAAAGGGAAGGGAGAAAGGGGAGAAGCAGGTTTAATTTCAGGCACTTCTGCCAAAAGAATGTATAGAATGGTTTTGAAAAAGTGTAAAGGAAGGGTGGAAAAAACCCCAAATCAGTCCTGCAAAGTGGCTCCAATTACCTCAGCCTCAGCCTGGAGTTGAAAAGCAATTTAGTGCAAGCAAAGCTTTGCACCTTAGAGCAGAGCCCCCAAGAGAGCTGTGGCTGCAACCCCCAGAGGCACCTGGGGGGTTCCTGGGTCCTTTTCCATCCTCTGCCTTCTTCTGATGAAGTTTATAAAGGCTCATTCTTTGAGACTGACATCAGTGCCCAGGGTGAGAATCCCCTTGCTGCACTCAGTCTGTTGATTCATCACAGCACAGGGATACATCCAAGGAAAACCACCTTGCAATGGCAGGGGTGTAACTCCAGGTTGGTTTTAATGAGCATATGCCAGTTGAAATGAATAAAGCACATTTTCTCTCACTTAATGGTTTGGATGCAGGTTATAGTTACTGCAGGGGTTTTATTTCTTCCCTTTTGTGCAGGATTGCTGTGCCATGTCAGGATGTATCATTATGAAGTTTAACTGCCCTGTGCTCTAGGTCAGGCTTTGGTTCCTGTAAGGCTTTTCTGAGTTATGAAGTGGTACCAATAATATCTTTTCAGCCTGGGAAACTCTGCCAGACAGAGGCTGATGGAGGGAACGTGGGCTTGAGGGCAGACTTTGACCTGGGCTAGACCAGACAGAGTAATTGTGTCTAATGCCTGCAGCACAGGACTTGAGCAGTGCCAGTCCCAGGAGGCTTTGGCTTGTTGGGGAGCTTTAGAGGGAGAACAAAATCCTTGGGAAAGAGTTTTCCACTAACCTCGAAGAGTATTGGAGTGGCAGCTGGTTTTCCAGGAGCAGGTAGAGCCGAGGCATTGCCAGCACTGACCCTTCCAGAAGCCCTCTCTAGCCAGCTGTGGAGAGCTGATTTCCCTCTGGAGGCCCTGGTGACGTGTTGGGGTCTCTTGCAGTGCACGTGCCGCAAGGACATGGTGAAGATCTCCATGGACGTGTTTGTCAGGGTGCTGCAGCCCGAGCGCTACGACCTCTGGAAGCAGGGCAAGGACATCGCTGTCCTGGACCACATGAAGCCCACGGCCCTGAGCAGCCCCGAGCTCGACGCCTGGAACGAGACCAAGGCAGAGCTGAAGGCAAAACTGCTCCGCAGGTAAAGCCAGGCAGTGTCTGAGCCCTGCCCTGGAGTTTAACTGCTGAGATTCTGAGCTTAACTGCCCTTCTCCACTGGAGATAGTTCAGACTCTTTTATTTTCTTCTTTTTGTTCTTTTCATACAGTTCCTCATGCTGTTTGTCTGGGGTAATGTGTTCCTCATGGTCCCGTTTCCTTCCCATGTTATAAAAGCACATGCTTTTCAAAGTGGGACACTTTGTGCTCCTTCATATCTCATCTCTTATCCTGGAAGACAAAAAAATCTATAGTGAACATTTAGAGCTTCACTGATCAGAAAGCAGGAGTTTAAAAAAGCCCATCAGTTGCAAAGGGGATTTTATGCATGCCTTTCTGTGCTTCCTTTGATCTTTGTATTAATTTTCTACAAGTCTGTGATTTTTGTGTGTTACAGCATGCTTGAATTGAAAATTTGGCATGCTAACCTTTTCCTGTTGGAATCTTGCTTTATAGGATAGGAGATGAGGAAGAGGACAACAAACACCGGTATGTGACTTCCCTCAGCAATGTCAATCCTTTCATTCTTTTTCCTGGCAAGTTTCTTAAATAGCAGCTCTGGGACTCTTTTCCTCAGTCACTGAGTTTTTTGTGGAAGCCCCCAGGAAATCTTCAGGCCTTGAGGTTCCTCAGGTTTCATCTTGGTTTGGATTTCTGTGATCTCCATCACTGGAGAACCTCAACTGTCTCGTGGCTCTTCTGTTTTCCCCTCTTGAGCTGCTCTCCTGGGCTGGCAGGGATGTGTGGTGCTAACTGGGGATGGGGAAGGGGAACTGGTCACTGATAGAAGTGCTGCTGCAGTTTTGTGACTGTTCAGGGTTCCTGATGTAGCTGATGTGCAGAGTGTAAGGTACTGTATGAACACCAAGGATTATTTTCCCTCCCTGAGCCTATTATCCAGCAGAGAAACCTCTCTCTCAGCCTGAGCCTATTGCAAAAGATCCAGGTACTTTTTTTGCTTATCTGTTCAGTGTTCCCTGGATTATTCCAGCATTATCCTGAAGCAGTTTTGAAGCTGTTCAATACTCCTTAGCTGTACTTTCTCCTGTGCTTATGTCTTTCCAAGACATCGTTTTACTTGAAGCCTGACTTTTCTCAGCAGGATGGAGGGAGGGGATTCACCTCTGCCCAAACCTTCACAGTTGTAGCTACTTAATTTAAGTCACTTTGTGGTCTGTTCTTCAAAGAGTACAAACGCTGCTTTTTTGTCAGCTCTCTTGGAAAAATGGAGCTTTTAAACTCTGCAGAGAGGTGTTATTTCTTCTCTAAGGTCAGTCAGACTTGGTTACCTTAAAAAACCCAACTTTGTTTACTTTATGGCTTCAGCAAGAGACTGTTTTAGTCCAGTCCCCATTTCATTTCTGGTGTGTGAATTCTGTCAGACACGGAACAGCTTCACTTCTGGAAGTGCTCAGCCTTCAGCCTGTAGTTCTGGAAGCACTTTCTTTAAATGCTGAGCTTTCTGCCTCTCTCCCCCACAACCCCTGAGTGAGAAGAGCACTGCAAAACAGATCATTTTTTTTCTCTCCTGTGACTATAAAGCTCTGTGCTGTAATTTTTGCCTGGCACTTCCACACCACAGGAATAAAACACACTTTGCTAAAACCAGCTTGTAACACTTGACTCTACTCCTCCTTCAGCCACAGAACGTTCCAGCTGCAGTGGCAAAGTCTTACAGCTTTATCTTCACCTCCCACCCTACACTCCCCTCCCAGGGAAGGTGGTGTGTTCTTGGAATATGGGAGAGGAGCAGAGCTGATCCTTCTGGGCTCAGCCCCTGTTCCTGCTAATGACTGTCCTGCAGGTGTGAAGGCACCAGCTCTTCTTGGAGGGCCACCATCTGCTCAGAGTCTGGCAATTAGAGGTCCCTGTGCATATGGATCAACTTGCTTTTCTATTCATCATTCATCTCAGGTTGATTTTTTTTCTCCCTTCTTTGTCAGTTTAAAGGCTGGTTAAGGGCTCTTAACTCTGTTGTGCTCCAAATGTAATTAGCAACTGAGTTTTCTGGGCTCTGAGGATGGGGAGCTGCTTTTTAGTTTTTCTAGACTTTGGGACTGATGAGTAAAGTGTGTTTTAGTCTTTGTCACATGATGATGGATATGAGGCCATAAGGAAAATGCAGCTTTCAACCAAAGAAGAAATGCTTACATGCTAAAAATGGGGTAAAAATTGCAAGTTTCTGAATCAGTCCTTTTGGAAAAGGACAGCTTGTTAGATTTAAACCTGAAATTCAAGGAGCAATTCTACAGATTGTGTAAAGCCCTGTGCTGGGGCTGGCTGGGATGGAGTGACTGGGATTTGGGGCTGCACCAGTGCTCATAAGGCTCTGAAATTTTGGCTGTTGCTTGCACAGTGTCAAGGCTTTATCTTGTCCCACTCTGGCCCAGTGGGACCCTGGGGGTGGGTGAGAGGTGGGGAGGGGACCCAGCTGGCCCCGAGTGGCCAAGGGGAAATTCTGTGCCATAAAATGTTATGGGGAGCAATAAAAATTGGGAGAGAGGAGGAAGGAGGGGTTTGGCTTCTGAGGTGCCTTTTTTAGGGACTGGCTGGGCATTGATCTGCCTGGAGAGGTGGTGAGTGGATTTCCTGGGCTTCTTTCTTTCTTTTAATTTTTTTTATTCTTTTCTTCACCTATCAAACTGCATTTGTCTTGACTTAAAAATTTCTGGCTCTTGTTCTTCCAGTTTTCCCTCCCTGTCCCTCTTGAGCAGTGGGGAGTGTCTTTGAGGGTACAGTTCCCAACCCAAAAATCTTCTCCTGACTTCTGAATTTCCATTTCTCTTTGCATTGTGGCTCCTGTAATCTTTGCCTTAGTGGCATTGACTTTAAAAAGAATGAACAGCATTGCTATTGCCTCATTAGTATTTGTCTGTTCTTATTAATATGCATATTTTTTTAGTTAGATTTCTTCAAGGCCTTGGACCTTCTGAATTTACTGCTGAAAAATCATAGACTGCCTATTGATTTTGCTCTGAGCATTCATTATAGTGTGTTTTTGGGAACTGGCAGTGCTGGGTAATGTCTCAGAGCTGGGAGATGATGTTTTGCAGACTTCCAGCAGTTTGCCAAAGGGAGGCACGGACAGAATGAAAAGAAATAATGGAATGGAGGCAGAGGATGAAAGAGAGATTTAAACAAGTTTTCATCTGTATTTTGAAATACAAGCAAAATAGATTGAAAACACAATTAAAATCACTTTAACTGCAGCCTGTGAGCTTACATTAGTAATGGTAGGAAAAAGCTCTTCAGGAAACCCAGACAATTAATGGCTGCTGTGAATGGATCTTAAATGTTGTGTTATGCAAGGTTCATCTGCTCCCTTTCAGATATCTCTTTTGCCCTGTAGCTATTTTAGCTACCTTGTGTTTTCTCTCCAAAGAAGATCCTTTTGTTTTTTATTCAGCTTCTTAAGTCAGTGATGGTTTTCTATTTTGAAGGCTGTTCTTTTATGTCAAATCACACTTCTGTGCTTTCAGGTCTCACAGAAAAAGGAGTCAACCCAGAAGACACAAAACAGAGGATCAGAAGTCTCTTGGGGATGTCATGGCTATTGAAACTGCCTTGGAAGATGTGAAAGTAAAAGAGGAGCTGAAAAGGGGGCCGGATCTGGAGGAAGAGGAGAGAAGCAAAGGGATGGAGGGAGAAGGTGAGGCCAGACCAGTGAGGAGCTGGGGTGAGCTCTAAAACACCTCTGTGAATAACTTGTCTGCTGCTGTTGGGTTCTGTTGAAATATCAGCAGTTTTTCCCAATATTAAAAACTCACTGAAATATGTCATCATTCACAGCAGCAATTGATTTTTCCCTCTCTTTAAGGATTCAATCCAAATAGCTTTTTTGGCAGGGCCTGAAAAT
The DNA here is from genome assembly GCF_026979565.1 of Vidua chalybeata. Classification (NCBI taxonomy): domain Eukaryota; kingdom Metazoa; phylum Chordata; class Aves; order Passeriformes; family Viduidae; genus Vidua; species Vidua chalybeata. The sequence goes on along the minus strand of NC_071556.1, from coordinate 3,932,929 downwards.
TCTATAGGCTCAAACTATTGCAGGATTGTAAAAAATATATATTATGTGAGGAATATTTTGAATTATTTCTTAGAGAAACAAATAGATGTATTTTTGTGTCCTGCTCTGAAAAAGAATGATTTGTGCACTGCCTTGTGCAATTCCTCTTTCCTTTTCCCCTCCCTTTGTTCCCATTTCTCAGAGACTGAATCCAGAGAGCCTCAGTTTGGGTGGGATCCACAGCTGCTGCATGAGTCCCACTTGGGTTTCTTCAAGTTTAGCTGGAGCAGGGAAGCTTTTCAGCTTCCTCTGCATGAAATATAAAACCTTTGCTGAAAATAAAACCAAGCCATGACAACTCCCAGTCCTTTGGGATTCCTTCTGCACATCCAGTCCCCTGGCCTGAACACACCCTTTGTGCAGGGGGCTCTTTCTGTGGCACCTTTTTCTTGGCTGTGTAGAAAAGGTTGGAGTTCTTGCTGGGGAAAAGCTGCTTTTTCCCCCCTGATGTGTGGTTAAGTGGTTTTTGTGTCTGTGACACACTCACTCCCTCTTTGAGGCTTCCCCAGCACTACTTACTAGGGAATTAATTTACATCTCTTGTATATATCCATTATTTGTTTAGCATTTGGAGAAACTGATGCTGCAAACTGTTTAGAGAACCTCGATATAATGATCTTAAAGGAAATCTGTGGAAGCTCTAGGAAGAGAATTGAGGACTTTGTTCAGTCTCTCAGCCAGACAGTGTATTTTCTCTTTTCATGAGAAATAAGGAGTTGAAAAACCATTGTTGCACAGTGCAGATACTTAATTTCTATTGCCCTAAGCTTGAGAGCATCAGCAATGTGTTAAATTGTCTGCTCCTGGCTCTTGTACAAGTTTAACACTTGATGCTTGTAATAAATGGCCCAAAAATGCTGATTTTTCTTTGGAGACGAGAGATAAGTGACAAGGACAGATCTGAGATCATTAGAATGGCCAAGGAATAATGAAAACTCTGTTCTAGCTGAATGGCTTCCAAATCATACACTTCCACTACTTCTTAAGAGCTCTGTAACTGTTGGCTCAGGAGGGAAAAGCTTATTTTCAGCACCGTTGCAGAAGTGCCACTGGAGCAAACTCCAGCTTGGTGTGGCTGCTCACAAATATTCAACTTCCCTACTGCAATACAGCAATTAAATCCCAATGGCTTCTCTAGTTTTCCACATCCTGCTGTCTACATTGCCTCTCACCAGTGTCTTAGGGTTTCATCTTGAAGAAGAAAACAGCATCTGTTTGGATGGCCCTGCTCGTGGTAATTCTGCTCCCCCACCTCCTGCACTTCCTTTCTTTATCTCCCTGGTTTTAATTTGACTTCATTTTCTATTACACCAGAAGACCTGACCTTGAGAAGGAGAAAGAATGAGATTTCAAAGTAGTCATGGTTCCAAAGTAGGTCTTGTGCTTTGTGTTGGTTGTTTGGACAAGCTGAGTATTTATAACTCGAGGTTTTCAGGATTTCTGACCCAGATCCCTTATGGTGTTTACTTTTGGTTTTTATGACTCAGCTTTATATTCATAATTTATTATGTTGCTATTAATATATTTAGAAATTTAGCAGGTTGTCTTGGGACGTTAGGAAGGAGAGTGTTGAGGCTTTGCCCTTGTCTGGGTGTGCTGAGCAGCAGAAATCCTCCTGTGAGTCAGCAGCTCTTCCCTGTGGGGCTGTGCCCAGGAGGGGAACTGCAAACCTGAGTGCCACCTCCAGGGCTGGGGGCTCCAAACCTCCCTGGGCAGCCCCTTCCAAGCCCTCCCCACCCTTTCCAGGGAGGAATTCCTGCTGGTGTCCAGCCTGACCCTCCCCTGGTGCAATATGAGGCCGTTCCCTCTCCTCCTGTCCCTGTCCCCTGGAGCAGAGCCCGACCCCCCCGGCTGTCCCCTCCTGTCAGGAGTTGTGCAGAGCCACAAGGTCCCCCCTGAGCCTCCTTTTCTCCAGGCTCAGCCCCTTCCCAGCTCCCTCAGCTGCTCCTCAGTTACCAGAGGTCTGTTGAGGATTCTGATTGTCCCTGGGCAGGCAGCAGAGCACTGCCACACGTGTTCCTTGTGTCACCTTGTGTCACCTGCAGTTCCTCGTGTCCCACCCACACCTGCCATCCTCCTGCAGTGGAAGGACAGGAAAGACATTTAACCCTACCTGTGCCTTCAGATCCTTTTCCTTCCTGGAAGTGTTCAGGATACCCAGATAGGCTCTTGGAATTTTTCCTCCCATTTTCCTGGCCTCTGATTCCATAGATTCGCTTGCAAACTCGTTTGTTCATCTTAATGCAAAAACTTTCAAGCACAGTCCTCAGTGCCAGCTGCTGTCAAATTACCCTTTAGAAGTCAATAAAGCTGGTGAATGGCATTTGTGGTGCTGTTGGGGAGAGAATTCTTGGAGTGTATAGAGAGTAAATATGATCTGGTTTTGTGCAACTGGGGAGAAATCTAATTTGCCTTTCATTCAATATGTTTGTTTCTCTAAGGAAATTCAATATTCCTTTCTCTGTGATAGAACAAACCAGTTTATCTGAGGGACTGCCTACACAAGTACAACTCTAATTATTTGAGCTGGACTTGTTCCCATTTTTATAAGTTAGTGTAAATAAAGTGATCAGACTTCTGGGAGATGCTTGGGTTAAGGTGATCCCTAGGGGGTTTCAGCAGGGATTTTGGCACTTTATCCTATTGTGGGATTATTCACCCTTCTTCATGCAGAAACCTCTATTATGTGATGGTTATTCTGATTTTCCATTCATGGGTTTGGCTGGTCAGGTTTGGTGTAGCCTGAAGTGGAGGGGTCTGGGTGGGTTTGGGTTGGTGAAACTTCTTCACTGGGGTGAACAGGCTGCCCCTGATTATCCCAGCCCTCAATGGAGAGCAGGAATTTTAATCACTGCTCTAAAATGGGAGTGTGTGAATCCCTTCACAGAGAAGAGAGGTGGAGAAGACTTTTAGAGGCCAGTTCTGCCTCTGGTGACAATACTGAGATGTTTATCTGCTCAAGAAGTGTTGTCACATCCATGAGGGCTGTGCAGATAAACTGAGTGACAGTGAGCTGGGAGAAACAAGGACATGGGTGTGAGTAAAAGATATCTCAGGATCCAGCTGAGCTCCGTGCTGCACCTGATTTATGCTTCAAAAGCATTTTTTAAAAAAGCTTGATAGCAGAAATCTTTGGGTAATAATGATTCAAGTATCTTTGTTCAGTTCTTCATTTCCTGGGGCTGTTGGGTGCACTGACACACAGTAATACCCAGATAAGAGCTGTGCTTGCAAACACAGGGAACAGCAAACTACTGATACAGAATGGGGGTCTCCAAGCTCTTTTGATTGCACCTCCTTATCAGCACAAAAAAACAAAAAAAAAATCTGAGCACACCTCCTGATGTATGTCTTTATTTATATACACATTTATTCATATACAGCACAGAAATACATATGTACACGTGTATTTCTGTGTTAAAATAAATATACAGAAAAACAGAGATTAGAAAAGGAAGGCATAAAGATAAAAAAATACTGTTTAAAATATTTCTTTTATTAATGGTACAAAAATATTTAATTCCTGCACCCCAGTGGATGGTTTTTTGCCCCTGACTTTGGAGGACAAAAAACTTGAAGCACGGAGTCATGGCTAATGTGACGTATTACAGGTTTTTTGGCACACTGTCCAGTTTCCTAGGGATTTAGATATTTTCCCTGCAGGAAACGCTGCTTTTAGCAGCCTTTGTGTTCCAGTCAGGAATTTAACAGTCCATAGAAATGACACAAGTATTTTCTTTCTGAAGTGGCTTCTCTAGGTCAGTGCTGAGGCACCGCTGAATGTGTGCAGCTTTCACAGTGCCCATTGGAAAGCAATAATTCCATGGTGAAATGTGCTAGTCCAGAATGGAGCTCTGGGAAGGGAGAGAGAGCAGTGATTCCATGGTGGAACGTGCTAGTCCAGAATGGAGCTCTGGGAAGGGAGAGAGAGCAGTGATTCCATGGTGGAACGTGCTAGTCCAGCACTGAGCTCTGGGAAGGGAGAGGAAGCAGTGATTCCATGGTGGAATGAGCTAGTCCAGAATGGAGCTCTGGGAAGGGAGAGAGAGCAGTGATTCCATGGTGGAACGTGCTAGTCCAGAATGGAGCTCTGGGAAGGGAGAGAGAGCAGTGATTCCATGGTGGAACGTGCTAGTCCAGCACTGAGCTCTGGAAAGGGAGAGAAAGCAGAAATTCCATGATGGAACACGCTAGGCCAGCACGGAGCTCTGGGAAGGGAGAGGAAGCAATATTCCATGGTGGAACATGCTAGCCCAGCACAGAGATCTGAGGAGGGAGAGAAAGCAGAAATTCCATGATGGAACACACTAGCCCAGCACTGAGCTCTAGGAAGGGAGAGGAAGCAATATTCCATGGTGGAATGAGCTAGCCCAGCACAGAGATCTGAGGAGGGAGAGAGAGCAGTGATTCCATGGTGGAACGTGCTAGTCCAGCACTGAGCTCTGGGAAGGGAGAGGAAGCAATATTCCATGGTGGAACATGCTAGCCCATCACGGGGCTCTGAGAAGGGAGGGAAATGCTGAATTCTGTGATGGAACATGCTAGCCCAGCACTGAGCTCTGGGAAGGGAGAGGAAGCAATATTCCATGGTGGAACATGCTAGCCCATCACGGGGCTCTGAGAAGGGAGGGAAATGCTGAATTCTGTGATGGAACATGCTAGCCCAGCACTGAGCTCTGGGAAGGGAGAGGAAGCAATATTCCATGATGGAACATGCTAGCCCATCACGGGGATCTGAGAAGGGAGGGAAATGCTGAATTCCATGATGGAACGTGCTAGCCCAGCACTGAGCTCTGGGAAGGGAGAGAAGGCAGTGATTCCATGATGGAACGTGCTAGCCCAGCACTGAGCTCTGGGAAGGGAAAGGAAGCAATATTCCATGGTGGAATGTGCTAGCCCAGCACTGAGCTCTGGGAAGGGAGGGAAATGCTGCATTCCCAGAACCTGGCATGGGGGCTCAGTGTCGCCTTTCTCTCCAGCAGGGGAGTGCAAGGCCAAGGCGCGGCCCCCGAAGGCCAAGGGCGAGCGGAAGAAGAAGCAGCTGTTCCCCCCTCAGCCCGCCGTGCCGCCGCCGGGGCCCATCCCGGCCCCCCAGCCTCCTCCCGAGGCCGGCCCGGGGGCAGCACGGCCCCCAGGGCCCCCCTCAGCCCCGGGCACGGAGCAGGCCCGGCCCGCAGCCCCCCTGAACGTGGTGCAGCCCTCGGAGGCGCCGGCCGAGGAGGACGACTTCAAGCCGCGGCCCATCATCCCCATGCTGTACGTGGTGCCCCGCAGCAAGAAGGTGGTGTTCGACAAGGAGCACATGTCCTGCCAGCAGGCCTTCGAGCAGTTTGCCACGCAGAAAGGGCTGGGCTGGCGCGAGCAGGGCCCCGGCAAGGAGCAGGACGGCGCCGAGGCGGAGCGCGCCGAGCTCGCGGCCGAGGTCAGTGGCTCGCAGGCTGCCGTGGCTGGCGTCAGGACAGCTCCAAGGTCAGGCTGGGTGCAAGCACCACCTGGTCTAGAGGTCTACAATCCTGTGGCAGGGTTGGGACTGAATGGTCTTTCGGGTCCCTTCCAACCCAAACCGGTCTGGGATTCCATGAGTGACAATTTCCATGGAGTTCCCAGCTGTGTATGTGGTTGAGCAGACTTTTCATGAGCAGCTTGCAGATGTTCTGAGGCTGGCCTGATTTGAAGAAAAGTCTGTAGTTTATCCAACTTCTTAAGAGTTGGTGTTGGCTTTTATCTGCTCCAGGAACTGGCTCGGAAGGCTTCAGTGGTTCAGCCAAAAGGCAGAGAAAAGTTTGCTGTGTGAATCCAAGAACTCTCTATGACAGGGGCTCTGCCTCTCTTGTCCTGTTCCTTCCTTTGGGGTGCCCACCCAGCTTGTTGTGCTTCCTTCCAGGCTGCTTCTGCCTTCTCCAAGATGAAGATGGAGATCAAGAAGAGCCGCCGGCACCCGCTGGGCAAGCCCCCGACGCGCTCCCCGCTGTCCGTGGTCAAACAGGAGACCTCGAGTGATGAGGGTGAGTGAGCAGCACCAGGGACCCGTGGATGTCCTGTGTGAGCCAGGGAATTGCTGAAGCCTTTGACAAAACTGGGTGGCCTGAAAGTCTGTGTTACACGTAGCTGCTAGGAAATGCAGCGTGTTCCCATTTTGATAACCCAGCTGGAAACAAAACTCCTCTGTGGGAGGTGTCACTTCTCACCTCCCACCCTTTTTTCACTCAAGAAAAATATTTTGCTGGCTGCAGAATGAGGCAGCATTTTGGGCAAAGGGAGAAAAGAGTTTGCAGAAGATAATATCTTAAAGGCAAAGCTCTGTTTTGGATATTGCAGTGGGATGAGAGCTGTTCCCCTTGGAGGCAGTGGAGGTCAGATTTCTCTCATGTGTGTGAGGAAAATCAGTTCTAACCTTTTGCTTGTGTCCTAATTCACATCAGTGTTGGGGTCCAGCTTTCCTTGGCAGATGCAGAAATGAGAATTAAAATGTTTTTCAGTGTTTAACTGTACATCACTGATTCTTCTTTCCCCATATTCCAGTCCCTAACAGTCTGGACCACGGGGAAAGAAAAGATTCTTACCTCTCAACTCTGTTTTGCGGTGTAATTTTCCACTTTGAGGTGTTTTCCACGTTACTCAGAATATGGACAGTCCCCCAGCAAGGAGCTTTTGTGTGCTGGGTCAGGCACGTGGCAGCTGGCAGTCCCTGCTCACAACTCCTCATTCCAAAGGACATCATCTTTCCTGTTCACTCTCCTTCAGGAGTGCATCCACTGATTTCAGAGCAGCCTCCTGCAGGAAGGGCTTCTCCTGAGCACACAGAGCTCCTTCCCTCACCAAGGAGGATGCATTTGATGCCTTCCAAGTGTGTAACTTGGAATGAAGTGTGCAGAGGCAGCTGAGACTTGTTATGTTGTTTTGGTGTGAGACCTTGGAACCAGCTCTGTGCTGGAGGATCCTCATTAGGCAGATTCTTCTCACTGCTTTGACTTGTTGGATGGTGTTTGGGGACTTGGCTGGTGGAGCAGGAGCAGCTCTTGTGGAAGCTGGCATTTCTTGGGGACTGATTTACAGCTCTGCTGGGCAAAATCTGATCAAACAGATTCTTCCCTCCCCACCAGGGAATAGAGGCAGCTCTCTGCACCCCGGGCTTTTTCAGGGAATGATGTGCAGGATGATCTGCAGGAGGAACAGTGAGCATATAACTTAAGGGAATGCACATGTTACACAAAGATTCAGCCCAGACAAATTGTTTGCAACGTGGGAGCCATCCTGAATGCCTTGTGTCCCCCTGGATCCATCCTGGGAGGAGCCAAGGTGACAGCACAGTCATTCCCTTTCTTCTCTCCCTCTGTCACTCTGGATTAAGCAGCTGGTTTCACTGATTTCACTGGTGTCATAAATCCTGGTCTGTCACCTGAAATTTGGAGAAATGTGGGTTTTGATTCATGTCTTATAAATAAACACTTTTTAGAGGGTAACCCTCATATGAAATGTGATGGGGCCACACACCCAGCACTCATCACCTCAAAAAAGGGATTCGTCAAACACAATAAAATTTCCACATTGTCTGACAAATATGTTATGACCAACATTTAAAATCTGAGATGTAAACTCAGCCATTAACATTTTACTCCAAATTCCTTTTATCCTTTCAGGTAACCCAAGAGTCAGAAAATCTTCAAAGGGAGGGAGAACTGGGGAGGAGACTTAGACTCGTAGAGCAGAACATAAACTGCTTATTTCCAGTAATTAACAGTGAAGCAGTGAACAATTTGGTTTAATGTGCTGAGCTCTGGGGATAATGTTCTTCCAAGATGTTTTTGAGTTCCCTGTTCTTTTGGAAACTTTGCAGATTGGTGATGCAGGGAATGATTTACATTCAGCCTTGTGTGGAAAATGTCTTTAACACTTACAGTGACTCAAAACTCCTTCACAAGGAAGGGTAAGAAACTCAGACCCCCAGACTGCCACAAATGGATTCTGCAGTGGTTTAATCATGAAATGCCAAGGACCTTTTAAAGGTTTATAAAATAAAGAATTAGCAAACGAATTAGCAGGAGCAGTCGCTGGCAGAGCTCTGGCAGAGAGAGGGATGCTGGGGAGTGCAGGTGGGAGGTTCAGTGGTGTTGGGAATGGCTGTACCAGAGCACTGAACCCCAGCCATGGGCAGGGCAGCTCTGGGATGCACCTTGGGAGGGTTGGGTCAGCCTGGGGGGTGGGAACTGGGAGCTGGCCTGGCCACAGCAGCACCAGCTGCATCCCCACCTCCCAGAGCATGCAGCTCCCTGCTGCAGGCAGGAAAGGGCCATTTCCTTGCACTGGCATCATGTGTTTTGAACTTATCAAAGTTCAAATTAAATCTTCATGAAAAGGATGGTGGAGGTTTCCCAGCTGGAAAGGGGAGGGAGTTACAAAGGCAATAAATCTCCATTCTCTCCTTCCTCGTGGCCAGTTCCTTCAGGTCACTGCTGTCCCTGTCTTGTGTATCCTATCCCCAAAGGGAATATCCTGTCCATTTAAGGAACTATTTGGGGCATAGGCATATGGGAGGCCATGGAGGAGTTGAATGTTTTTGTTTATTGCACTTCTTGTGTTGTTGAGACCTGAGCTGTTTAACTCACCCTTGCTCCTTTTGCCTCTTCTAACCATAAACTCTTCTGTCTTTACTTACTGCTCATTGTTTTGGGATTTTTTTTCCCTTTTCATTCTAGAAATGTTTCCATTTTCTGGAGAGGAAGATATGAGTGATCCAGAGGCTTTGAAATCTTTACTTTCCTTCCAGTGGAAGAACAAAGCCCTTAATTTCCCAGCTGAAAGGAAGTTCAATGCAGCTGCTGCCCTGAGTGAGCCATACTGTGCTGTCTGCACCCTCTTCTACCCCTATAACCAGGTAATTCCTCATCACAGAGACAGGGAATCATTAAGGTTGGAAAAGACCTCTAGGATCAAGTCCAGCTGTCACTCCCCCACCACTGTGTTCCCCCTAAAGCCACATCCCCCACTCTGTATCCATGTGTTTTTTGGGATAGTGACCCCACCAATTCCCTGGGCAGCCTGTGCCATTGCCTGACCACACCTTCCACGAAGAGATTTTCTCTAATATCTCATCTAAACCTCTGACACTGCTCAGATGGGTGAGTTAGGATGCAGACATTTCTGATACAGACAAACCCGTACTAATTTGCACACCAAAGAAATGTGTTTGGATTTGGCAGTGGCTGGAGCCTTTTTTGTTATCTTTCCTGGCTTCTCTGGCTTGCTCAGTGTTCATTTTGAAATCACACTGAAAGAGCTTTGCAAACACTGTTCCATGCAGAGAAAAGTCACACCAGGCTCCTGTTTCCATACAGGCCTGAGTTGCTGAATTTATGCAAACAAGCCACAAAACAAAAATTTACTGAGTAAGCACATCCATCACCTTTTTTTGGAAACTACCAATATGCTTTGGGAGACGTTATGAGCAGAAAGGCAAAATTCATCAGATGAATGAGTTATTTGTGCAGTTGTGCATTGATTTGTTCTCACATAAAGCCAAATCTGGCTTTGTGTGCCCACCAGGAATTTGTGCCTTAGATACTTGTAGCTGTGTTGGAAGCTTTTCCTAAGGAAAGCAGAACCCACGTCCCCCTTCAATAAAATCTCTTGATTTATTATACCAACTGAAAATAAAATATCTGTTCTGATTGCTAGCTGTTGTGAGGAAAACTGGGTGCAGCTGAGCTGGTTTTATCCATTGCTTTTAACCCTGTCTGCTACCAGAAACCTTGAGATGTCCTTCAGGAGAACTTCTTGCAGGAAAAGTAGGGAAGGATGCCAAAGGAATGGGAGAGGGGGAGGGAAGGCCTTGCTTTCAGTAATGTTTTCCTTTTTATTTTTCCTTGGTGTTTTCAGCTGCAATTTAGGAATTTAGATTTTTGCAGAAGAAAACCAGGAAAAGCTGCTCATTATTCTGATGCTTCTTTGAGTTTCCACAACAAATTACAGATCCCAGTCAACGCCTGAGGAAGAGAGGGAGAAACAAGGGGGTGAAATCAGGATTTTAGGCCATTTTTGGGTGTCAGGTGTTTTTTTGCAAGGGGAGTGCTCAGAGTGGAAAGTGAAAACCATGGCCAGGAAGAGGTGGTTCCAGTGATGGGCTTTTCTCTGCAGTCCTCACAGGTGGAGAAGGAAGCTGCCCCCATCTCCACAGGGGAGCCGTCCTCGTTCGTGCACCTTTCCAAGTGTGGGCAGAAGACCAAGCCCCTGATCCCAGAGATGTGCTTTACCTCAAGTGGAGAAAACACCGAGCCCCTTCCTTCAAATTCCTACATTGGAGAGGATGGAACCAGTCCCTTGATATCCTGTGCCAAATGCTGCCTGCAGGTTCATGCTAGTGAGTGTTTCACCTTCCCCAAAGCCTTTGGGTCCTGAGAAACTCAGGAGTTTGTGTGTTGCTGTATTTGAGTTCCTTCTTGGCAGGTTTGTATCCTGTCACTCCCATTTTTATCTATCTTGGTACAAGGATATCAGGAATCCCAGAAATGTTTGGGTTGGAAGCACTTTAAAGCTCATCCAGTTCCCATCCCCTGCCATGGGCAGGGAACCTTTCAAGGCACATCTGTGTATTCAAGTCCATCTTGGCAGTCACTGATCTTAAAAATACACACCAATATTCTTTTTACTGCTTATTTTGTTGGCTGATTCTTCTCTGTCTCACAGAAAAGATTCTTCCTTTTGATACCTTTCATTTTTTTGTAATAAAGCAGAACTCAAAGGCTTTATTGCACTCTTTTCTCTCACATATTTAGTTCCAATATTGTTCTGCTGGGGGAGGCTATATTGTTCCTGCATGCAGCAGAGATTATGGAGTAGTTTGAGATATATTTTATTAGTGTCTCTGATAGTGTTTGTAGTAATGGCACTTGATTACAAAAGGGAACATATGTCTGTTTGCTTCCCTGATAGTTATGTCTAAAAGAAGATCTGATTAATCCTGGTGGAGTGTACCTTCAGTGGAGATTGTACAGCATCCAGTTAACATTTGTGACGAATTACTGTTCAGCTGTTTGATCTTGACAGATGGGGAATCTTATTTGACTTGCATCAGCTGGAATTACTTTTGTTGTTCCAATTTTAGAGTCTGCAGGTCCCCGTGCAGCTCAGCAGGGCTGGGGAACTGGAAGGCAACTTTTGTTTCTGTGCTGAATCCCTAATTATGGTCATTTCTGGCTAATCAGGCCATGGGATGCAGAGTGGGTGTGAGGAGGAAGATTTCATCCTGCCTTCACAATTCAGGGCTGCTGCATCTTGTCCATCCTTAGGCCTGCAATAGTCCAGTCTATCAGAATGGTTTCTGTGGCCAAATTCTATTTAAGGACAGAGGGGTATGGACAAGATGATGTTAATCTGCAGGCTCAGACCTGAGATCCATCTTTTTTTAGAGAAACTCAGTTTTATATTTTGGCTGTACTCTCCCTTTGAGGGTAGGACAGCACAGGTGTTAAATCTGATGGAGGCTCCAGTGCCTGGTTGTTTCCTTGTGCTCTGTGACATCCCTTTGACTTTGCTGCAGAGAATCCATTTGCTTTTATTGCAGGATTGCAGTGGTGAGATGTATTTTGGCTGACTAAAACCAGCTGGCAGCCTGTGTGTTCTTGGGAAGTGCCCTCTCAAACTGTGCTGGCTTCCAGCAGCCAGGCCCTACAGAGAGGGGAAGGTTTGGGAAGGTTTCTGGGCTTTTGAGGCACTGACAAAATCCATAAAAAGAACGTATTTTTCTTGGATTATCCTTATGGGACAACCTGGGGTTCAGTAAATGGGACTGTTCTGCCCTTACAGAATCACTGAGGTTGGAAAAGACCTTTGAGGCCATCAAGTCCAGATGTCAGCCCAGCATCACCACCCTGCCCACCAGTAGCCATGTCCCCAGGTGCCACATCCATGGATGTTTTGAACACTTCCAGAGATGGTGATTCCACCTCTGCCCTGGACAGGCTGTTCCAAAGCTTTACAACCCTTTCCATGAAGATATTTTTCCTCATTTTCAGTCTAAACCTCCCGTGGTGCAGCTTGAGGCTGTGCTCAGGGTCTGGCTCTCCCTCAGCTCAGTTTTGGACTCAAAACCCCTGTCCTTGTTCTAGGCCTGTGTGGAATTTGCTGCCCTGATTTGCCATATGATGAAAAGAGACCTCAGATGTGGAGAGCAGCTGCAGATCCATAGTATTGACTTTTTTTTGACATGCTGTTTATCTGGTTAAGTGGATGATATTTATAAATCAGGCTGTGGTAGCAACCCCAGTGCTTTCTGAATATCTTCTTTTAAGTTTAATTCAGTAATTTGAGATTGTTGTTCCCAGCTGAAATTTTCTGTTCAGTTTGTTAGGATAGGTGAAGGCTGGATGAGATTTTGTTAGGAAGGATAGAGGCTGGGTGGAACGAGCTGTGTGTTAGTTGAGATGCTTATCTTCAATTTTCCACTCACTTTACAAGCTTGCAGGAAGCACATAGATCTACTTTTCCAAAACTGTATTGTGTCTTTTCCCTGTTGTTTCAGTGACAAACCTTAGTGCCTTTTATAGAATTTTAAGGACTTTTTTTTGTTCTTATTTCCCTGCCTTTATAATGGGCATAATACCACTTTACTATTTTGGTGGTGTTGTAGGAGGATTTGGTGCTTGCATATTACAGTAATTGATGCTCTGTAAAATGAAATGTTTTTAACACTTCCTATAACCATAAATTAAATACTGCTAACTACGTGGAATGCAGGTATTTAATTTCCTTGCAGTATTATTGGGCTTGTCCTTCCTCATAACACCACACAGCAAAAGTAGCTGCTTCAACCTTGCCAAAATTCAATGCCCTTCCCTGTTTTGATGTGTGGGTGCACTCCAGCAGTGGTGGCATCACCTTGGAGCCCAGTTCCTGCCTAAAGAAACAAAGTCTTGCTGTTGTAGTCCTTAGAAAAGTGAAAAACAAATGTGAGGGTTGCCTGTGCGGGGGGCTTTGGTTTGTTTGTTTGTTTTCAGACCTGCTGGTCCCAATTCCGATTTTGTCGGAGCCTGTGGAATACAGTTCCTCAAACGCTCTCAAAGTCACTTCTGAACTGAAAAGTCATGGAGTCAAACTAGGAAGTGTTGTGAAAGGCCTGCTCTGACGAGGCTGTGGCTCTGTTTGTTGCAGGCTGTTACGGGATACGCCCGGAGCTGGTGAACGAGAGCTGGTCGTGCTCGCGGTGCTCGGCCGGCGCCTGGGCAGCGGTAAGGACTGCACACAGCACCCTTCCCTCTGGCACTGCTGGCATCACTCACTGCTTAACACACATGGGTGGTGGGAGCATTCACGTGGCCTTTGACATCCCAGGTGGGGTGTAGTCGCTTTCTGGGGAGGATGAACAGCCTGGCAGAGCTTTTGGGTTGCGTGCTGAAGGGGTTGTGTTCCTGCAGGAATGTTGCCTGTGCAATCTCAGGGGAGGAGCTCTCCAGATGACCACTGATGGCCGGTGAGTGCTGGTTCTGAGTGTGTTTTCCTTCCATGCTGCACCTTATCTCCTTGTCTTGTGAATTTGGTCTTAATGCTCAGTGTAGCAGCAAGTTTTGGGGTTCTGGAGTGAACTGCTCCTCGCTGACTTGGCAGGATGAGCCCAAGAGACTGTGCTGCCCTACACTGCACCAGGCTGCTCGACAGCAGAGCTTCTGAACTCCTGCTGAATGTGGTTGTTTCTCTGAGAAAAGTCTTCTCAGAGAATGTTTAGCACTGTGCAATATCAGGTGTAGAAGAAGGTTGATCTCTGTTGTTCCAGAGACATTTACCTTGTGCCACCCTGATTAACAGTCAATTGGGAGCATTGCCAAGGCTGCCAACCCCTGGAAATGTGCTTCGATGCTGAGGGAGGCAGGGAAATGTTAACTGCCCTCCTGAGCATTTCATTGAAATGATGGCAGGCCCTGATTTGTGTCTTCACTTTGCTCCCCAGGTGGGTCCATGTAATCTGTGCTATTGCTGTCCCCGAGGCGCGTTTCCTCAATGTCATAGAGCGTCATCCTGTGGATATCAGCGCCATCCCCGAGCAGAGGTGGAAACTGGTGGGTGTCTTTTACTGGGGACAGTGTTTGGGAACAAGAGGCAAAGGGAAAAACTGTAACTAGACAGATAATCATTGTGTGGGTTCGTGAAGCAGCTGAGATTGGAGGTGATCTCGCTCTCACTTCCAAACAAAAGCTGCATTGTTTGTGTCTGCTGAGCCCTGTCAGTGCTTTGACACAAAACCAGCTCTGATTTCCAGCTGTGCCTTTACTCTCTGGGTGTGTGCTGTACCCTGGGCAGAGTCTGGGACTCCTTCCCACCTGCAGTCAGGTGTAAAGTGCCTGAAAGCTCCGTTTACTCCGAGTACTGCACAACAGGAGTGCAGAGGGACATGGTGACTAGAGAGAAGCTGACTTGTTCATCTCTAATTCACCTTTCCTTACAACATTTCTCTTTTTCTATCAAGAAATCTCTTATAGAAATGAATAAACATTTTTGTGACCCTGACTGCAAGGCAAGACTGCAAGGATTTTAATACAAGCCCAGCTCCAAGTTGTTATTTAGCTGTGTGGCCTCATCCGAGGGATTAGTAATGGACGATTCATTAGCTCAGAGCAATTTATCTTAATGTTAGTTAATGCTCCATCACTATAGTGTGTTATTGCAAAATAAATTGTGCTTTTGCTGCTTTTTTGGTACAGAAGTCAGCTGGGTGACACAGTGTGGGATGGGGAAGGTGCTGGAGCAGTGATAGATGGGTTAGTGCTGATGGATTCGTTAACAGAGCTGCTACTTAGTGCAGCGAGCCCGGGTGAGAGATTAGGAGGAACCTATCCCTGCTTCCAGAGTTATTTCTCTGTTGTGCAAATGGGTTTTGTACACAAATGTGAATGTAAAAAGCATTCATTATTCAGCAGGAGTGATGGGGCAGCGCAGTGCCAGGGTGATAAATCTTGCAGCGGTGGCTCTTTATGGATCAGCTGACACTTCCAACGTGCATCCTCTTCATTACCAGCACTTGTAACGCTGAACTTAAAATCCTTTTACACAACACTCACTTGTATTGCTTAATGGAGCCTCTCAAGGAAACATGACTTAATTCTTTAACCCTTCCTTGGCTGCCTGGCAGTCCTGCAGAGTCAGGGCAGTGTCTGTGTGTGTCTGACTCCGTTGCTTTGCTCTGCTCCAGAGCAGAGCTTGTGCCTACCAGAACCTCTGCATGGACTCACTGCACCCATTTCTCCTTCATTCCTCAATTAAAACTGCAAAGTTTCACAGAATCCCAGAATATCCTGAGTTGGGAGGGTCCCCAAAGACCATCAGTCCAACTTCTGGCCCTGCACAGACACCCCAACAATCCCACCCTGAGAGTGTTGTCCAAATGCTGCTGGAGCTCTGGAA